>NC_063361.1:32369412-32421777 GCF_021869965.1 Rhincodon typus | reverse complement strand
AGATAGATAGATAGATAGATAGATAGATAGATAGATAGATAGATAGAATTCTGAAGGAGAGTCATACCGGACTTGAAACGTTTCTCTCTCCACAGATGCTACCAGATCTGTTGAGTTTCTCCAGCACTTTCTGCTTTTGTTTCAGATCTCTAGCATATATAGTTCTTTGTATTATTATAGATAGACACACAGACAGATAGATAGACAGAAAGAAAGAGAGGAGGAAAGAAAGAAAGGAAGAAAGAAATGCCGCTGAGGAAAGCCTCCCACCACTGCTCCACGGTGCTTGGTTTCTGACAAATCCCACTGGATTTTATTGTGCGGCGACAATTCTTTCATATTGATTTTCTCATTTGTCTAATTTAACATTTTCGGTTCTGTTTCTACCATTAATGTGGACAAAATCTCATGTGCGTCCGTCTGCTCCACGCTCAGTCTCGAGCCAAATGTTTTCCGACTTGGGAAGAGATGGGATGTAATTGGGCCCTCATTTGGTCACAACACTTTTAATGTGATTTTAAATGTACAGGCGGAGGCTGATTAATCCTCTCAATCCATTCTTAAAAGAGGAACTAGTCTATCGTGGTTAGATTATTAGGGGGGTCCTGGTTTGTACAATTCAGGAGTAACATGGTCAGTGCGATTTGAAGCATCGATTGATTTGCCCAACTAAATGCGTTCCTTTTTTAAGATGCTGCTGGGGATCAATTCGTATATGTTTATATATAATGTGAACAGACGAATTGGGAGTACGATTCCCTCAAAAGATTTCACAATGAATATTTGCTGAGCCGCTTTGTTTATTCTTACTAATTTGAAAAGGACATAATTTGTAAAATATGCACAGTGCAGCACTTGGATTGTTTCTAGGTTGGTCTCAGTATCCGTGGCCTAATGTTTAAAACTAGAGTGAGTATTTATTTTTGTTAAACTTCAGGCAGAAGCGGGTTCTCTCCGGCAGCAACGTCAATTCGAGCAATATCCGTGATTTCAGTGGTAGGTTTTCAGCCGCTGACACGAGCTGGGCCCGGCGGGTTAGCTGTTCAGTAGGGTATTGGTTTATTTTTTTTTGCGGAAAAGCCTAAAGGAAGGGTCAAGGCCTTCAAACCACTAAGGTTGGAAAGAATCAAGGAGACTACACATAGCAGGGATCCTGGGTTTTAATAGGCTGCGGGTTTGTAGAAAATAAGTTAATAAGAAAATAAGTGAGGAAATAAAAGAGGTATTAGACATCTAGGAAGAATGAATCAGAATATTCACCAGTAAAAAGAGGGGAGAGGGGAGCTGGGCGAGTGAGTGATGGGCTTGCAGAACGGAATACGTACTGCATGTTACGAAATATTTAAAAGAGTTGCATTTATAGGACCCCTCTTGTGACCTCAGGACGTTCAAAGCTCTTTACAGCCAATGAAGCAGTTTTGAAATTTAGTCATTTCAAAGATAGGGAAACAGACTCCGTATTATACGGTCACAGTAACTAGAATATCTTCCTAGCTTCAGCCGCTACTGTCAGCGAGAGCTTCTTAAAGAGTCTAGGACAGACAAACGTTAGAAAGCCAAAGAACAAACAAGTCTACTGAATATCAGAAATAAGAATGTTCAAATAATCTAATTGAAAACAGTCAGAATTTCTCAGACGAGGGATATCACTTCTTTGTCATGGTTCTTAGTCTTTATTGCCTAGGATTAATTAATATACGTGACTCTTAAGAGCAAGATAAAATACCTTACCCCGCCACTCAATCGTTCCTAAGAATAAACTAGTTATTGATTCAGTGTCGGATTATCTCGCTCCTGTACAACAATGATACAACAATGGACAGTTTTGCGTAGGGTATTCTTGGCCTGTGCTTTACTTAGGGCGAGTCCCATAGATGAGTGTAGATTTACAAAACAGATTGAACGGGTTATCATATAAACTAAAATACAATTCCCACGCCCTGGCGCTGTATACGTTATCTCAAATTGAATTGAGAGTATAAAATACACGATAGAAACAATGCGACTACAAAAAAAATGCAACTACGAATTTAAAGTATTGAATATCTCCCGAAAGTGGCAGAAGAAATTCAGATCTCCTGTACAATATGATACCTGAACTTGAGGTAATGTATGTGTTTACATCTCATTCGAATCAATTTGTCAGCGATATTTCAGCATAAACGTGTAAGGTGAGGTCCATCTCCAATAACACTTTCTTCGGCCACTCAGGACAAAGCAGCCCACTTGACTGGCATCCCATCCACCACCTTAAACACTTCCTTCACCGCCGATGCACGGTGGGAGCAGGGTATAGATCAACTGCGGTGATTCACCAACGCCCCTGGGACAGCAACTTTCCAATCCACGACTTCCACCACCTTGAAGGACAAGGGCGAAAGATGCATGGAAACACCACCACTAGCTGCAAGTTCCTCTCCAATCCACTCAGCATCTTGACTTGGAAGGAAATATATCACTGTTCCTTCACGGTCGCTGGGTAAAAATTCCGAAAAGCTCTATGTATGTCCTTACAAGTGGTTCAAGAGGTAGCTCACCACTGCCCACTGCAGGGCAATTAGGGATGGGCACTCACTGCTGGCCTACCCAGTCATGTCAATATCCCATGAATATATTTTCTTTAAACAACTGCTTTAGTGACCATGCCGTTTTGCAAACCACCTCTCTACTGGGTTATTTACTGGGTTTGTTAATCACATCTATTCACCAAAGAACCGATGGAGCAAAGTAATAGAAAATTGTAATGTGTAACAAATGGAAAATTCACTTGTCTCGCATTTCAGGCTGTGAAGCAATACAGAACCAAAATCAAACTGAGCACTGACAATTTTTACCTTAAACAAACATAATACAAATTTATAGTATATTGGATTCGGTAGATTTTTTTTTTAAATGCTCGCCCTGTGGCTTTTAGAATTGTCTGTTACTCAGATGCAGAGATTGTGGGTACAGTCATTGACAAGTACAGTCGACAATAGCTCATCAATTCCCGAACATGGGGTATCTCTTAGATTTTTTTTATGCTGATGCTTACATAAATTCTATTGATCAATTAGTTTTTGTATTTCCTAGGTCTCAAGTACATTGCAATAAAACTAACGTTGAATTAAATGTATAATACCTGTGAATGTATCAATGAACGGAGCAACGTTACCCATTTTCTTTCTGTTATTTCTCATTCTGCTGCCTGCATAGACAAGGAACAAGTTTAGTGTTGTTCCTCGCTTTTGTATATTGCACAGAAAACTACCGGGGAAATGAAACACGACTTAGATGGTGTTGCAAAGCTCCACAGCATCCCATGTTCTGCTTAGTTTTTTAATACAAAAACAAGACAGTCTTGATCTCCAAAGCAAATACATTGAGTTTTATTTTTGCATGTGTGAGGGTGGAATTTCTGCTGCTGCTGCTTAGGATTGATTAAGAGTTTCTCTGAGCTCCTGTTTCCAGTCTGTTTCCTTCACGAGGATGTTTTGTTTTAAAACAAACATAGTTAATGGAAACTGAAATCACCCTTTTTTGTTGTTCTGTCCCCTTGATTTCCTTCAATGCATTTCTCCTCTGTGGAGACCAGTGGGCTGGGGGCTGAAGGTGACTACGATTTTAAAGACAATTCGCTAGTCTTTACTGAAACCTCCGTCAGTGCAGGCCTGTGAAAACATACCATTTGCTAACAGTTTCAACCACGTGGCGAGAGTTTAGTTCTTACTTGTCAACCATCATGTTCCTAATATTTCCTTCATTGATAACTAACAGCCTTGCTCCGGGCATCAAAATGTTAGCATTCTGATTTTAAAAAAAAACACGTCTGTATAATTACTTATTACGCTATCTCAATGAAGGCAGTGCTCTATCTTTCCATGTGCATAGCTCCTTTTCTGTTAATTGATTTCAATCTTTTCATATTCTTTTCTCATCTCTTTTTCTGTTCTCCCGCGCCATGTATCTCAGTCCATCTAGAAAAGTGGGCCAGTTTTGAAGAAACGAAAATAGAAATTGCTGGAGAAACTCGGCAGGCTTGGCAGCATCAGTGGAGAGAGCAAGAGTTCATCTGAAGAAGGGCCACTAAACCTGAAGCACTAACTCTGCTTTCTCTCCACAGACGCTGCCAGACCAGTCGAGTTTCTCCAGCAATTTCTGGTTTAGATTCCGATTTCCAGCATCCCAGGGCCTTTGCTTTAGTTTACAATTCTGAAGAAGGATCACAGGACTGGAAGTGTTAACTCTGTTTTTCTCTCCACAGGTGCTGCCAGACCTGCTGAGATTCTCCAGCAATTCCTGTTTTTATCTATCTATCCATCTATCTATCTGTCTGTCTATCATCTACTTATCTATCATGTATTTGTCCACCAGTCACGTATCAACCTATCACCTGTCTACTCGCCGTTTACACATTGCTGCGGACAAATGGTTATGTCATTAACAGGTTCAGTTAAACATTAAGCCACCCCCACTCCCGCCGATAACTGTCGACTTCTTGTAACCTTCCTGGGTTTGAGTCGGTATAATCATTTTGTGAGACGTTGTTAGATGAGCAGTACAGTGTTTTTGTTCAACCGTCATAATCCGTGATGAAATATGAACCCTCTCTGAAAGAAATGTTTTTACCCGAACATTATCGGGAAGAACCTTTTTAACGTAAGGCTAGGAACATTAGACATGGCAGGGACATATGTGTCGGTCAGGAAGCTGTGCAATATGGTATTGAGGTAAACAATAAATATCAGGGGCAAATGGACATCGAGAGAAGTTATTATGTTACCCTAAAGAAACACATTGGAAGCTCTTCATGTAGAATTGATTTGGGTATTTTGCAGCTAGCTTTCTGTCAGTGACACTGTGTTCTGGGGGTGGGGGTAACGAGGAAAACCAGATGTGGCTTAGGAATTCGACGCTGTTTAAAAAAAGAGTTGGCGTGGTGTCGAGACGCTGTAGGCCCTACTGAGGAGAAAAGAAATCTGTTCAAGTGGTGTCAATCCTTCCCAGGACAAACAGCAAAACCACGCAAGGCCTGGCCGGCGGTGTCAGGTGTTTATAAAGAAAAGAGACCACTGTTTTTGTTAATACTTGAAGAAAGCTGACGCCCCCACCCCCCCCTCTCCCCGTGTTTTAGTAACCACCCCGTCCCCTAACCCAGCAACACATACTGGATGGGGAAGTGTTCAGCAATCACAACGAGAAGCTGAAACGTCATGTGATCCAAATATCAAAACGCATTAAACTGAACGAAAACATTCAAACAGTGTCATATCAGGCAATTTATTTTGGGACGGACGTTTCCTTCCGCATAAAGCGAAAACCTTCAGTAAACCTAAAACCTTCACAAAGGGAATGAGCAGGTGACTTTCCTCTGCTCACCTCCACCTTCGCTTCTTTTTTTACTCCGCCGCTTGATTTCCATTGCTGGCTTTATTCCTCCGCTTTTTCAGTCCATTGAATCAATGTTGTTGTCCGTTTCGGTCATAGACATGTTTTATTCTCTACCTATTCGCCCCTCTGTTTTATCTCTCTTTCTCACTGTCACTCAGCTCTAAGGCCGCAAACTTTGGGAGTTTAACGCTGTCCACCTCGCTACCACCCTTTGCTTCAACTTCTTTCCACAGATGCTGCCAGGCCTGCAACATTCTCGGTGTTTGTCTCCTCTTGGAACTTACCTCGTCGGTGTCTTTATGTTCTTCGCTGCAACTGTGCAGCGCCTCAGGGTGGCCGATCACGTTGAAGGCGCTATATGGAGGCAAGTTGTTTCCGAAACATCGGCATCTTTATGTCTGTCTCTTTCCGCAAAAGCATACTCTTGCCTTTTTGATAGTTTCTTGTATCAGCTTCTTAGGTTGTATCTCTGGATCCATCCGAATCTCTCTATTCTGGGATTGCTAGATTCGCTTCACTTTCCTTGACACTGGAACCTAGCATGCACCCATTAAAAGGCAATCGTTTATTTTATCAGAGTAGTTACAAATTATAATCATTGGGTAACTTTAAACTAATTTCAGGCACAGCAAAATATACATTTGCACATGTGTATAAACATTGTTGAACAGAGCATCGTTCCAGCCAGTTTCCCCAGTGATTGTGATGAGGTGCCTACATTGGTTGCAGTGTTTTACGAGTGCAGGAGTAACCAGGCATCTCCAGCCTGTCTTTCTTACATTCGGAAGTACCATACTCCACTGCAGGACGTGGAAGGTCTGGTTTATATTTTCCAGCGCTTGTAGATAAAAAAAGAACTTTACCAAGAAGCACAACAATATGAAGAAAATGTGTTTACTGGCCAGCGACTGTGGGAGAAAAGCTGGTTTTAAATAATATGACCATTTTGTATCTTTAATTTACAGTCGATGATCTCTGAAAGAACTGTGTAAATTATTTATTACTTAAATTTCATTCTCGGTGGCATTTCTGCTTCTTTTTCATGTTAAACCTGTGTGTTGACGTCTCCTCGGCTGAAGGAGAACTTCCTTACTTCTTTCTTGTGTACACTTTTGTGTGTGTCTGTTTGTGCGTCTGTGTGTCTGTCTGTGCGTCTGTGTGTGTGTTTGTGTGTGTCTGTGTGAACTTTTATTGAATGTTGCTACGAGTCGGCTGATAACTGGAATTGACTGGATTACCTCAGGCGGGGCGAGATGAAATCGATACTGTCAGGCCTTACAAATTCTTGATGGTTCAATCCTAGAAAACCCAGCAGCCTCGCACCTGGGCTGCTTCATGACTTACTTACCACGGACAACAATCACTTCAGGATAACTCATTGATCTGAGACATTCCTGACAGATGTGACCCTTAAGGTATGGGATAACTGCAAGATCTTCTAATTTTGCAGTTTGATATTGTGTTATTATCAGACAATATAATGGAAAATAGTGCTTTCATTTAAATGTTCATTCAAATTTCGCGTACACTATTTAAAAGTCTTTTTAGACGGACAAAACCTTTAATGACAAACATATTGGCCAGGTTTTAGAAAACCCTCTCGATGCAGCAAAACTATCAGGCACAGAAACACAGAAAATAGGAGCAGGAGCTAATCGGCCCTTCGAGCTGCTCCACAATTTAATGTGAACATGGCCGATCATCCAACTGAGTCCCCTGTTCCCATTCTCTCCCCGTATCCTTTGACCCCTTTAACCTGAAGAACTATATCTAATTCCTACTTGAAAATACTGAATGGTTTAGCCTCAACCGAGTTCTGTGGCGGAGAATTCCACAGGATCACCACTTACTGGCTGAAGAAATTTCTCTTCATCTCGGTCCCCCGTACTCTTAGACTGTGATCTTAGATCCGGATTCCCCGATCATTGGGATAATCCCTTCCTACATCTACCCGTCTATTTAGGTGCTAATTGCTAAAACCTTACTTTCTTCCCTTTTCCATGTGACTATAGATTAGTGTGTCATCTACATGTGAAGGAGATGCCTCGGGACCTCACAGTAATTCTGATGTGAAATGGGAAACATAGGTAACTGGATGTTTTAGAAGAATATTTAAATTGCAACAGCTTAGCAAATAATATCTTGCAGGGATTCGGAGATTAGGTGAAGAGTGATGACGCACTGGGGTTAACGTCAGGGAAGGAGCTAACACTTCATTAGATCTCAAAGACATAGGGAGAGTGAAAATGACCCTCTCTCCACACCACCCACAGCACCCCCCCCCCCCCCCCACCCCCCACCCCTGGTCGCCTCCAATGGTGAAGATGCCATACTGTCTTAAGTCGTTGTGTTTTAAATGCAGCAGATTGTGAGGCACAAACTCATTTCCATTTTGATGAGCTGATCGTATCTTCGAGTTAGTTGTTTATTTTGGAGCCATTATCCCTGGGGGTATTGATTCTGAATTTCAACCCCCACCCCACCCCACCCCCCCAACCACCACTACCCCCTCTCTCATTCTCTCTTACCCTTCTTCTCACACAAAACTTATGTTTTCTCTGACTTTCTCTTTTCCTTTCACTCTTGCTCTGTCTCTCACTGTCTCTTTCCTCGCACTGTCTTTCTCACACACTCTTTCTCCTTCGTTTTGTCCTGTCCCCTTCTCTGCCCCTGTCCTTCTGCTTGCTCTTTCTTGGTTCCAATAATATCTTTTATCCATTCTGTCTGCGTTCCGCTCTAGTTCATTCTGTCCACTCTGTCCACCGTTCCGTTGCTATTCCCCCACCCCACCCATCTCCTCCTCAAACCCCCGCCCCTGTGAACGAGATGAACTGCTTTCACAGCTGTATTTGTAAATAGAGCTCCCAGCTCGGAGAATCCAGCTGCGCTCCAAAGAGTCTCCTTCACTTGCAACTGACTCGCCTAAATATCTCCCAGTTCATGCGGAGCTGTTCGTTACAAAAAAGACTGGGGGCGAGAGGCACGCTGTTTCAGAAACGCCGTGCTCTCACATTAAGGCTAGAAAGTAATCTAATATAGAAGGCGAATGAGATGCAAACCTTTTAATATAATGACTTTTCTGTGTGGTACGTCGCTCTGACTTAAAACGCCTGGACCCAGTGATTAAATAATAAGCGGTTGTATCAGTCTGTAGGTGGGACACTGCTTAATTTCAGGAAGATAAATCAAAACATCCACTTTACAGCATTTTTGCAATATGTTTCATTTCAGAGAAATTTATTGCGGAGTTTCAGTTATATTTACATGTTTGCAAGAGCGATTACTTAACGGGGACTTCAAAGCATGTGCCTTTTTTAAAATCCAATGTCTGCTTGTTAGGTCAGGATTTTTTAAAAGAGAAATTGCTTCGTTTATCGATTCTGATCCATGTTGTCGTTTCTCATTCTACGCGCAATAACATTCAGGGAACTGTGCTTCCTTTTTTCCCTCCGACATACATTGTCGATTTACAAGCCACAGGAGTGTCATAGAGACGGAACTGCTCAGAAGAAGTCATGTGCGTAGGTTACATAAAATCATCAACTCTTACAGCACGAGGGAAGACTGTTCCGCCATCACGCCTGTGCCTACCCTCTGTGAGAGTTCTTCAGTTCATCCCGCTTCCTTGATTTTTTTTCCATTCCCCTGTGAATACAACCCCAAACCCACCCCCACCCCACCCCCTTCCCAAACATTAACCCAACTCTGATAAAACCTGTCAGGCGAGTATTTAATGTCTCGTTATGTCACACGTTGTAACACCCCCAAAATTCTCAATGCCTTAATTCTATAAATGTTTGGAATTAAAGGTGATGACTAAGCAAAAAAAACAAGCAAAAATCAGCACCAAAGGCATTAGTTCAGATTAGGAGCAAACTCCGACGAAGAGTCATCTCGACTCGAAACATTTGCTTGCTCTCTCTCCATGGATGCTGCCGGACCCGCTGTGATCTCCAGCATTTGTTGTTTTCAGCATCAATTCAAATTCTTGAAGCACCAGGATTACGGAGAGAGGGAGACATTTTAAAGCAGGGTGTGCTTTATGTAAAGTAATAGGGGCGAGACCCAGGCAGCCAGTCGGTTTGGTTGACAATGTCTGACAATGGAGGAACGTGCCTAATATCTGCCCCCCGTTTTGGCTCGGTAACTCCCACCAGTTATTTAATATACCGCCGGAATATTGTCTGTACGCTGCTGCCAAGAAAGTGCAGCCAGTTATTAAATTCTAGCTTTATTATAAATCTACCGTCAGGAGTGGAAAGGTAATTGAGAGTTCGGAGACACTGGAGATGGCTAAAAAAACAAAATGCAGACATTACTGATAACTTGCATAAAAGTAGTAACATCACAGATATCGGTTAAGTGATAAATGACAAAATAATAATAATTTTAACACTTTAACATGCCATTCAGAGCTTTGTTTATATGTGTATACATTTGTATTTTATTATCCAGCTCGTTGAGAGCTGCAATTACTTTAGGATACGTACGTTGGGATTTCACACCTCCAGATTGTTAACTGACATTCTGAGCAATGATTAGGTATGTTTGCAAAGCTGCACTGCAATATAATCTTCATTTCGCTATGAAATTGCTCCGCCTTCTGTAAGAAACAGAAATGCTTTCTCTTTGGCAAACTTGCAGATATCCTTAAGCAACCTTTCACATTGGACACAAATCAAGTTGTTATTTCAGACTGCACTGTAATCCAAAGCCAGTGGAGTAGAGGATTGATAACACTCACATACCTCCCACTAAATTAGTTTGACTCCCACAATTTATTGAAATTTTCGCAAACTACTGTCCACTGAGATCTCCACGATTATGAAAGAGCTTTTTGGGGAACTTGCTGTTTTTTTTTCAAATAAATAAAACTTCAGTGTTCTATCTTTAAACCCGTTTTCACAACATTAATGGTCCCTCCCGTTCAATGTTCGCGAATTTAGCAAATAATCTTCCATTCAAAATTAAAAGTGCATTATGTGAATTAATTGCATTTGCAATAATTATACACAGCAAAACATAGGCGGAGGCCGCTGCATGTGCAGGTTGTGTGTCCCTCGAGCCTGTGTGCTGCTTGTACCATTTTATAATGCGCTGTATATTCCGATTATTTCTGTGTATTCGTGTGTGAATGTTGTGTTCCTCCGTGTGCACGTGAATTTATTGTGCGGTCAGAGTAAAGTCAATGGCTAACACTCCGAAAATTCAGAGTTGGACCAGAAGCAGTTCCTTTCCCTCTTTGGTCGGGCCCAGGAGGGTGTCAGCATCATTTATAATTTATAACCGATGTCACTGGGTCAGGCTGTCCCAAAACAGCCCAGGTCATTCCATGCACTCGGGCGCTGGTGCCGAGTTCCCGGTCACTCCTGAAACAGTATACAGCCCATGCCCAGTGTGTATAGAGAATGTGCATATAAAGGCAGTGTGTGTAGAGACAGAGTCCAGAGAGTGGATAGAGTGTGTGTAGCGCGTGTGTAGAGAGTGTGGAGAGAGAGCGTGTACGTGGAGTGTGTCGAAAGAGTATGGGGAGAATATATGTGCTCGAGTGAAGGGAGACAGACTGTCGAACAGACATTTAGGTCAATACGAACATTACTGATCACTCCGCTTAAACTGCAGGAAACAGCAGATTGTGTTTTGAACATGCATGATGCGGGTTGCAGTTATAAAATATATCCTCTCCCAATACATGGAGGGTGAGATTG
Organism: Rhincodon typus; assembly: GCF_021869965.1. Classification (NCBI taxonomy): domain Eukaryota; kingdom Metazoa; phylum Chordata; class Chondrichthyes; order Orectolobiformes; family Rhincodontidae; genus Rhincodon; species Rhincodon typus. The sequence continues at coordinate 32,410,699 of NC_063361.1, read as the reverse complement.
AAATGTCTGTTTCTTATTTGTAAAGTTACCAGTCCAGCTCAGACCAATGCAGAGAGACACGAGACAAAGAAATGATCTGATTCAAAGTGACCCCCAACCCCACCGCCTCTATATAGTTCCTCTAAATTTTTACACGATTTGGAAATGACTAGAGAAAATTGTCTCACGACGACCAGTGTAGCAATAGCAACTTATATTTCACATAGTAGCAACTTATATTTTGCGTAGCATTGAAAACGTCCCAAAGGTTTAATAGGAGCCTTATAACAAAACACCAAACTCTTAGCGCTGTCAGAGTCGAGTATTACTCCAGTTATTTCGAGGTTTGAAGCCGCCCTCGGGGGTTCAGTTGTTGAAAATGTGTGATGATGTGGTGTTGCAGTGGCTCCGAATGAATCTGAAATCGAAGGTGTTTATTTCCACTAAACTGGAGGGATCCGAGTTATTCCTCAAACATCATCCTTTATTTTTAAAAATAATGTAAAATGTAATTTCATGCGGAAAAGTTCAATAAAATGAACTTATCGATTCAAACCTCGGCGGGTGATGATTTCCCTGGCAGTAACTGATCTACTCCTGTCTCTGGTTGGACTTGGATCCTCGGTGACTTGAGCAAATCAAGTGTCTGTGCCTTGTTTATTTTACATCGAGAAGGAATGGAACAAATCAAGGTGCAAACGAACACCAATTTAAAACTTGAATGGAAAAGTTGAGATTCAGTGTCCAAGCAGTGTGGACTGGAATTGCCCCAAACGTTACGATTTTCCACACATTGGGCTCTCCTGGTTAAAGTGTCCCTCGCTATCTAAATTCCCAGATTTTTCTTAATATGCAACAGGGGAGCGAATTTGACGATCCTGGGTTTCCTGGGAAAGTGGGGAGAGTATAGGCGATCCAAGGGAACCGGTGTAACTGGACAAAGAATATCTATCAGCGCATCGGGCTGAGCCAGCCCCCGGCTCTCGGCTGCCTGCCCCACTGTCTTTGTGTGTCTCTCGGCCGTCGCCATGTTTCCAGCTCCGAGCTCTTCACCACGCCGTCTGTTTTCTTTCTGATTAACACTAACAACCCAGCAACTAAAAACACCAACCGCATTTCTTAAAACAAACCAGCCCCAGCGAAAGAAGGTAGCATAATTTCGGAGCACCAGACACTGTCTTTTAAGAAGTTTGCTGTCTGCAGCGAAATGAAATGAATGCTTAATCACAAGAGGAAAAAAAGAGGGGGAGACGGAACTTGGTGGCAATGGCGTGATTGAAGAGATGCAAAACCCTGCTTATAAGTAGCCCTGTACTTATCCCAGCTTTGTGCTTCTTCACATAGAACCGTTTCCTTTTCATTACTTTAATTATTCTCGGCCGGGAGCTCAAAATCTCACCGAGTAAACGAATGGTAATTTGATATAATATCACCCTTACAAACTGCAGTATTCCCAAATAATAAAGCGAAGAGCGAATTACATCCCGCGATTCTGTTTTGTCGTGATCGGATCATCGCAATTAACAAGATTAAATAACAATAACCAACTCTGCAATTTTACACCTTGCCACACAGTTTGTTAGAAAATACTTCTGAACAATTGCCACTCCTAAAACTGCAAAAATAAGCGTCAAATATTGAAAGGGGTTTACTAAGGTTGGCTCGATACAATGACCTTAGAGCGTAGTTACAAATTCATGTCAATATTCCAGACTCATAACAAAGTAGTTGAATAAAATAAAGACCTACACCGTAGTTTTTATTTTGAAATAGTAAAACATTTAAGTCGAAGCCATCTGCAATAAAAAAACACTTGGAGTGAGTACAGGACCAAGAAACCTCAGCGTGTACACATTTCTGTGTTGTTTTCGTGCTTTACAAAATTGGTGGAGATTCCTAGCCCAACGGTAAGTGAAATCTACAGATTTTTCGAGGGGTGTGTACGAGAAACAGTTTCGAACAATTATTCTTGGAATTAAAACTCTGGTCTATCAGAGGGTCTACATAACAAAACACAGCAGATGTGAGCGGGACAGCATTGGATTTTTTAAACTTGTGGTCCACATTGCACTGTTTCATTGTTCCTTTTATCTAAGTCTGCAGATGTCAGCAGTTGAATGTGGACCCGCAGACTTTGGTCAAATAAATGCTACGTTGGATCACAAATAATAGGTTTCTGTTCTTTTATTGAGGTCCACGTTTTAAACGATTAACGCACTCCTGATTAACCTAATCCACTAAAAGTACACAACCCAATTTATAACTCAACTATTCGAGGCAAAAAGTACTGCAGTGAGTAAAATGATTTTCAATAATCGTGTGGTAATGGATCAGAATTATTCCATACTATCGATCAATAGTTTCACATGACTGGTAGTCAAGGTTATTTTAGCTCATTCCACTTTTTGTAAAGCTCCCCATCAAAGGATAATATTTGCTGGTTTTTCCCCATTTATCTGGAACCTGTTGTATGAAGCAGATTGTGAATGAGCGCAACGTTGCAATCAGCACAAAATCTTTCTGCTCGGCGCGGTGTCAAACTTCACCCTTTTTTTGTAACAAGGGCGTCTCTAATTCAAAGTCAGAAATGGTTTATCCACTCACATGTACCAATTAAATGCTAGGGCTGCTTTATCGACGATTATTTTGTCTTAAAAGGTTACTTAAATAAACATTTTTAACGCGCATTCGGAGTCTTATATGCCCAATTACATTATGTGTCAAAACTAGGGCATCAGTGACAAACTTTTCCAAAACGGTTCAACAAAACACTTTGTAAAGTTTGAATGGACATTGATCGTTTACCGATTGTTAGTTGTTCTCTTATGATTAGCAATGATTGCCAAACAACTGCACTTTATAAGCGGGATAAATTGACTAGAAGAACTGACCAACATTAGAATAGTGACTTTTTATACAGTTTTGACTGCTGCTTCAAGTGGTCATTCCCAGTTGGTTGTAAGTATTTTGAAAGCATTGGAGAAAAGTAAACATCACAGGTTCCCTCCCCGCCCACTGCACCCCCTCCCCCGCGCCCCCCCCCCCCCCACCCCGCCCCCCAACTTGGAGCGCTTTCTTGCAGGCAAATAAACAACTGGGACTTTACAGTAGCAAAGCACCACATTAAGTAACATTAAGACGTGCAATCCATCTTAAATACTCTACATACTATCTATATTTCAGTTCAAGCTGCCAGAAATCTCAATGTAATCGGCTGTCATTGTACAATTCTGACATTTAAACTCAGTTAATAGTTTCTTTAAAAATACAACACTGACAGAGGGAACAATCTGACTACATTTTTGGATTATAATCAGGGCATCTCATTAAAACAGATGTTCTAATATTCAGATAAAACCAAACTAAACCATGATATTAATGAGCAAACGCTTGGACGCTTGCCTTTTATAGTCTTCATTGAAATTGAGAAGATAGTAATGGCTTGTCCAGATGCAGCACAATCCTTTTCCTAAACTGCTGTAACTGTTCTTGTAAAAGAAACTAGGATTATCATTACATTTAGCGACACAAGCTGCCCCAGAAGCAAAGGGTAGCCTCAGATTGGAGATGCTATTGAGCATTTTAAAGTCGTGCTTTCTACCGACAACACCGAAGCAATGTTTATGGTGGACCCCGCTACCCACAACCTTGTTCCGATGGAGACACCATCATCACCGGGCTACGAATTAATTTCAAGGGGCTATGATATGATTATCAAAGCCCATGGCACGGCTGTAGCTAACTCCCCTCAAATTTGGCGAGAAGTACAGGCCATCGTTTAAATTAATCCCTTGTCTGTGTAGCTGGCAATGCAACATTTACTTTTCTATTGCAGTCATAAGACAGAGAGAGAGAAAAAAAATGCCTTTTTGGAAAGCGTAGATTTAGCTCACGAAATTCACTGGCTCGCATTCACCAGATTGCAGGGCTGAGCTGCTGGTGAGCTGCAAATGCCATGTAATTCTAATGAGCGTCGAATGCTTAACAAGGGTTTCAGTCATTAACAAGTTTCGCAATGGGCCTATTTAAACTACAGCTCGAACTACGGCTGGAAGAGGCGCTTGTGCTTCAGGAGGCCCGCGTTCAAGTCCCACCTGCTCCAGAGGTGTGTCCCAACATCTTTGAACAGGTTGATTAAAAATAAACCTCTAAAAGGCTGGATTGCTCTTGAGGTAAATCCGTTGCCAAATTGCAGCTTTCCAAACTTAAAGCTATCGACGACTGAAGTAACCGAAACATTCCTAAATGTCTGTAATTGACTAGAACATTCCAGAATACGGATCAATTATTCTAATCTGCGTCCTTTCGAGGTGAAAGAGCTTTAAATCAGTTCCCCTTAATGAACCTTGGACATAATTTTAATTTTGAGGAAAAGTTTCTATCAGAATCTGAACGATAACTACTTGTGTGTCATTAAGGAGAGTTTCTTTCCCATTCTTGTTGTCTGCAATCCAGGTTTATTCCTGGGATGATGCCAACTCCTTCGCCAACGAACATAGAACATAGAACAGTACAGGCCCTTCGGCCCACGATGTTGTGCAACCTATTATCCTACTCTAAGATCAAACTATCCTGCATACCCTACATTTTACTATCATCCATGTGCCTATCCAAGAGTCGCTTAAATGTCCTGAAATCCAACGATTAATTTATTTCCTGATTAAAATTGAAATCACGCAATTTAGCACTTAGCACAACAAAAAAAAATTTTCATTGAATGGTTGTCTTTTAAACATTCAGCTCATACGTGTTAACTGTTTCCCCATTGTTAAAAGGTCCAACCTCGATAAACCATATTTTAAAAGGTTAATGGGAAACACTTCATCATTTACCGCGTACAATTGAACTCAACATAACAAGAGCTGGAGGTGGGATTTGCTCCCACAGCAGATCCAGTGGAAAACGGCGTTTCTCCTGAAATAATTCCAATACTATTTGAAAGATATCTACTCCCTTGGATCAGGAATTCATATATGGGCTTCTGTTGTTCTCTGTCGTTTGTCACCTGGAGCCAAATCTGCAGATATTTTCCAATCAAACTGTTCACAAATGTTCTAGATAGGAACCTAGAACCTCGAGCCTGTTCCTCCATTAACGAGTTCTTGTGGTCGAATTCCTTTGGCCCTATCCTTTAATACCATTCCCCTAACGAAAGAAAATCAATCTCAGATTTAAAATTAACAACTGATCCAGCATCCACTGCAGTTCGTGGAAGACAGCCTTTGCTGTCGAAGCACTTCCTAACATCTCCCTGAATAGTTTGACCCTCATTCACAAACTGTGCCCCTGGTTCTAGAATCCCCAACCAGTGGAAATAGTTTATCCTTATCTTTTCTGTTAATATCTCGAAGACTTTGATCAAATCACTCCATAACCTTCTAAAGTCTCGAGAAAACAGGCCTAGAAGAAGGGTCCCGACCCAAAACGTCAACTTTCCCGTTCCTCTGATGCTGCCTGGCCTGCTGCGTTCCTCCAGCTCCACACTTTGTTATCTCTAACTCCAGCATCTGCAGTTCTTACCATCTTTAATTTGTATAATCTCTCTTTATATCAACGTCTGAAATCCAGGTCTCATTCCAGTAAACCTATGTAAACCCTCCAAATCCATAGTTCCTTTCTACAGTATAGAGCCCGGATCTGCTCACAGCATTCCAAGTAGGGTCCAAACAAGTTTTTGTTTAACCCGCACCATAACTTCTGCAATAACAAGGTGTAGAGCTGGATTAACACAGCGGGCCAAGCAGCATCATAGGAGCAGGAAGGCTGACGCCTCGGGCCCAGACCCTTCACTTCTGCAGCCTGTTGCAACACACGTCTGGAGTAGGTGGGATTTGAACCCATGGTCTCCTGGATCGGAGGTAGAAGAACTACAATTGACACAAGGCAGATTAAGTGGAGGGTCATCTGTAAAGATGGCGACTATTAACGTCGTAGGAAGTGAAACATGCTGCACGGGGACAAACTGAATTTTCTTGCAAATATTGCAATATTCAAGTTGCAATATTTTGTAATATTTTTAACAATTTTAGGAATAAAGTATATTTTGGGGAAAATAAACGTGTAAACAGAGGTGGATTGGGATTGTTGGTTTGACTTCATCAGGTCCATTTGTTTTACTTTTGATTTGAGTGAACTGCATTATTGTGGCCGAAACACCCACTGGTCTATCAGTGCTCAGTATTAGAATTCCCGAGTACAAATATCCTGGGAGCTGGAGTCTGCAGCACGGTCGGAGCTGATGTTTTGTTAAAAGGCCATCGAGCTGAAAAAATAAACCCGGTTCTCTTTCCAAACACGCTGCCCGATCTGCTGAGCATTTTTATTGGCATCACCAGAGATTTCCAGCCTCCCGCAGCATTTTGCTCTGGCTGTGTACTGCCCCGGTCTCACTGTGCCGAGGGAATGTGACACTCGTGTCCCTTCGGTGATGAGATTCCGGGAGTGATGCTGGGTTGTTCTCTCTTTTCCGGAACGTCCCCATGGATCTGAAACTCTGAGCTCGAATTATCGAGACACTGGGTATGGAATCGTCTCGTGTATTCACTCATCCCGGTCAAGCGAACCCCAAGGGAGTAATAAAATGATTCTGGGGCATCTGATATCAGGGACCTATGGCGTCTCGATTAACCGGCACCGGGGTTTGATATCCATTGTGCTTTAAGGACATCCTGTTATCTGACCCAAGTCAGGTATCCCATTTTAACGTCTGTTTATTATTCCGCAGGATGCAATGTTTCTGGCCTTCACTCACTCATTTGCATTACAAACGGCACCTCTCATTCCTGGTTTGAAACATGCATTTTTCTCATTAAGACCCACTTTCAGTAGATAAGAGGGTCTCCCTGCCATTTGTTTTCACAGTTAATCCCGTTGACAAGTATTCGCTAAACAGTAAATCACAGGAGTGTGGGAACGCTATTAGAGAAAAGGATAACACGGTGTAGAGCTGGATGAAGTTTTTTTTTGCTTTAATAAATGCTGGTGACAACCCTGCTCTAACCGAACACTGATATTCCCGTGTGTTGAGTATGATAAAAAGGAGACGGAGCAATGTTGCATTCTCAGATTCGTACAGGCTCTCCCAAGTTGGAAGTCTCTTTGGAGCTGTGCAATTTTTATCTCCATTCCACATTTCCATCCTTAATGGTTCTATTTTTACCTCTTGCTTGGTCCTTTTCCCTCTCAAAACTCACTTGGCAAATCGTTACCCTTATTGATTCCAAAACCTAGGCCTGGGAACTTAACATATCAACAAGTCACCCATCGGTCAAGTGGGCTTGATATATATTATGTATAGGATAAGTATATATACCATATACAGTCCTTTATACTGTATACAGTATATGCATATTAGTATATTTAAGGCTGAGATAGATAAATTCTTAGACAATGGGGGAATCAAGGGTTATGGGGAAAGGGCAGCGTGGGTTCAGCCATGATCATATTGAATGATGGGGCAGGCTCCAGGGGCCAAAGGCCTACTCCTGATCTTATTGTCCACAAGCAATTAAAGTCAATCCATATTGGCCTCAACTAGTGGCTGGTCAGCTCAAATGGTTAGATCATGGTAGGAATAATGCCAAGGTCTGAGGTTTGATCTCCATACTAGTAAACATTGCTGGTTCTGATTCCTTTCAGCTTAAAGAGCTCTTGTAATGTAATGGTAGCATCTTTAACAATGGGCCAGAAGTCCTGGGTATAAGTCTCACCTGCTCCAGAGATGTGTCTGAATTGGTTTGGAAGGTTAATTCCTATTGGCAAATCGAATTTGTTTCCATAATGAGTACATGATGTCACAACACAGCAACAATTTGAATCATACAACTACAGTAGTCAAAATTTGACACAGTACCACTTAAATAAAAAGCCATAGTCTTACCAGACATGGGGCTGCCGTCTAGAGACACACAACTGGTGATGTTAGCCTGAGGGTCACCATGCCTCATGTGAGGGGAGATGTTGAGAAGGAGAGTCCTTCATAGTAACCTCAACCAGCACAGAAAGTGAACCTATGCTATTTGGTGTCTCTCCATATTGTAAACTAATCAACCAGAGTAGAGTTAACTAGCTCCCTCCTTGAGCAGACACTAGGACAGGTGACCACAAGCTTTGATGGACTTAAAGAGCAATTTTAAAGGATAAAGAGACGTTCAGAGAGAAAATTCCAGAGGGTGGATTGTAAGCAGCAGAAGGTGGAAGAATGAGAATCAAAAGTACACAGAGGACAAAATTGGATGAGCCAGGAATCTCAGGTTTTAGGACTCATGCTGACTGCCAGGTTAACGACGGTACAAAGCCAAGGAGTGATCTGAAAATATTCTATTTGAAAACTTTATTTAAAACCCAATAAAATAGGTTAATCATAGAGAAAAGAAAAACATTTTAAACATTACCCCAAAGATAGCCAATCAATTGAGGAACTAAGTTAGATCAGATTATTATTTTTCCCAACTCAGTCTGATCAGTTTGAATCTCTGGAACCCAAATCAAGGCATAGCATAATCACTCTCTGATCTGACTGAGTAAAAACAAACATCACAAATGAATTTTTCTGAAGAAGGGTCCAGACCCAAAACATCAGCTTTCCTGCTCCTCTGATGCTGCTTGGCCTGCTGTGTTCATCCAGCTCTACACCTGATTATCACAAATGAATTGTCAGCCGCCCAGCTCTAATTTTCCAGTACTTTATGGACTTCCTCCAACAGAACATAGAGTTTTTCAATATCGCCCCGTAGAAACATAAAAAGTTACAAATTGCATTACCATTTTAAAGGTCATGATTACTACAATACCATAAGTGAAATATTTATAACATCCAAGACCTCGGGGGGTGGGGGTAGGGTCCAAACCCCAACGTCTTGGTATTCTTAAGCATTTGATACAGAGCTATCAGTCTCAGACTGTCTTCTTAGGTTGCTATGCCTGCTCACCTCTCCACCCCATTGACAATGTTTATTGTTGAACAGTTTTAAATTATGCATCCAGAGAGCACTGGGCAGTTACTGGTCATAAATTGCATTGTTTTTATGTAAGAGGTCAGGAAGTTCAATGTTTTTTTCCTACCCCATTTGCAGCAGTTCATCAATGGTTGGCTGACATTCTTACTTCAGTCATGTATGAATTTTATACTAAAAAATAAAAAGCCTATTTTTAAGTCTACTTGGGAAAAAAACTATATATAATCTTTAGTTTGAAGGGTAGTTTAACAGTTAGACTGTCAGTATAAAATTGATCACAATAATCTTGGCTCTGATTAAGAACCAAACAAAATTTAAAATGTTCAATTTTTCCCAGTTCCCTCTAATAAAACCCCAGCATCCTGGGTTGTCTGTTGAGCCAATGCTATGATTGTTCTTTGGGGTGGAGCCAGAGTAGTATCATTTCAAACTACAACTCAGTTTGCATAATTTTGTTTCAATGGATAAGTGGTATTTCCAAAATCTAATTTTAGTTATGCTTCCCCCTCAATATTTGCCAGAAATACATCAATAAAACAAATATGTGAACAAAAGCTACTCCATCAAAAGCCTGCTCCGTTATTCCATTAGATTATGGCCGATCTGCACCTCAATTCCATTTATGTGCTTTAGCTGTACACCTCTTGATGCTCTTACCTATCAAGAGTTGGCTCCGTATGTTGTTAAATTATTGAGGGAGTACTGACCGAACACTAAGCCGAGAAGAATGAAGAGGTAGTTAGAAGAAATATTTTTCAGAGATCTATTTTTAAATGACTGTGGTCAATATATTTTTATTAGGTAATGGTTTGAACAGATACAGAGCTAAGCATGGTAAACTGAGGTATAAAACCACCATCATCAAATTGAATGGCAGAGTCGAAAAAAGGTCCAATTCCTCTCTTTTTATGTAGGGGATTCTTAGAACATGGGCTGCTTATCCACAAGTTGTGAAGTGAATATTATAACATCATCTGAAAGGACCTTGGACAAGTTTTTATAACAGAATATAAAAGGCTTTACAGGGTAAGGGAACTAAGAAATAAGATTAGATTTAGATAGTTCCAGTTAAGATAATAGCGAGAGCACAGTCCAATGGATTAAATGGTCCCCTTCTGTGCTGTAATTTCCATAATCTATGAGGTTCACACTTTTCACTCCCTTGGGACCAGGAAAGGTCAGATGCCAAACATTACAGGGCCTAGATTTGTTGTATTCCTGGAAGTTTTATCAATGGGAGCTCTGTCTTCCTGGCTCCCACAGTAAAAGTTTCTTAGAGGTAGCTTCTTCTGATTTACTTGCACTCAGGCTCATTAATCAATCCATCACTGGGTTTTTTGTGGTTGTAATTAGAACCTTTTATTCAAACTGAAAATAGATTACATATTCCAGTTCATTCTTTTCTAATCTCTATGGGTGGTCAATGCAAAATCAGGCCCTTTTACACTTTTGAGAAAATGTAAACAGAGAATGGACCAGAAATGGTCTGCATGGTGTTTTGGCTAACAGCTGATTTTGGTCAATGACAGATGTTGCTAGAGTTTGTAAGGAGGATGAGAAAGACTGAATGGTCAATCGTGGAACTCCTGTTGGTACTGGTCAGAGAACTTTACGTGAAGCTTTGTGTTTGTATCAGAAGTTGCCCTGCCATCTTAAGAATGTTTTCACCTTATTCGTTCATGCTATATCTACTAAAACTTGATGCAATTTTCACTGTATAGTTTCAATTTTTCAATACTAGAGCAAGAACACCCTGTGCTTTTATAGAACAGAGAAAAGCAACTCAAATCATTAACTCTCTCTTTACTCATGCTGGTCTGACAACTAGCACTGAACAAGGAAGAACTTAGAGCTGTTGATTTGAGCCCACTAGGTACTTGGCTCAGGCTACTCCAGCTTTTTTCATGTGGAACTCATATAGCTGGTCATGTGTGGTTATGCTGATCAAATTCAGGTTCTGAAACTGAAAAAAATCACCTGATAGTTTCCTTGATTTGCCAGTGTTAATGAAAGACAGGTCTAGAGTACCAGGTGGGATTCCAACTTTTTTTTAACGAACTTTGACAGTGAATTAAATTTACGGCAATGTTATGACTGATAAAATCACCCACTCAATCAAATTTCAGGACAAATAATATCAAATTTTGAGTTTTTTATTAAGACTTCTTAATTGAATAAAATGTAGTCAAACATGAAAAATGCAGTGTTCAAGTTTTAGTCTTTTTTAGCCATGCAGATTCATGCTGTGGAATTTATTGTTTAGATGTATTTTAGTCAGAAACTCAAAACTTATTGTAATTTTAAAAATTACAGTATTATAGAACGATACCATACCTGTGGAGGCCAAGTGGCCCATCATGCCTTTGTCAGTTCTTTGTAAGACCTATCCAATTGATCGGCACTACATCCACAAACATTCACTCCCTCCACCACTAATACTCAGTAGCAGCAGTACGCACCACCTACAAGATGCACTGCAGAAATTCACCACAGTTCTTCATATAGCACCTTCCTAACCTACGACAACTTCCATCCAAAAAGTCAAGGGCATCAGATAAATGGGAACACCACCACTTGCAAGTTCCCCTCCAAATCACTCAACATCTTGAATCGGAAATTTATTACCATTTCTTCTCGGTCACTGGATCAAATTCCTGAAATTCCCTTCCCTGCATCGTTGTGAGTCTACCTACATCATATGGACTGCAACACATCTAGAAGGTAGCTCAGTACCACCCTATCAAGGGCAATTAAGCATGGGCAACAAATGCTGGCCAGCCAGCAATGCTCACATCCCACAAGTGAATAAGAAAAGTCTGTCCCATTCTCTTGCACTTTCTCTGTAGCCCTGTTCTCTTTCCACTTCCAGTATATATCTAATTCATTGTGGAAAGTTATAATTGAATCTGTTTCCATACCCTTTAGGCACTGAATTCCACATCATAACAACTCACTGTGTTTTTTTTTTCCCTCGTGTTGCATCTGGTTCATTTGCCAATCACTTTAAATCCTTTGGTCACAGACCCCTCTGCTCCTGGAAGCAGTTTGTCTTTATTTGCTGTATCTAAATCCTTCATGACTTTGGATACCTCTGTCACATTTCCCCTTAACTATTTTTTCTATAAAGGAAATTGCTACAGTTTTTCTTATCTCATCATGTTAATTAACTTTTTCATCACTGGCAACATTCTAATAAATTTACTCTGCACACTCAGGGTTGAACCATTCGTAAAGCATGGTGCCAAGAAAAAGGTGTTGCCCACCAACTGGAGACTTATTTGCATTTTTTAAGGATTTAGTACAACTTCCTTGACCTTGTGTTTAGCAATCCCCGTGAGTTTGGAACGAGGGCGATGGTATGTGTAAGTTTAGGAAATCTCAAACTCGATCCCAACCCACTTTGAACTCTCACATTTCAGACTTTAACACAGCTTGAAACAGGAGGTGAGGGGAGGGGAGTTGTGGGTGAGGGTCTGATACAGATGGGTGGGCAACCAACATATTCCCAGTACATGGATTGATCATTTAAATACCTATGTGATTCAGGTTTAATCTATCTACCAGGCTTAATCCAAACAACTAAATGGAGATAAAGACAACTTCATGGAAAAGAGTGAGTGCTTTTTGGTACTGCTTATGGGCCAGGACGAACATGAGCAATTCCTGCCTGCTTTTCTGCCTACCATTTCATCCCACACCCATCCCAAGACTGAGAACACAATCTCATTCCACAATGAATGAATACCCCAATGATCAACCTATCACCTACCTCCCCAACGTCCCACTCAGGATCAGAGCTCCCGCAAGATCTGATTCCCCTCCCTCTACTCCACTTGTCTCAAGCCCAAGAACCAAAAATTCCAAGACCATCTGGAGATTACCTTTCTGTCACTGGGCTGTAGCCTTCTCTGGAGCTTTACCTGTCCTAAAGAGAGACAGCCAAACTGCCTTCTGTACCAAAAATCTCTAGGGAATAAAGGTGCACACTTTGGAATAAAATTGACTTGACCAAAAGTCTACACCTCCCTCACAAATCCAATCGAAGGCAAAATTGGGGCTTTTGACTTCATTTAGAAAGCTGAGAGTCCTATGCTTGTTTTGAACTTGTCCTGCTGCCTGCAAAGGTATGTGTACATATACCCACAGGGTCTCTGTTCTTGCAACTAATTTAAAATTACACAATTCACTTTGCAGTGTAAACATCTTAGTTACCAGCAAAACAATGGGAACATGGAATTATGCTTTACATGCAAGTATGAAGTTCCATAGCTGGCATCAAACTGAAGTCTTATTGTAGCTGTCCAGTCTCTGAGTCAGTAGGTTGAAATTCTAAGCACATAATCTAACTGACATTTCAGTGCAGTACAGAGGGAATGCTGCATTGGCAGAGAAGCTGTTTGTCAGAAGAAATGCTAAAGAGAAACTCCATCTGTCCCCTCAGGTGTCATTATTGGCACAGGAATTCCCCTGTGCAAAGTATTCATTCTTCAACCAGCTTTACGGTCAAAACTGATTGTCTCTGTACATTACCTTCTGTTTTTTTTTGTGGGGGGCGGGGGGGGGGGGGGGGGGGGGGTGGTGGTTGCTGTGCATAAATTGGATACTGTGTTTCCTACTCTATAACAATATCTACATTTCAAAAATACTTTGCTGACTATAAAGAATTTTCAGACTTTCTGATTTGGTGAAAGCTTTTTCCCACATTGAGAAATTCAGTACAATGTTAATAGTAAAATAATTTTTAAGTGTCAATTAGGGTTCCATCTTTCATTCCTGTGGAAAATGATTGCCTTTGCATACTGATTACAAAACCAGCAGGAGAAACAATGCTTGCAACATTTTCAGGAATGGGGTCATCTGACAGAGGCGAATGCAACACTCCGCAGAGGCTTTAATGATACAGAAATTTGAAAAAGGTTAATACCCACTGCACTTAGTGAGCACAGTGCTACATTAGTGAGGACTGTGCTGTACTCATCAATTCACAATTTACAGCACAGTAGAGAGGAATTCAGTCAGCACTAAGTAGTTCTTGATTTTGATCTTTTGACATTTGATAACAATAATAAGCAAATAAATCCCAGAGGTTTTGTCTCCTGTGCAGTAGTGGAGATTGTTGGAGGCCCTACCTTTAGTGCTGAAGGACTGGCAGGTATAATATACATTCCATTGCTACAATCCATTTATTACTTATCTAGTCTAAGTGCACAGAGTTCACTGGTTAATCTCATTTTATGTACTTCACGTAAAAAAGGCTATCATACAAAAAGTTACTTGTTTTTTTTGTAAAAACCGTAATTCTTGCTGGCCTTCATTTTTAGATGCTTTGAATTACGTGTAAATGGAGAACAGCATTATCTATTACAACAGCAATTTAAAATCCCCAAGGCACTTCATAATGCATAATCAGCCAGAAATTGACACAGAGCCAAGAAAAACACATTTTGTCAAAGAATTAGGTTTTAAACAGCATCTTAAAGGAGGGGATGAGATGAAGAGGCCTTGAGGCTTTGGGAGGCAGCTTCTCAGTTAAAGTCTAAATAGCTGAATGCACAGCTGCTAATGCAGGGGTAAATGAGGGACATATAAAAAGACTGAGGTAGTTTGGAGGGACCGAGAAGGTTACAGTGATAGAGAGGGGGCAATCTGTCAAGTGTGAGGTAACATAGTGTTTCTGGTGCTGGGACAGCAGCCCAGATATTATGGGGTAATGTTAAAGAAACTAAACGGATGGGAAACACATGGAATCAGAAACAACGCTGTTTTAAACCTCAACCTTTGTTTGTTCTGTGTTACACCTAAAATCATTAACTAGGCAATGCGAGGGAAGCAGCAAAATTGTCCTCAAAGGTGATCAAATTCCATCAGAGCTGACACTAAAGCTACATTCAATAATTCTGTTGGCTGTCATCAGGGGTTAAAAATAATTGCTAAAGCACTGTTAAGTTGCAATCAACATAGTTTATTAATATTCTTCAGTGACTTTAATTACACCACATGGCTGACTGTTAGTGAGTTAGTAAACCATTTATGACCAAATACACACTGCCACATTCATAAAGCAACTAAGGGTGAGATGTTGATGTAGCCTTGCTATGAGATACCCAATGTTTTAATAGAACATTTTCTCAATGGTGCAAGGCTCTAAATGATTGTGGAGTAAGGGCATTCAAGTGTCCATGTCTACAGATCTCTAGAATTTAGTGCATGGGCTCCAGAATACAAGCACTGTGGATGAGGCGCAGCTGTAGTGTCCCTAAAAGACCGAAATTGAAGCTCTGCCTGCTCCAAAGATATGTTATAACATGTCACATATCAAATACGTCTAACCAGAAGACTACACACACACACACACACACACACTAATTTTAAAGTACTTTGGCCAAGTAAGTTACACTCATGAAAGAAGGATAGGCATAGATTGACCAAAATGGTGTCCTTTTCTGAAGTTATTTTCTATTCCCACAAGCTGCTGACTCTTCGATTTCTTCCTAGAACAGTTATTCTACCTATTCCTGGTGTTTCTATGAATGGTTCTGGACACATTGCCACAGAATGCTTCAAGTAGTTTGACCTTGCTCTGTTACATATTCCCCCCATGGAGACATTTATATTGAAAAACACCTTTGACCACAAGTCCATCAGGCAGTGGTCAGTACGTAATATCCTTGAGGCCCTGCAGGAAAAAAGATGGTAAATATTTCATGTAGTTCCCTGCGCCGACTGTCAAAGTAATTTGGCAAAATGCTGGAACATACAAATAACCAAGGAGACATCAGTTGACCGGGGTTCAGAAAGACCCGCTGCCAGCTGTTTCTTACAAAATCTCTCTTCCTCTGTATGTAGCCCCTGACGTGGTTGTGGTAGGAGAGAGATTGTTGTTCACTTTATTGTGAAATATGCAGTTGCAAAGAAGGTCTGGAGAGAAATGCAGTGGTCTTTTGTTATGTCCATTCCTGAGCAGCTTGATGACACAGGATTCTGTGTTCTACAGGCTATTCCTCTGGCCTGGAGGACCATTAACATGGTGAAAGTCTTTTGTCTCCCCAAAACCTGCTGGTCTTCAATTCAATTTGTCCTTGACAAAGAGTTGCAACTGGCACATTATGATGTTTAGGACTACGTGCTCAGGGAGGCACTAAAGCTTCAGGTAGGCACTGCAAAGGTCATTGTCTAATGCCTTTCAGACATGGTACACCAAGGGATTGAAACTGCAGAACTCCTCAGACTTACTGCGGCTTTCAAGAATGTGCCTCACTGTGAATCAAGAATATTGAAAATGTACTGTGGTGCCTCAAAGTGGAACATGGTATTTGGTGAAAGAGTCTATATCCATTGAACTTGCTTTAATTTCCAATTTAAATATTGCTATAAAGAAAAATAGATGTTGAAGTTTTATGTTTTTACTCAATTAGGTCATAGGAAACAGAGTTGAGAAAAGAGACATAATTTTATAAAGAATGGAAAGAGGATGCTGGTTGGTTGGGCCATATTGTCATTGCGATGCAGCAAGAATAGTTAACTGTCAATCTCAATGATCAGATCAGACAGGTAAATTTGCAACTTGAAATGATTTTGCCCTTGGGCTGTATATCTGACATTAAATGTATTTTATAAACATTAAGTCCATTACAATTAAATTGAATGGAATATACTGTGCAGGGACAGCTTGAATTTTCATGCAAATTATGTAAAATTCAAGTTAAAATGTTTTGTCATTGCTTTTACAAATATATGAATAAAGTATACTTTTGGGGGGAAAAGTCTTCACAGAGCAGTTGTAATTGACTTAATTCCCTTTGCCTCAGATAGTGGGGTAGATTCCAAGAAAATCCTTTTCAGAGGCTCTCTCTGAGTGGTAAAGATGAATTTTGGTTTGTTTTTAATGTAAACACTTTACTCAGAATAGTTGCAAATAAACAGAGATGGTGCAATGGGGTGATGCTCTTCAGAAAGGTCAATTTTTTCACTCTCTGAGTTAAAAAAATCTAAGTCTTATCTCATTCACAAACTGGGCCATGTGACCCCCTTCTTGAAAAGTCCTCCACTGTATATCCAAGCTCCCCTGCTCCTTGCAGGTGCAGTATTGTTGCTGTTGTACCCAGTGCCTTTTCCTTAGCAAAGTGCCCTTTGTTTCAAAATTCAATTTATATCTATATAGGTCCACACATTTGTTTAAAAAGTAATATTTGGATCACACATCTTCATGACAATACAAAGAGAACTGGAAATTTGGATTTCTCTCCCCTAAAAGCAATTGAATGTTGGGTCAATTGGAGTGTTTTTTTCACAACTGAAAGCAACAGATAA
The DNA here is from genome assembly GCF_021869965.1 of Rhincodon typus. Classification (NCBI taxonomy): domain Eukaryota; kingdom Metazoa; phylum Chordata; class Chondrichthyes; order Orectolobiformes; family Rhincodontidae; genus Rhincodon; species Rhincodon typus. Next base: position 32,393,453 of record NC_063361.1, on the reverse strand, counting down.
GGATACTAAGGTGCATGGTCCAAAGAAGGGTAAATGGAGTTGAGGTACAATGAACCCATAATTTAACAGATTCCTGAAATAAACTCATGACTTCTCCCTTCCACTTGTGATGGAAGGTGTATAATTTATATATAATAATACTTTTGGAAGTTGAATTTCAAAGTAGAGCCAGATGGGTGTTTTTTTTTTTCTGTAAAGTGTTGTAGTGTTGTCTTTAAAAAAAATTCAGAGATTCCTTCTGGAGCAGTGACTAAATCCAGCAATTGTCACAAAAATGGTGACTGCAGATTCTAATGGTGTTAATGGAAAGATACTTATATTGTAGGATTTATGATGGATGGGCTAAATATGTAAGGTCATAAGCTTTGTTTTCAGTTCAGAAGAATCTAGGATGAACAAGTTTATTTTTAATTCAGTCCAAATGACAACAGGATTGATTTTAGAAGGAAGTTTATTTTCCTTTCCAAAAGGAGCTCAGGGCAACTCATGGAACAATTATCTCAGCAGCAAGGTTTAGTTTGTGAAACTTCCAAACCAGGAGAGTTTGGTTAAAAATGTGCAGGTCTTTAGAACTAGGGAGTATGAGACTCTTGAGTGAGAATTTTGGTAGACTTGGAAAGGACTCAACTGAAATGTCCCCCAAAATCCACAGGAAAGAATTTGAAATGAATCAGTTAAGTAGAACTCTAAAGTGTTGAGATATATGTGTCTTTTTTCTGGATTTGAGTCTCTGTAATGGATAGTATGGGAAACAGATTGAAACATTATTTTGCTGTATGCTTTGAGTTCTTCCTAATTGTCTTCTATGTTTTGTTTGCTTTGAATTTAATTCATTTTGTATAGTAAACTTGAACAACTTCGTTGTTAAAAGAAATCTGCAGACTTGTGTGCACGTCTCCGTGAATAACTGCTATATTAACTAACTAAACAAAAAATACATATGATATATCAAGTTAAGTTTAATTCTACGATATAACTTTTCAAGTCAGACTATGACATAGGATCGTAATACATCATTCTCAATGTAAATGGTGAGACTCAATGTACAGGTGATATGGCAACAGCATTCTTGCCCTGTAATCCAGAGATTGCTGGATTGAAATCACCCTTGGCTCAAGTACAGGCTAACTGTTGGCTGCACACAATGGCCTGTTTTGATGCTGTATACTTGAAGTAAAGGGGTCAGTTAGTTCAGTTGGCTGGACAACAGCTTTTGTTATACTGCACAGTGATCCCAATAGCATAGGTTCAATTCCCACACCAGCTGAAGTTACTATGAAGGACTCTCCTTCTCAATGTCTTTCCCCTCACTGAAGGCATGGTGACCCTTAGGTTCAAGCAACACCAGTCTTCTCTCTATGAGAGGGCAGCCTAATGATGACTCAAAGAAGGTCTATCTTGACAATTTTGAATCCAAGGAATGGGAAACAGGACTGATTGTTCTCTCCCCTAACTCAATGCCAGAGTAACACTACTGCCCAGACTTAGTTGAGATCTGGCTAACTCTCTTTGGTTGAACCTGACAACCTCCTAATCCATAAGATTCTGAAATGACACATCAATGGGTGCATTTACAAAGGGTGTCATGAGAGGGGCAAAATTGTGTATGCTTGCACAAGCTGCCAGGTCACAGGAAATTCAGGGATATGAAAGATTTAAGGATTTTTTTGCCCAAACAAAAGACAATACAAATACAAGAGACCATAACAGTAGATTAGAATTTCTTTCTTTTCTGTTTCTTTGTTGATGTTAAATTTGTTATTTATAAATCCAGTTATTTTTCTGTTAATGATGAAATCTGATGTGAATTGCTTTTGTCCTGAACAGCAATCCATCAAGCAGGTTGGTCATTTGGTGGTCCATTTGGAAATTTGTACGTTTTGAATGGCTTGTGAATATGTTACGTAGAGGCCTCCTGGCAGTAGCTAGGTTGTGGGGCAGAAAATAAATCAGGAGATAGAAAAAGTATGTAAGAAAGACACTATTACAATAATCATGGAGAACTTCAATTTGCAGGTGGACTGGGAAAATCAGGTAGCAGATCCTAAGAAAAGGTGCTCATGGAATAACTGTGAGATAGATATTTGGAACAGCTTGTTGTAGAGCCCACTAGGGAACAGGCAGTTCTAGATTTGGTGATGTGTAATGAGGTCGACTTGACTAGTGAGCTTAAGGTGAAGGAACCCCTAGGGGGCAGTGATTATAATATGTTAGAATTCACCATGCAGTTTGACAGGGAGAAGATTGAATCAGATGTAATGATATTACAATTGAGTAAAGGTAACTACAAAGACAGGAGAGAGAGTTAGCCAGGCTTGATTGGAAGGGGAGCGTAGCAGGGAAGACAATGGAGCAGCAATGGCAGAGGTTTCTGGGGGTAATTCAGGTGGCACAGCAGATATTCATCCAAGGAAGAAGAAAGATATTTAGGGGATGACAAGGCAACCATGACTGATGAGGAGAGTCAGGGACAGTGTAAAAGCAAAAGAAAAAGCATACAATATGGTGAAGATTAGTGGGAAGCCAGAGGGAAGTCTTTTAAAAACCAGCAGAGAACAGCTAAAAAAAAGCAATAAGGGAGAAAATGAAATATGAGGGCAAGCTAGCTAGTAATATAAAAGAAGATTGCAAGAGATATTTTAGGTATCTAAAAGGTAACAGAGAGGCAAGAAAGGATGTTGGGCTGCTGGAAAATGAGGCTGGAGAAGCAGTAATGGGGAACAAAGAAATGGCGGAACAACTGATTAGGTACTTTGTATCAGTTTTCACTGTGGAAGACAGCAGCAGCGCACCAGAACTTTAAGAGAGTCAGGGGGCAGAGGTGAGTGGCCATCATGAAGGAGAAGATGCTGGGAAAGCTGAAAGGTCTGAAGGTGGATAAATCACCTGCACTGGATGGACTACAGCCCATGATTCTGAGGGAGATAGCTGAGGTGTTGTGGAAGCATTGGTGGTGATCTTTCTGGAATCACTGGAATCAGGGAGGATCCCAGAAGACTGTGAAAATGACTTATGTAACATTGCTGTTTAAGAAGGGAGGGATGCAGAAGATGGGGAATTATAGGTCCGTTAACCTGATCTTGGTCATTGGTAAGATTATGGAGTCCATTATTACAGATGAGATTCTGGATTATTTGGAAGTGCATAGAAAAATAGAGCTGAGCGAACATGGTTTTGTCAAGAGGAGGTCATGCCTGATAAATCTGTTAGAATTCTTTGAGGAGGTACCAAGCAAGTAAGACAACAGAAAGCCAATGGACATGATCTCTTTGGATTTCAAGCAGACTTTTGACAACGTGCTACACAGGAGGCTGCCGAATAAAATAAGAGCCCATGGTGTTAGGAACAAGATACTGGCATGGATAAAGGATTGGCTGATTGACAGAAGGCAGAGAGTAGAGATAAAAAGGTCTTTTCCAGGATGGCAGCCAGTGACTAATAGAGTTCCACAGGGGTCAGTATTGGGACCTCAACTATTCATATTATACATTAACGATCTGGATGAAAGAATTCAGGTCATTGTTGCTACATTTGCAGATGACACAACGATGGGTGAAGGGGCAGGTAGTGTTGAGGTGGTGAGGAGGTTGCAGAAGGATTTGGACAGGCTAGGAGAGAGAGCAAAGAAATGGCAGATGGAATACAATGTGGGAAAGTATGAGGTTTTGCACGTTGGTTGGAAGAATAGAGGTGTAGACTATTTTCTAAATGGGGAAAGACTTTGGAAATCTGAAGCACAAATTTAGGAGTCCTAGTTCAGAATTCTCTTAAGGTTAACATGCAGGTTGAGTTGGCAGTCAGGAAGACAAATGCAATGTTAGCTTTCATTTTGAGAAGGCTAGAATACAAGAGCAGAGATGTACTGCTGCAGCTGTATCAGGCTCTGGAATATTATGAGCAGTTTGGGCCCCATGATGGAGGGATTTACAAGACTGACTCTGGGGATCAAGGGCTTGTAATATCAGGAGTGCTTGAGGACTCTGGATCTGTACTCGATGGAGTTTAGAAGGATGATGGGGATCTCACTGAAACTTACACAATACTGAGAGGCCTGGGGATAGAGTGGATGTGGTGAAGTCGTTTTCCACTCTTGGAGAGACTAGGACCCAAGGGCACAGCCTCAGAGTGAAAGGTCATCCTTTTTAGAGCTGAGACGAGGATGAATTTCTTCAGCCTGAGGGTGGTGAATCTGTGGAACTCATTGCCACAGACGGCTGCGGAAGCCAAGTCATTGAGAGCATTGAAGGCAGAGATTCTTGATTGGTTGGGGAATCAAGGGTTACAGGGAGAAGGCAGGAGAATGGGGAAACATGTCAGCCATGATCTAATGGTTGAGCACACTCAATTACTGGTACACTCTTCCTAGTTAAATTATACCAAATATTTGAAGGATCGTTTAGAATCTTTAAACCGGTCAATGTAAGAATAGATGTGGAGTTAGTTTGAGTGGTGAATGGTAAAAGGACAGAATCCAGGTTTTGTCCCACTAAAATAAAATTGCATCACAAGCAGGTAAAGTCATCCTGCATTTGGGACAGGTATCCTTGATGGATTGCAGGAATTAACAAAAGCCCAACTGCTGGAATTGGCAAACAAATTAAACATGGCCTGCCATATTCTTTTCATATTCTATGTCCTTCTTTGTTATATACTGTGCTGCGATGGATCTAGGGGCATTTACTCATGTTAAAGGCACCATAATAATATAAGTTGTCGCAGTATACCGTTCTCCAACATTTGCAAAATGTAAAGTAATACCAGACCATAGAGCTGCTCTCTCATTAGAGAGAGAGAAATGACAGGTGGTGGTTTAACCTGAGGGTTACCACGCCTCAGGTGAGGGGAGAGATTGAGAACGAGAGTCCTTCATGGTAACCTCAGCCTGTGGGGCAATTGAGCCCATATTGCTGGCATCACTCCAAATTTCAAACCTTATCACAAGCTAACCAACCCTCCTCCCTAAACTCAGCAACATGATTCTCCTCAAATACTCACATCCACATTTCACACTGGGCAGGTGGGGAAGATGTGGTAATGCCACTGGATTTATTCATTGCTATCCTACAAACATGGCCCCTAGGTTTGCTTATGCCCATCCCAAGCATTGCAGCTACCAATCCCCTACATGATTTTTAAAAACCACCATCAGGTCACCTGCTCGGTCTTCTGCTGCTTAGGGAATTTTGTTTTTATTCATTAACGGGATGCGGATGTTACCGGCCAGGCAGCATTTATTGCCCATCCCTAATTGCTCAGCTGGCATTTCAGAGTCAAGCTCATTGCTGTGGGTCTGGAGTCATATGTAGGCCAGACCAGGTAAGGATGGCAGTTTCCCTCCCTAAAGGACATAAGTGAACCGGATGGGCTTTTCTGACAATCAGCGATAGGTACATGGTCATCATTAGACTCTTAATTCCAGATATTTTATTGAATCCACCATCTGCCATGGCTGGATTCGAACCCCAGTCCCTAGAACATTATCTGGTTCTCTGCATTAATAGTCCAGCAATAATAGCTCTAGGCTATCACCTCCCAAATTCTGTTTCAGTACCTCCACCAGGAAGTGCCTCAGGCCTCGTTGTCATATTCTGAGTGCTATGTACATTTTTGTTTTGCAAAAATATATTTTATTAATAAGAAATCTTTATGTACATACACATGTACTAAAGCAGTTCTGTACAGTCTTTGCATATTGAGAAAAATAAATATTGACATTCCCTGCAGTTGCAAAATCCAAAGGCATTTGTTATTTTGCAGGACACTATTTACATATATTTGAGGCGATGAGAGGGTCTGACAACTGAACGGGCCCCCATTGTACTTTGGTAAGAAGACCTTAGATGGTGGTCTTTCCCCACCGTGTCTTGGCGGCAGCTATCCCATGCTTTAGTGCATCCCTCAACACGTAGTCCTAGACCTGCAACACTCGGTTGAATGCTTGCGCTGGAAGACCAACAAGTTTCAGGCAGAACAAAGAGTGTCTTTCACCAAGATGATGGTTTTCCAAGTGCAGTCTTGGTGTGCGTCCTGGGGAATAGAGCACAGAGCTCTGTGTCATGGAGCTGCTTGGGACAAACCTCGACAAAAACTACTGCATGTCTCTCCAGACTTTCTTTGCAAGGGCACATTCCAGAAAGAGATGTGACAGTCTCAACTTTCCTGCAGCTGCTTCGATGGCATTATGTGGTGGTGGAGAGAGTGCGGCATAAATGAAAGAACTGATGGGAAGTGCCCTTCTCACCACTAGCCAAGCAATGTCTTGGTGCTTGTTGGAAAGGGAAGGAAACTGCCATCCTTACCTGGTCTGGCTTACATGTGACTCCAGACCCACGTCAATGTGGTTGACCCTGAACTACTGTCTGGGAAATTAGGGGTGCTTGTTGGAAAGTTTTGGTGATGAGGCATTCTGCCAAATTACTTTGACAGTCTGCTTAGGGAACTATGTGACAAGATCTACCCTCTCCTTTTCCTGTAGGGTCTCAAGGAGGTTACATGACGACCATTTCCTGATGGACTTGTGATTTCTTCACAAACTTTTCCACGAGAGGCAGATGATAAGGAATGGCTCAACTACTTGCAGCATTCCGCAGCAATGAGGCCAAACCCATCCCTTGTAATACAGGGGACAGGTAGAACCTCAGTGTGCAGTGACACGTAGTGTTTGTGTAGTGAGGATCTACGCACAGCTTGATGCAGCCACACAGCGTGAGGTGATGGACTAATGGTATTATCACTGGATTGTTAATCCAGAGACCCACGTAACTTTCTACACTCCAGGTTTAAATCCTGCCATGATAGATGATGGGATTTGAATTCAAATAAACAAAAATCTGGAATTAAGAGTCTAATGATGATCATGAAACCATTGCCCATTTTCAGGAAAAACCCACCTAGTTCACTAATGTCATTTAGTGAAGGAAATCTGCCATCCTTACCTGGTCTGGCTGACATGTGACTCCAGACCTACAGCCATGTGGTTGGCTCTTAACTATCCTCTGGGCAATTAGGGATGGGCAATAAATGCTGGCCTAGCCAGTGATGCCATCATTCCACGAATTAATTTAAATAAAACACAACGGAGACCATCAGGATGAGGGCAGTGTAGGGTATGTCTTTCCCACCCTCTCTTATCCAGAGCTTTGTACATTGTGTCTCTGCAGACATTGTCCATCTTAGACCTCCAGCTGAAGTGGAAGATGACTCGGGTGACTGCAGTAGCACAGGATCAGGGAGTGGGTTAGAACTGTGCCAAATGCAGCAACACCAACAGTACCTCACACCTGATGACCAGGTTTTTTTCTCTTGATGGACAGGGAGTAGGGCTCCAACCTGCACAGTTTCTGCCTCACCTTGGTGATTTACACCTCCCAAATTTTAGCATCAACCCCTCTGAATCATATTCCCAGCACCTTCAGATAGTCTGACCCAATGGAGAAGGTGATAAAGCGTCAGTCAGGCCAATTCCCAAAGAACGTGGTCTCACTCTTGCCTCGACTTACCTGAGCACCCAAGGCCAGTGTGAACTGGTTGCAGGTGCTCATGGGTCTGTGCATGAAAACAGCAGTGCCATCTATGCACAGGGAGGCTTTGACCTGCAGGCCTCTGCCACCTGGAATAGTTGCCCCTCTCAGGCTCGCATCCTTCCTGATGGATTCAGCAAAAGGCTCCATACAATACACAAACAAGGCAGGAGAGAGTGGGCAGCCCTGCCTGACTTTGGATCTGATTGGGAAACTTTCTGATTCCCACCCATTGATTGAGGCTGAGCTAATTAAGTTGTTGTAGAGCAGTCTGATCCAATTGCGGATCTCATCCCAAATGCCTATTTCCTCATGTTGGTGTGTGAGATCCTATCCAAGGCCTTCTCCTGGTCCAGACAAACAGAGGCAGATGTTCCACCCCAACCCCATCCTGCCCGTGGGTGATGGCATCCCTGAGGAGTGCTAGAAATCGTCCTGCCCAGTACAGCACTGGTTTGGTCCAGGCACTATGCCAATGCACTGCTTGTTGACAACGCCAAGCCCCGTAGAGTTAATTACGAGAGTAGTTTAAACTGCCGTGCCTTCTTACTCGTGTTGTTCGTAACCAATGTAGGCAAAGGAGAAGCGATTTGATTTGAACAACTGCGGCCGAATGATTCAAAACAAAGACTATTTTAGCGCACGTCAGTACGGGTTTGTTTAACGTAAACAGTTCTGAAGGGTCATTTCCACCCCACCCCCCCATCCTGCCTGTCACCTTGCCAGCACCAATCAAAGCCCTCGGGGCAGACTCTATCAATACAAAATAGCAATCGTTAACAGACCAAGCATTTCCCATCCAGCAAAGAATAGCCAATTTTATTTTTTTTTAACAATAAGCTAAGCTTCCAGTAGAAAAAATACACGCTGAAACAGGGCTTTATTCAGAAATATAAATTGTACGGATTATTGCATCGAGTTTCAAAACAAAAAAAAAGATCTGGGCAAACCTTCCATCCTTTACACTCTACATCGATTTTCACTCCGTAACAGCCGTAGCTATGAATCCGTGCTTTAGGAGCGAAGTGGTTTCAGAAAATAAAAGACATCTCCGCCAGGTGGAAATTAACAGATGGACGTGGAACAGAAAAAAAAGATATGGCGGGACTTTTTCCAAAAAAAATCAAACTACAAAAACAGGTTTAAATTTGTTTTTCTACCCCCTTCAGGCAAAACCGAAAAACGTAAGCAAAGCAAAATAAGTACATCATTCTGATCAAAAGGACCATTTACGTGAAATCGGAGGGGAATTTTGCCCCGTAGACAATACCTACTCCCATTGTCTAATCATTATTATAAGAGAGGGGTGTTAAAAGTTTGGGGTTTACTCCAGTAAGGCAGAGGGACAAAAAAGGCAGAATCCATTAAAAATAGGGAAAATCGAGGCTTAATTCCGATAATAAAAATTATTCATCTTAAAATCTGGGGAGGGGGTGTGGAAATTTCCTCCTTGTCCTATTTCCTATTGACGCACATGCAGCGCCCCGGAGATTAGCGTGGGTTTAAATTCGCCACTTCCATTAAATTGCAAAGTAACAAGAAAATGGCAACATTTCAAGGCCCAGATTGACAGCTTCCGGCTCACCCACTTGTTTACCCACAATCCTCTTCAAAAGAATTTATAAAAAAAATTTTTAGTTTGTAAGATCTACCCTAGCATTTTTATTGGGAGAGAGGCAGCGCCGTCTCTGTTTTGTTTTAAACAAGGCTACCCACATCACTGGGTGTGCGTGTGTCCGTGGCTCAGTGCAGTTTCTTGTTAGTGCTGATAATCCCAGCCCGGGATAGGAGTGGAAGAGAGGAGTGAAGGGGAATGTTGCAGTGAATTTCAGTGCATTGGTCCGCCTGCCATTGTCGCTGGAGATGTTTTTGAATTTGAATGGGGCACCATTTCTAAATATTTCTTCCCATTTCCCCCGCCCCGAGCTCTTCCCCAAAGTCCCCTGGCTCGTCCTGGATTAAAACGCTTCTCTTTTCCGGTACCTTGACTGAAGCCTATTATTTAGGAGCGGAGCTGTTTGTCCCTGGCAGGCATCAACCACCGCCATGTCAATCAACCTCTGCACACATGCATGCACCAACAAGGCCTGGGACGGGACTGATTTTTTAAAAAATGTTTTGCATTCGTATAGCACCTTTCGCAACCACCAAGCCTTTCAAAGTGCTTTACAGCTTTGAAGTACCTGGAAATGTAATTCAGTGAATGAAACACAGTGGCCAATTATGCACAGCAAACCCTCAATCATTTTTAATAACCACACAATCTGTTTCTGTGATGTAGATTGAAGGATAAATATTGACAATGTAGTGACTGGAGCTAGGTTGGCCAGGTGGATCTCATGAGTATGAGTTCCCTGATTGGTGCTGTTAACCTGGGCCAATCAGGGAGCCCTGGCTGACAGATATAAACAGGAGCTTCAGGGATTCTCTTCATTCTAGGGACTGTCTCTGGGCAGAGTTTATGTACTGTGCAAGTGTGAATGAAGGGTGACTTGGTGATAGGATATCAGCTTCTGTGGAGTTATTTCAGGCCAGAAGAATATAACTTGGTGCTCAAATCTTCATTTGCATGGCTGATACTGCAACAGTGAGCAAATTCCAGAAGTGTTAAATTGGTTGTAAAGCATTTTCAGATATCCTGAGAGGGGCAAAATGTGCTGGATTTCAAATCATTTTATCGGGAAGAGCTGGCAAGCCCTCCTCACTCTCTTGGCCAAAGCTGATCACATTGTAGTTTGTGGGAGCTTGCTATATGCAAAGTAGCTGCCACTGGTTTCCACAACTCAACAGTGCTTGCATTTCAAAAGTGGCTTAATTGCTTTAATATGATTTGGGACATTAAGTCTGAAAGGCTTTCTTGTTTTCATTTAATGCCAGTGAAAATTGGGCAGTAAGGGGGAGAGGAAAATGAGGTACATAAAACCCACAATTTAGAAAGCCCTGACCTTTAACATAGTAAATAGTCACATGAGTACTATCAAATAAAATTGGCATCCAACCACATAAGGAAATATTAGAACATATGACCAAAAGCATAGTCAAAAGGTAAATTTTAAGTAGCATATAGCTGGAGGAGAAAGAGAGAGCAGTAGAGAGGTGGAGAAATTATAACGGGGATTATAGGAATTAGTGCTAGAGTAGCTAACCTCCCATTATTAAAGGATTAAACTCTAAAATGCACAAAATGCCAGAATTGAAGAAGAGCAGAAAGATCAGAGTGTTGTGAAGCAGGAGGAGATTGCAAGTGGAGGGGCAATGTAGAAGTTCAAAAAGAAGGATGAGAAGCTTTAAATCCAGGAATTGTTAAACTGGGAGCAGTGTAGTTTAGTGCATGCACAGGGATGATCAGGACTTAGGATAAATGTGATAAAGGCAGTATTACACCTTGCTAGAAAGCATATGAGTCTGCATGTCAGGTTAGAACCAGGACCAGGCTGAGTTGTGAGGACTTTCATGTGGGAGGTATGGTTAGTAAATTTGCAGATGACACCAAAGTTGGTGGTGCAGTGGACAGTTAAGAAGGTTATCTCAGAGTAGACTGGTAGACTCATTAGCAATGTTAGATCACATGGGATCCAGGGAGAGCTAGTGAATTTGATGCAAAATTGACTTGAAAGTAGGAGACAGAGAGTGTTGGTAGAGGGTTGCTTTTCGGACTGGAGGCCTGTGACCAGTGGTGTGCCACAAGGATCAGTGCTGAATCCACTGCTTTTTGTCATTTATATGATTGATTTAGATGTGAATATAGGAGGTATGGTTAATAAGTTTGCAGGTCGCACCAACATTGACGGTGCACTGGACAGTGAAGAAGTTACTCTCAGAGTACAATGGGACTTTGATCAGATGGGCCAATGGGCCAAGGAGTGGCAGATGGAGTTTAATCTAGATAAATATGAGGTGTTGCATAGTGGTAAAGTAAATCAGGGCAGGGCTTATACACCAAATGGTAGGGCCCTGGGGAATGTTGCTGAACAGAGACCTAAGGGTGCAGGTGCATAGTGGAGTTGGAGGTAGACAGAAAGATGAAAAAGGCATTTGTCATGTTGGCCTTCATTGGTCAGTGCATTGAGTATAGGAGTTAAGATGTCATATTGCGACTGTACAGAACATTATTGAGGCCACTTTTAGAATACTGTGTTCAATTCTGGTCTCCCTGATATAACAAAGGCCTTGTTAAACTTGAAAGGGTTTAGAAAAGATTTACAAAGATTGGAGGGTTTGAGTTATAGGGAGGGGCTGAATAGGCTGGGGCATTCTTCCCTGGAGCATCAGAGGCTGAGGGGTGACCTTAAAAAATCATGAGGGGCATGGATGTAGTGAATAGCCAAGGTCTTTTTCCTAGGGTAGGAGAGTCTAAACCTAGAGGGCATAGGTTTAATGTGAGAAGGGAATGATTTAAAAGAGGCCCAGAGGGGCAAATTTTTCACGCAGACGTTGGTGCGTGCATGGAATGAGCTGCCAGAGGAAGTGGTGGAGGCTGTTACAATTACGTCATTTAAAAGACATCTGGATGTGTAAATGAATAGGAAGGGTTTAGAGGGATATGGGCCAACTGCTGGCAAATGGGACTAGATCAGTTTAGGATATCAAGTTGGCATGGATGAGTTGGATCAAAGGGTCTGTTTCTGTGTTGTATAACTCTATGATTATGACTCATGTCAAAATTACCTGTTGACACCCACTTTCAACATTGACGATACAGTAAGTTGCCAAGGAGCTGTTTGTGTAGCTTTTCCCAAGACTTAATTTCAGGAGCGATGTGATGAAGGAATATCAGCCAGAAAATTGAGGCAAGATATTTCATTATCATTTGATTACATAAAGTTCATCCAGTTGTAACGACCGGAGACTGAAATGTTGCAAGTGCTGTGAGCACATCACTCACAGTGTGGCATCCAACGATGTTTCATGCTGCAAAGCACTGATGCAAATGAGCTTGTTCATTTCATATTGCATTGGAACGTACGTCTGTACAAATTGCATCCTACAGTGCGCTACTTACTGTCATATATTGTGTAATAACAAAAGGCTTGTTGACTTGTGTGGTTCATTCACAAAATCATATCATTTTGGTAATTTTAAATCAAAATAATATGTTAAAACAATTTTCTAATATATGAAGGATTCCAAATTGTTAATCATCCCAATATTTTTGCATTCAGCTTTACAGTGTCTTTCACTAATGAAGAAACCAGGTAAGCAATGCCCTTCCCAGTCCTCACCCAGTGCTGCTATAGCATCAGCTGTTCTCTAGCAAATAAAGGCATTGTACATTTGATATTCACCAGATGATGCTGATCAATGGTTCAGTGCAATAATGGGTTTCACAATGTGGAGGAATTGCTGGCGCAGACCTGTGTTCTATGAATAAATGGCAGCCTCCTTGGAGCAATCACAAGAACTTGGGTCCAGCGAGCATTTGGTGATGAAATTCATTGGAGTTTAGAAGAATGGGAGGTGACCTGATTGAAACATAAAGATTCTTAGGGGACTTGACATGGTAGATACTGAGAGGTTGTTTCCCCTTGTGGGAGAGTCCAGGACCAGAGGGCATAATCTCAAAATAAGGAGTTGCTTGTTAGGATAGAAATGAGGGAGAATTTCTTCTGCCGGAGGGTAGTGAATCTGTGGAATTCTTTACTGCAGAGAGCTGTAGTGGCTGGGCTGTGAAGTATATTTGGGCCCAAGACAGGCAGATTTTCCATCAGTAAAGGAATCAAGAGTTAAGGGGATAGGCAGGAAAATGAAGTTGAGGATTATCAGACCAGCCATGATCTCATAGAATGGCAGCACTGACAAGATGTGCTAAATGACCTACTTCTGCTTTGTCACAAGTTGATGGTACAGGAGCAAACAATTCAGCCCTTTGAGACTGTTTGTCCATTCTGTTGAATCATGCTGATTTACTTATCTTTAATCCATGTCTTTTGATACACTTACCTGATTTCAGTCCTGAAAGATTCAATTGTTCCTGATGCCAAGCAAATTCTGCAAGTGAATTTCAGATTTCCACTACCCATTATGTGTAAATTGTTTTCTGATTTCACTCCTAGGTGGCCTTGCTCCAATTTTAAGATTGTGGCCTAATATTCCAAAGAGGTTGACAGTGGGTACGGCATCTTCTAAAAGAGAAATTGTAGAAGATATAGGGCTGTGAGGAAAGAGCAGCAGTGGTTTGCATAGCTCCAATGAAGATCAGTCTGAACTACAGTAGGCCAAATGGCCTCCTTCTGTTCTATAAACTTTTGTGTCACCCCAGGCTAGCTTCAGCAAAACACTTCTGCATGTTTGTAACCACTTCAAAAAGTCTTTCCCCACAACATGAATCCCTCAGCCTATTGAAAAGGAAATGTGAAGCACACAGTATCTTAGCAAGAGACACATACAACCAGGAGCTGAATAGCTTTGCTCTGAACAGCTGTTCCAGATAATACTAGTACTTGATAACAGAACACCATACAGGGGAACAAATTCCATATTATTTCATTAAAATAGCAGCAGTAAACAGTTGATTAGCTGAGAATTATAGTCCACAAGACAAACAAATACAGATTACAATCGCAGAACTTTGTACACTTAACAATATCTAATTCAGAAAACATCACAGAGCAAAAATAGGTAATTCAGCCTATCAGGTCAGCAACAATATTTTTATTCCAGTGAGCCTTTTAGCCTAAACCTATTCTTCTGCTCATTCTAAATATTATTTATTGTATTTTTCATAGAATTTATAGACTGTGTTTTGACAAAACTTTGTGGCAGAAAATTCCACCTTCTGGCTCTTATCAAAAGATGTCTACAGAAGTTTATAAAATCATGGGGCGCATGGATAGGGTGAATAGTCAAGGTCTTTTCCCCATTGTGGGGGAGTACAAAACGAGAGGGCACAGCTTTAAGGTGAAAGGGGAAAGATTTAAAAGGGATCTAAGGGGCAACTTTTTCATGCAGAGGGTGGAGTGTGTATGGAATGAGTTGCCAGAGGAGGTGATGGAGGCTGGTGCAATTACATTTAAAAAGCATCTAGATGGGTATATGGACAGGAAAGGTTTAGAGGGATATGGGCCAAATGTTGGCAAATGGGACTAGATTAATGTAGAATATCTGGTCAAGATGGACAAGTTGAACAGAAGGGTCTGTTTCCATGCTGTACATCTCTTTGACTCTATCCCCCCTGTAATTCTTATATAATCTAAGTAGATTTATGCTCTCTTTTAACTTCAGACTTGTAACATACATACCTATGTACAAATGCGTTATTTTTTATTTGTTCACAGGTCATGGGTGTCACTGGCTAGTCTACTTTTTTTGTCCATTCTTGATTGCCCTTGAAAAGGTGATAATGAGCTGCTCTCTTGAACTGCTGCAGTCCTTAAGATGTAGTGACCCCCACAGTGCTGTTAGAAAGGGAGTTCTAGGTTTTCGACCCAGTGACAGTGAAGGGACAATGACATAGTTCCAAGTTAGGATGGTGAGAGGCTTGGAAATGAACTTGAAGATAGTGGTGTTCCCTTCTATACGGTCCTCTCATCTTTCTAGACGGTAGGAGCTGAAAGAGTCTTGGTGAGTTACTGGAGTACATCTTGTAAGTGGTTTAACCTGCTGCGACAGTGCATTCTTGGTGGAGGGAAAGAATGTTGGAGATAGTTGGGGTAATAATCAAGCAGGATGATTTATTCTGGATGAGTGTTATTCAAGCTGCACTCATCCAGGTCACTGGCTGTAATACCATCACAGTCCTGACTTGTGTCTTGTAGATAGTGGATAGGCTTTGGGGAGTCAGGAGGTGTGTTATTTGCCTCAGAGTTCCTAGCCTCTGACCTCCTCTTGTAGCCACATTATTTATATGGAAGTAAAGTACTGTGGATGCTGGAGATTTGAAATAAAAACAAAACATGCAGAATATTTATATCTTTGGTCCAGTTCAGTTCCTGCTCAATAGTAATCCCCAGGATGTGAGGAATTCTGCGCATTTAGGACAGTGCCTTGAAGTAGTGCACAACTGAAGTGATGCCTTGGGGCTGAGATCATTGCCATCCAACAACCACAACTATTTTCCTATGTGCCAGGTCTGACTCCAGCCAGCAAAAATCTCTCGCTGATTCCCATTGACTCCAATTCTTCGAGAACCTCTAGATATCACACATGGTCATATGTTACCTCGATGTCAAGGGCAATCACTCACACCTCTGGAGGTGAACTGTTTTGTCCATACAGTCATACAGCACAGAAGCAGACACTTCAGTCTAACTCATCCATACCAACCATGTTTCCCAGTGAAAAAAATTCAAAGCTTATCCAGCCTCTCCTTATAACTCAAACTCTCCAGTCCCAGTAACATCCTTTTCTGCATCTTCTCCAATTTAATAATATCTTTCCTATTGTAGGTGGCCCTGGGCTGCAATGATGTCAGGTGCTGAGTGGCCTTGCAGAACCTTTACTAAACAGTTAATGCCACTTTCTGGGGGCCTGAACATGAGACTGAGATGGATCATTCACCTGGCACTTCTAACTAAATGTGGATGCAAATGCTTCATCCTTGCCTTTTGCCCTGATGTGCTGCATTCCTGAGGATGAAGCTATTTATAGAGACTCCTCTTGTTAGTTCTTTAATTCTTCACCACCATTCACAGTTGGATGTGGCTGGACCACAATCCTGAGATCTCATCGATCGATTGTAGTCTATGTATGTTAATCAGTTTATATATTTGTAATATCTATACTTATTGGTTTGCTGTTTATCAAATTGATGATTGGTTTGGCAAATTTATTGCAAACAAAATGAACAAATAATAATTGCACAGAAAATTACAAAACGCTAAAGAGCCTTGTATATACGGAATTGTTTTACAGACAAAAGACTACCATAATGACATGGTCAAGGCGAGTATTTGTGGAGGTAATGGCCTAGTGGTATTATTAGTCCAGAGTCCCAGGAATTGCTTTGGGGGCCTTGGTTCAATTCCTGCCATGACAGAGTATGGAATTTGAATTTTGTTTTTAATCTGAAATTAAATAACACTATCAATTGTTGGGAAAATTCATCTGGTTCACTGATGGCTTTTGGAGACGAAAACTGCTTTCCTTACCTGGTCTGTCGTACATGTGACTCCAGATCCACAGCAGTATCCTTTGGGCAATTAGGGATGGACAATAAATGTTGGCCTAGCTGGTGATGGTCACATGACCCAAGTGAGTAAATAATTTAGAAAGACACTGCTTCAGAAGGGGTTTTTTGTTAAAACATTTTGGTCATTTTCCCTCTCTTCAGCCAAGACAGGGGAGGCAATGGCTTGGTGGTATTATTGCTGGACTGGTTAATCCAGAGACCTAGCTAATGTTCGAATCCCACCACAGCAAATGGTGGAATGTGGATTCAATAAATATCTCAAATTAAGAATCTAATGATGACCTTGAATCCACTGTCAATTGTCAGGGAAAAACCCATCTGGTTCATTAATGTCCTTTAGGGAAGGAAACTGCCATCTTTACCTGGTCTGGCCTACAATTGACTCCAGACCCACAGCAATGTGGTTGACTCTGAACTGCCCTCTGGGCAATTAGGGATGGGCAATAAATGCTGCCTAGCCAGTGATGCATTTGTCCTGTGAATGAATAAAAAAAATGTTGTCTGGTGCTTGGTCACCAGGCACTCTCCCGTCCCTCTCCTGAGTGATCAGTCTTTATTTGTGCAGAAAGCTGATGGACCAAATAGCAGAACAAAGTCCAGACGTTCACAAATAGACTTTCAAACTGGAGGCTAAAGACAGAAAACGGGAACAGCAACACCAGCTGATGATTTTTCAATTCCAACTCCAGTTCATGAGGCTGATCTATGTGCCCCTTTGACTTCTCACAAGGCTGTTGAGTTAAATTTAAGATTTATGGATTCAGCTGAAGATTGAGTGAAGAATGATTGGTGTTTCAATCCATCATCTTCCCTTTACGAATATAAAAACCAGATAAATAGGCAGGCAGAGCCTTGATTTAAGGGTGAAGTTGGGTTTAAGGATGAAGGACAAAGAGATTGAGAATCATTGACTCAATGGTCAACATAACTGATCAGTGATAATCTTTTTTTTAATTTATTCCTTTGTGTGATGTGATTGTCACTGGTAAGGTCAGCATTTGTTGATCCAAGTACCCCCGAACTGAATGACTTGCCAGGGCCACTTCAGAGAACACTGAGGGATCAACACATACTGTAAGTCAAGAGTCAAATGTAGGTCTGACCAATAAGGCTGGCAGATTCCTACCCAAAAAGATATTAGTGACCCAGAAGACTTTTAATACCTCTCAATGTTAGATTCATGGTCACCATTATTGAGACTAGTTTAATATTCCAGAACTATTAATTGAATTTAAATTATACCGGCTGCCATGGTGGGATTTAAAAACATGTCCCCAGAGGATTAGCCTGGGTGTCTAAATTAATAATCTCGGGACATTACAACAATGTCACTATTTTCTCCAGTCAATAGATATAAAGCTATACCATTTAAGCTGTGGAATTCACTCAAAACTGTGCTTTTGTTTGTGAGTGCCAATATCTCCATATATGGTTCTATAGGTTTTCCTGTGATCCACTTTTGTACTACATTAAATGCAATTTGTTGCCTTTATTGAATTAAAACAGAAAATTTTGGAAGTATTCTCCTGATATGTCACTGATCTGAAACATTAGCTCAATTTCTCTCTCCACAGACCTTTTTTCCAGAATTTCCTTTTTTATCTTTCCAGCACCTGCACTGTTTTATTGCTGTTCAGTCTCTTTCTTTACTCCTTTACGTCTTTCTTAACATCTACTCCATTGATAAAGTTATTGGCTATAATATAGAAAATCTTTATGTAGCTCATGTCAAGTATATTCGGATAATACTCCGATGAAGTGCATTCTGTTATTAAAGATGCTATGAAAATCTAAGTTGCTACAGCTATCTATGGCAAAACCAGCAGACTATAACTTAGAGGCAGCCATTGATTAAACTACACAACCCTTTGTCAGAACACACCTTGAGTGTATGTCTGTTGTTGGCCATGGGAACTCAAGGCAGCTATCCATAAATAGAAATTCATGACGAGCTCTGTGCTGAAACCTAATTCCAGAGACTGAAATATGAAAAAGCCTCAAGGAATGTATGTTTTTCTGTCTTTCCAAAAGAAATGGCAGAGTGGCTCCTGTATAGATTAGTGTTGACCAATATGTGAACACCATGTGACTAATTGGGAACACAAATCTGGCTAATTAGATTTGTGATTAATAAATAAAAGATGCCTAACAAGCACCATCATGTGATAAACCACATGCATGTGAACTGTGACCTTTTAGTCTGTTCACTGGTAGAATGGTGAGACAAAGACAGAGTTTACATTTTTCTGAAGAAGGGTCTAGGCCTGAAACGTCAGCCTTCCTGCTCCTCTGATGCTGCTTGGCCTGCTGTGTTCATCCAGCTCTACACCTTGTTATCTCAGATTCTCCAGCATCTGCAGTTCCTACTATCTCAGAGTTTACAAGTGTTTGTTTTATTATAGTGTGGATGCTTTACTTCCTTGTTTACTGATTGTTGGCAGATCTTTGTTATATAAATAAATATGTGAAGTATATTTGATTGTATGTATAAAAGTGAGATCTGTTAAAATTAATACGTGTGGCTGAAATTATCCTCTCACCACACACCTATGAGACACCTTGAGAAGTTTATTACAGATGATCAACAAATGCAACTTGTTGTATCACACATTTTACTAAAGATCTTGTACACTGATTGGGGCAGCTGGGGGAAATAACTGGCCCATTGTGGGTGGCTGTTTTCCTTGTTTTTTTTTCTGCTTCCCCTTGCAGCCTAATTGCTACAAATCCGGCTGCCTCCCACAATGTTGATCATCTGTAATGAACTCCTCAATGTGTCTCATAGGTGTGTGGTGAGAGGATACTTTCAGCCACACATATTAATTTTAACAGATCTCACTTTTATACATACTCACAATCAAATATACTTCACATATTTATTTATATAACAAAGATCTGCCTCCCACAATGTCTGGTAATTCAAATTTCTCCTAATAGTCTGAGTGGGAGAGTCTATGTCCAAGCTTTATGGTGGTCTTAGAACCAAATAACCAGAACTGAATATTAGAACACGTTTGAAGGGCTGAATGGTCAAATGTGCTCCTAAAATTTTTAAAATTTAGCCAAATGTTTCTCAGAAGCAGATATTTCAGAGCCACAGAATTTTCTCTAATAAATGATATAGATAAATTAGTAGACTGGTAGAGTAGTTATTAAGGTTATATCATAGGGGGACAGGGGTAGCCATCCAATTGGATACAAAATTGGCTTGAAAGTAGGAGACAGAGGGTGTTGTTAGAGGATTGCTTTATGGACTGTGACCAGAGGTGTGCCACAAGGACTGGAGCTGTATCCACTGCTTTTCATGATTTATAAAAATGATTTGGATGTGAAAATGGGAGGTATGGTTAGTAAGTTTGCAGATAACACCAAAATAGTAGTGTCGTGGACTGTGAAGAAGATGATTTCAGAGTACAATGGGAGCTTGATCTGATGTGCCAATGGGCCGAGGAGTGCCAGATGGATTTTAATTTAGATAAATGTGAAGTGTTGCATTTTACTAAGGCAAACCAGGGCAGGAAATGTTGCCGAACAAAAAGACCTAGGGGTGCAAGTGCACAGATCCTTGAAAGTGAAGTTGCAGGTAGATAGGGTGGTGAAGAAGGCGTTTGGGATGCTTGCCTTCATTGTTCAGAACATTGATTGTAGGATTGATTTTACACAACATTGGTGAGGCCACTTTTGGAATACTGTGTAACAATACTAATTGCCCTCTTATAGGGATGTTGTTAAATTTGAGAGGGTGCAGAAAAGATTTAAAAGGATGTTGCCAGGACTAGAGAGTTTGAGTTATAGGGAAAGGCTGAATGTCTGTAGCTTACTTCCCTGGAGCATCGGAGTCTGACGGGCGACCTTATAGAGGTTTATATATTCATGAGGGGCACGGATAGGGTGAATAGCCAAGGTCTTATTCTTAAGTTGGGGGAGTCCACAACTAGAGGACATAGGCTTAAGGTGAGGGGCAAAGAAAAGGACCTGAGGAGTAATTTTGTCATGCACAGCGTGGGCATATATGAAACAAGCTGCCAGAGGAGGTGGTGGGGGTGGGTATAATTGCGTCATTCAAAAGGCAGCTTAATGGGTCCATGAATAAGAAGAGTTTAGAGGGATATGGGCCAAATGCTGGCAAATAAGATTAGATCAGATTCAGATGTCTGATGATTTGTCAGAAGGGTCTGTTTCCATGCTGTATGACTCTATGACCAAGCAGTAATAAAAAGTAAGCAAGTAGATAAATATACTAAACAATATCATTAAATTCTGTTGTGTATTAGAGATCATAGAGCTTCTTGAACGGCCCTTAAGGCCTAATGCATGGGGTGTCTCATGTATCCTGTCACAATTTTTCTTTGTTACTTCATATTTTGTGATGCAATTTGCTTGCTTCTTCTATTAATGTTTATTTCTTGCCCCCAAGCCTTAAAAGTCCAATTCTCTGCAGTCTCCCTTCAACTCATGGGCACCACACTATTTATTGCCCAGACAGCAGTTAAGAGTCAAGCATATTGCTGTGGCTCCAGAGTTAGATGCAGGTCAGAACACTTCATTCCCTAAAGGGTATTAGTGAACAAATGAAGGTTTAAACAACAATCAGCCAACAATTACTACTAATTACAGACTTTTTTTTAGCTGAACTCAAACTTTCCCATCTCCCAGGATGGGATTTGAACCCAGAGAGCCCACAGAACATTGGCCTGAGGTGTCTGAATTGTTAGCTCAAGTGACATTTCCACTTTCCCTCTGTGTAGCTACTGCGTTGAAACTATGTAATTTCCCAACTTCCCCAGATCGTACTTTCCCAGAATATCACTAACAGTGACTGTTTACATTTGTGATTGCTCTGTCCACCTATAATTTATCAATTTTTAGGACTCTAATTTGGCCACAATAAAATAACTTGTTTTGCTTTACTGCCATATCTGCTACGTTTTACAAACATAATTGTTTCTGCTGGAGATACTACATCATTATAAGAACCATTTTATGTGAGTGTACATTATTTGTAATTGCCCAATTATCTGGAAATATCTAATAGTAGGCACCTGCTGCAAATTCACTGGGGAATTGTTTGTAGTTCATCTATCGTCTCCCTTAATGTAGCATTTTATGCTGCAGTGCAGTTTCACAAGCTTCCTAATATTTTGAGAAATCTGTATTCTTCCTTTACACATTCCCCGTTTTTTGGCACTTTTTTGGTATTTGTGCCTTAAATTGTTTAGATCCTGAGCTGGAATTTCCTCCCTTAAGCTCTCCACCCCTCCATTAAGACACTCCTTAAAACCTATTCCTCACCAAGCTTTTAGTCATCCATTCCGAGGTCTCTTTATTTCACCTGATTTTTTAAAAATCTGAGTACAATTCTAACCAGCAACTTTACTGCAGTGAAGGTGACAGATAAATAAAGATCATTGTTGCTCTTTGTTGTTGTATTCTAGCATCTTATTCAACATCTTACTTTTTAACTGTCCTCGAATGATAACAATCAAGCTGCTGTCTTGTTGCTTTTTGCTGTGCTGTTATTGAGAGAATATAGGGCACGACGTTTTTATGTGTTTCCTACATTAAAACAGTAACTTCACTTCAAAAAAAACCACATTGTGAAACAAGTTTGAACTTCATGAAGTTGTGAAAGACATGCTAAAAAATGCAAGTTCTTTCTCATATTTTACGTAGTAATGTGTGTATTTAGCCAATGAGTCACTGGTAAAACCTTTGTAAAGGTAATGACTGAAACAAGATTGAATATGTAGTCAGTGCTGAAGTCAGGAATCATTTGCAGCAAGAGGGCGAGTAGGTAATTTACACCCAGACAATGCCAGTTGGAGTCCATGATTTCCCTGGCACTTGCAACCAGCTATGTGGTTGGAATAAGTTTACACAGTGGCAGTGCTGCCACTCCAGTACACATTGTTGCAGTGTTGCCGTGCAGAATGACTATTTATGCTATAACATGCCAAGATAAAACCTAAGACCATAAGATGTAGGAGCAGAATTAGGCCATTCAGCCAATTGAGTCTGCTCATCATTCAATGAGATCATGGCAGATCTGATAGTTCTCAACTTGACTTTACTGTCTTTTCCCCATAATCTTTGATTCCCTTTTGATTAAAAATCAGTCTGTCTCATATACATAACCTGAAACCTTATGATAGCTTCACACCTGAGTCAGCCACTTTATGTATTAAGCCATACAACCACCACCACATAGCTCGAGCTCCACAGTCAGCAATACAATCAGAAAATCAAGATTAATGTACTGCTCACTGCTCTAAGAAATCCACCAGAAAAGTCATTAATGTGTGATTTTTGTGAGTGTAAATCATGTGTTATCTCTGTGTTTTTGTACCACTTTGTTTTAATAGCAATAAAAGTATTGGACATCAGGAGGGAAGATTGATTGATTGATAATCAAGGAACATCCACTCATGCAAGGAAGAGTTTGTTCATTTTCTAATTCGTGAAGGAAGTTGGGACACTGTGAGGACAGATGTGTCAGATGACCAATGATAGAAGCTCGGAGGTCAGGGCTTTTGGAGGCAGAAGGTCAAAAGCTAAAATCCCCTGGTTTATGTCCAAGCAGAGTCGGCAACCATAAGAGAGAAATGAGAACCTTCAGGTGAAGACGAGGTGAGAGAAGAAAGCAAGCAGTTGCAAAAATGGACCTGACCTTATTTTGGGACAAATTCGAAAATTCTCATGGAATGAACTGCACAATTGGATTGGGAATTAAAACCGTGGGAGTGGGAAGAATGTGGATTTTTTCCAGGAAACAAACAGGATTAAAATAAAAGAGAAAAATAGGCATGTCAAGAACTATACACAGATAAAGTATTTCTGTCTGTTCTGGAATTATGTCATAAATCCAATCTGAAGTGGTGGGACCATTCTGATAATGGATGTCTCCTTTGAAATCAACCCACTCTAGTAACTTGAAAATTGGAGGAACAATACGCAGATTTTTATGTGCAAATATTGCAGATCAGTTGGGCTATCACAAAGCAATCAATCATTTCCTTGTTGTATAGGCAAGAGATCATTTAAATGTTTATCCAGCACAGTGTAATACAATGAGAATTCCAAAGAACTTCAGGCACACCCCTGCATTGTTTAAATAAGATTAGATATTTGTCCTGCATGAAGTTTTCCAAGGAAGCAGCTGGGGCACTTATATAAATTCACCAGTGCAGTGGTAAAGATTCAGCTATCTCAGAGTCATTTCAATACTGTCTGCTGGAATGGTCAATTAACAAGACACACCTAAACTATTTCAGAGATAGTAGGAACTGCAGATGCTGGAGAATCTGAGATATACAAGGTATAGAGCTGGATGAACACAGCAGGCCAAGCAGCATCAGAGGAGCAGGAAAGCTGACGTTTCGGGCCTAGACCCTTCT
>NC_063361.1:32288109-32369012 GCF_021869965.1 Rhincodon typus | reverse complement strand
TCTAAATTATACTGGGTGCACTTGAGCTGGAGTCATCTCATCAGAAATCTAACTTGTCTTTTCATGTACGACTGCAGAGGCAAACATTTAACTGACTTTGAACTAGCTGTACCTTGGGCCTTCAATTTTAACTCTGGAAAGCAACCAGGCTGCAGCAGGACACTGCAATTTACTCCATGTTCTACTCCCTCCCTATTCTCTAAGCAGACAGCGGTGTGCGTTTTGACCAGTTAAACCTGCTAAAACAGCAGCGGGGCTAGAATTGGCATTACATCCACAAACATCCACTTCCTCTGCTACCAACGCCCAGTAGCAGCAGTGTGTACCATCAACAAGGTGCACTGAAGAAATTCACCAAAACTCCTAGACAGCAAATTGACAATCACTTCCATCTAGGACAAGGGCAGCAGATGCATGGGAACAACATCACCTGCAATTTTCCCTCCAAACCATACGCCATCTGACTTGGAAATATACTGCTGACCCTTCAGTGTCACTGGGTTAAAAAAATTCTAGAACTCCCTCCCTAAGGGCATTGAGGGTCTACCTACCACAGTAGTTCAAGAAGGCAGTTTACCACCATCTTCTCAAGGGAAATAGATGCTGATCCAGCCAGGGATGCCCACATCCCATGAGTGAATGGAAAATAAATAAACAAAAAGAAAATGCTCAGCAGGAAAAGTTGGTTGTTCAGAAGGAAGGAGTGCTCTTATTAGGAAATTTTGGAACATCCTTCACATTAATTGAGATGTTTTTGTTCAGCAATTCACTCCTCAGGACTTATCTGACTGCCCAGGGCCCTTCCAACCACCTGAATTCCTGTTGCTGCCTGATTTTCTTCTGGAATAAAAAATAGAAATTGCCAGAAATGTTCAACATCTCTGGGCAGAGAAACAAAGCTAACATTTCTGATCTGTGGCCTTTCACCAGATTTATTTCAGAATTCCAACATCCCTGATATGTGTGTTTTGATTTTCTTCTGGCATTGGACAGGAGTTTAATCCTGAATATCAACATTGTAGTTTCTGGCTCACTTTCCCCACACATACCAAACCCACTCCAAACTAAATTTAAGGTGATAATCTGTTCAAACAAAGTGGAAAGAATTTCCCCAAGGATGTTGGGAGATTGAAATAACTACACAGAGGCCAGTATCCCATGACCAAGTCACCCTTTACTTACACATGCACAGTACTTGGGCTCTGACCTGCCAGCTCAGAGCCAGTCTCTAGATAGGGGAGACTCTTTGAATTGCCTGTTTATATCTGTCAGCCCAGATTGGCCCAGGTTAACAACCCCAATCAAGGATCGCATAGTCAGTGAGATCCACCCAGCCTTTGTTCCAGTCACTACAGAGATATACCTGCTAGTTCCTCAAAGCAAGAATGACACTTGTTCATAGCAATAGAATGCACTCAGAGACTTTAAACCTGGGGAGCCTGTTGCATTCCAGCCAAAATATAGTTCAGGCTGATAAGGAAACTCTTTTGCTCTTACCATCTGCCATTGGTGTAACAGAAAAATTTACAGATCATTAATCACCCACTTTGGACATGAGTTGCTACATTCTCTTAATGGCCATTGAGACTTGAGATGAGACTTGAGCTTATCAAAGCACCACAAGATCGCTGTTGGGAAATATAATGGCAAGTGAAACGTGGATTCCTTAGTTGCTGTGTGAGAGTGACTGGATTCAGGTTACTTCTATAGCTGCAAACTTCAGCAATGCTTTCACTTACTTGGTTTTGAATCAGCATGAATCATTTGGAAGAAGTACACCGCATTATCGATTTCAGGTTCTCACTGGCATAAAGAATAGGACTGATATCATTTTCTATAATTCCGAAAGAACTTTGCATTCCTCAAACTCTGGGAAATGGACATCCCCATTTCCATCCTTGTCCCTTTTGCAGCACATTGATAATCATCTGGACACTAACTGAACTGAGTCACTCGCAGAAGATCACATTAGCGATTGTCTATATGTTGTAATGTGCAAAACAGAGTGGTGTGGAACAGGCTAAATGGAGCAGATGGGTTAGTTTCTCTCTGTCATTGTTCATTTTTATGTTGGTCTTTAAGATATCTGTAAAACACAGTGTCTGGTCAGGTTAGCTACAGTGGAACTTAAAAAGAAAAATCACATGCACATGAGAGGCTGTGTATTGCCACATCTACATTGTTCGGAAATAGCATCTTTTTGAAAAGAGCAACAAGGATTTGTCTTTGGAAGGTGTCTGTCACTTTAAGGGAAAACAGGCAGCAGCCATCATCCCTCCCTTTTGCCCACTACCCCCTGCCAATTTACATTGATAACCAGTCAACCTCTCCCTGTCTCCAAAACCTACTCCAGCCCTTCATATTTCTGAGAAGCCTCAGCTGTGCGGAAGTGTTGAAGATAAGGCACATTCCTAATGATAATAGAGGCCCTATCAGAAAGGATCCCTCTCTCACACAGTGCAGGCTGGTAATTGTCAGATAGCAGGTCAGCTTCTGAGCTCATCATGAGCAGAATGTTAAGTAGCAAAAAGAGATCCAATGACTAGGAAAAGGAAAAGAAACTGACTCATTTATTGCCTGATTCCTCCAATAAAGTGTCCAAATCAATACAACAAATTAACACTTGTTTTCCCTGTCTTTTAAATAATGGAAAGTTGTTGTTGCTACCACAAATATTTGAGGTGACTCATGTAAAGGCAAAACTAGATAAACAAATAAGCAGAAGTAATAGAAAGACAATAATAAAGTGAGGTAGAGTGACTTGTCTAAATCATTAACATCAGTATGGACTCGTTGGCCTGTTTCTGTGCTGTAAGTATCAAGACTATGTAAAGTAATAGAATTTCCTGCTGCAGCACCCCTGAAGGCACCATCTCTTACTCAGGTACAGAACTATGCAGAACTTAGAGGTAGGCCATTCAGCCCATTGAGTTTATGCAAACATTTATGTCACGGATGTGCCTTCTCCCATGTCAGCCTTCCTTGCACAATCAGCATTAACTTCTACTCTTTTCTCCCTCATGTATGTATTCAGCTTCGCCAGTTTCAATATCGCACTGAAATGGCAACACTTCAAGTGTGTGCCTCGATGGAATGGTGAGAATTTGCCCAGATTTTTATTCTTCTGATCTGAGATTCTGTGCTATTACATGAGGCAGTCATGTCCTCCCTGATTGAAAAGATGATGCACAAGGCCAAATAGTTGCACATCTAGTTCATTTTCTTGTTACCGCTGAAGGGCAGATGCCTCTTCTATAGTGGCAATGGAAGGTATTTGTCAATCAGTGAGTTTTGTCATACTGTTGATAAAATATAGCCAGGAATGATTCATATTAAGAAAATAACCAACTGTGCCTTTAGCTGCCTAGGCCCTAGAATTCCACTACGAAACACTGCTCTGCCTTTTTACCTCTCCGTCCCTGCCTTTAAGAGGCTCCTTAAAACTTATCTCATTGACCAATCTTTTGTTCATCTGTCCTGCTATATCTCTTTGAAGCTCAGAGTCTGATTCTACTCCTATGAAGTATCTTAAAGGAAAAAGAGAAGAGACTCACATTTATGTAATTCATAACTGCTAGACTTCTCAAAGCACTTTCCATGCAGTGCCTTGCTTTTTGAAGTATAATCACCTGTTATAAGACAGGAAATATGGCAACCAGTTTGTACACAGCAAGCCCCCACAAATAGCATTGTGGTACTAATCAGATAACTAGTTTTTTTTGGGAAGTGAGAACAGAGGAGGCTGGAATTATTCTGCAGGTCTAGCAATGTCTATGGAGAGAAAATCAGGGGGCTGAATTTTACCAGATATCGACTAAGTATCATTTTCAAAAGCTTTTCAGAGAGTTTCTCTCCCTGGGGCTAAGCATGTTTTCTCACAAGCGATTATCCCTAACGCACCTCATTAATGATTTACCGTTATGATGCCCTACTCATCCAATGCTTGTTCGTTTCTCTCACTCATTGTAGGTGGAAGTACTCCTCATTGCTGGGATATCCCAGGACACCTGGCATCAGCACCACCTTTGAACCCAGTCATGCACCTGGTCAAGTATTGGCAGTCTGGAGTCACCATGAATACTGTGGGACAGCATCCACAAACTAATACGCCTCATGACACAGAGCTAACTTGGATGATACTTCCTTCCACATATACTGCATATTCCTGCACCTATCACAGTTTAAGCACCGAGCCACATAGCTTAGCTGTCCCTAGCCACATCCCATCTTACTTCAAACCCTTTCCCCAATGCCCACTATAGTCCAGCATCTTATCATTGTTTAATGTGAGACCATTACATACAGGTCGCACTCATTCTTATTTGCCAACACTAAAAACCAACATAAATCAAACAAATAGAAGTTGCATTTGCCTCTCAGAACAGAAACAGACTGTTTGCCTGTTGAGCACCAGCAATTTTACAGTCAATGAACAGTCACAGCTCCCAGCTCTCCACTGGAGTCCTGTCAATTGAGTCCTGCCTGGTTGGCAGCAGCTGCACTCTACCATTGCAAAAGGAGATATTGCTCCCACTCAGTGTTCTCATCCTCCTTCTCACAACACTGCTCCCACTCTCCTAGGTCGTCATGCTCCATCACATTGCCGCTTTGCCTGCTCCAGTTGTACAGAGCACAGCGTGCTCAGATGATGTGGCACACCTCTGTCCAGGCTTTACTGTGAGACTTCTAGATCTTGATCTAAGCAGTGAGGTCTTATCTTCAGGAGACCTGTCATCTGTTCTTGTCAAAGTTTGGGCTACATTGTATCTGAACAGTCAGGGGACTGTTTAATGGAGTCATCAGCCATGGTCACAGTGGGTAGCCCTTGCCTCCCAGTAACCATCCTGGCAAGGTATCTGGACTCGCAAAGTTCTCAAGGATATGGACATCATGGCAGCTCCCAGGGTACATGGCACACACTTCTCGGAAGCAGAACCAGTGGTCACAGATCACTTATACCTTGATGGATGGAATCATTTCTATTGTTTAACTCACCTGTGTTATGAAATAGGTCTCTCAATACAATGTGTTTACAGTGTATTACAGCCTGGGGGAAACCAGCTTTGTTGCTGAATCCAACTGCTCAGGCTGTAGCCCAGACTCATCCCAGGGCAATGAGATTGGGGTGGCATAATAGTTAGTACTGCTGCCTCCCAGGTTCAATTCTAACCTTGGGGTGAATGTCTTGTGTGGAGTTTGCATGTTCTCCCTGCGTTTGTGCGGGTTTCCACCAGATGCTCCAATTTCCTTTCACAGTCCAAAAAACCTGGTCAAATTCATTCTTGTTCACCAACACCAAAAATCAACAGAAATCAAACAAATAGAAACTGCATTTGCAGATTAGGTGGATTGGCCATACTAAAATAAAATTGTCGTAACATCCAAGGATGTGCAGGTTAGATGGATTAGCCATAGTAAAAACCACATGGAGGGTTATAGGCATAGCGTAGAGGGATGGGGCTGGATAGGATGTTCCTCAGACAGCTGGTGCAGACTTGATGGGCTGATTGGCATCTTTCTGCACCATAGGGATTCTATGAGATGAAGTGCTCTGTTTGGGAACAAATGGCATCTGTAACATCCTTGATTATATTTGTGGGTGGACGACTGAGTGATCCCACACACACTCTCAGTGGATTTTTGGAAGCAGTCAGTTGCATAAAAGTTCAATGTATCTGTCACCTTGATGGCCACTGGAATAGGATGGTCACCCATTCCTTCAGGTCACTGGTCCTGAACCAGCATCTGACAAACTTCTATGATAGTGTCCCAGGGCATCCCGAGTCTGTGTTCCTCACTCTACTGGAAGAAATGGCATTGAGGTTGAAACACTCTGGTCCTCCTGTCCCACCTGTATACCTTCAGCATTGACCTTCTCATGTGGAGGCTAATTGACATTCGCTGGAGGTTGCTGCTGGTCCTGGGCTTGCTGGTGCATTAGTTGCTCCTCCATTTCAGTGTTGTCATTGCATCACAGCAACAGTGTCAGTTATCCCTCCAGTGGCTGGATCCACCATTTAAACTCACAGTGAACCCGTGTCGGGTACATTGGGAACAGAACGGGTCCTTAGTAATGCGAGCAGTCAGCATTCATGTCACTCACAAAACATACAGCTAAGCTATTTCTCCATACAGTGGCACATGGAGTACTCCGACAAGGAGGGCCATGGAATGAGAAGCGATTGGTCCCAACCTGAAACGTCAACTTTCCTGCTCCCCTGATGCTGCTTGGCCTGCTGTGTTTCTCCAGCTCCACACTGTGTTAACTCTGACTCCAGCATCTGCAGTTCTTACTATCTCTGAGGACCATGGAATGCCTACTTTTACATTGGACCTTATTTTGATGAATGAAGCACAAATCATGTCACAAAGAAACAACAGGAAACTGTAATTGCTGCCTGAGTGCTGAAGCCTTCTCCTAGACCTGTGATATTCAGTAAAGGCATCGATGCATGTGTCTTGTATTATCATAGCATCCCTACAGTGTGGAAACAGGCCCTTCGGCCCAACAAGTCCACACCAACCCTTGGAGCATCCCAACCAGACCCATCTCCTTATAACCCACCTAAGCTGCACATCCCTGAACACTACAAGCAATTTAGCATGGCCAATCCACCTAGCATGCACATCTTTAGACTGTGGGAGGAAACCCATGCAGACACAGGGAGAATGTGCAAACTCCACACAGACAGTCGCCCGAAAGTGGGATTGAACCCGGGTCCCTGGCGCTGTGAGGCAGCAATGTTAACCACTGAACCACCATGCCGCCTCAACTTACAGTTCAAGTTGAGAAGGAATCAGTTCCTTATCCCTCTGCAGCCTATGAGCTCTTGCAGTATATTTGTGCTTTGTGGTCCACTCATGCCTCTCTTAAGGCCACCTGTGATTAATTCTGCTCCACAAAAGTGACTATCTTCAATCTGGAAGGATGATCAAGATTGTTGGTGACCCAGCACCTGCACCTCTCACTGCTGGACTCTGCATGCTTTTCACATGCACAATGATACATTGCAAATGATTATATCACTTGGAAGTACAGCCTGCGCGTTCGGACAGAGAAAACTATGGGTGCGGTTCCAGTCTTTCTCAGTTCAGAGTTTGCATTTGGGAATCAAAAGATTCTGAAAGACAACACAGGCTGCATTTGTCACTTAGGCTCAGGTTGGTCACCCCCAGAGCTTCATGTCTCTTTCTTCCTGGTACTCCCTGGATAGCCCATCACTGCTGACCCACCAGAAGGTCTCAACTAAATCCTGGAGTGACGGCTACAATTCTCAACCTTATTCCTTGGGCCCCATCACTACAGTTAAGTCCTGCCCATCATCATCATGCACAGTACCCCCATCAAGGCCAGGGTGGCAGTGAATGTCAATAACACTCCTCTTATGTTGCATCTCATGTCCTCCCATGCACTACTGTACCTCCCCTGACCCCACCAACTTTATTGAATTTCCCCATTTACACTGTCCTCGTTCTCTCTGCATCAAAGATTGTTGCATTCAATTCCCCCCAACTGAGATTCCCCTCACAACCCTACCACAACAGTACCCCTTGATGCCCCCATGACTTACATTCCACTGACCTCCCCGTGACTGAACATGGCTCAATGCCCACTTACCAACTCGGACAAATGGCCCTGACTGATGAGTGACAAGACTTCTGACCAACCTTTGTGCAGTTGGACTCACTATATCAGGACTCTGACTGATAGCATCCCTCGACTTGACTCAATTGAAGACCAGTCCCCTTCACCTTTGCAACTTGGGCACTTGTTGATGCACATGGAGTGTGTTTGCTGTGTAGGCTGTGGTCACATGGTCTGGTGTGAGATTGACACAGCATGATGTTGTACAGCAACAAGTTTAGCCTCTTGACTAATGCCTGCTAACAACCTGAACAAGCTGCCTGGCTTCAATAATGAGAGATAAGCTATATTGATAGGCCCTTTGCCACTCACTATAGGGAATGTTGACTTGACTTCCAACACCTGGTTAGAAAATGCAACTTTTTCGTCTGGATGTTGAGAAGTGTCTCACTCAGTTTTCACAAATTTCTCACCATAGGCCAAGCCCTGGGAGGATTCAATCCCTGCGAATTTGCCTGAGTTTTGAGTCAAATGTGATTCTTCTTAAATGGAGGGAAGGTAGAAATGTGGTGGATTTTATGCAATTGAAATGGAGGGTCAAAGAACAAAGGGGAAATTCTAAGATAGGGTGGAGGATGAGAGGCATTAAACAATAAATACATAATGGAGCAAAAGGCAGAAGGAGTGGTGATGATCATCATAAAGCAACAAACAAATGGTCCAGAGTGAGTGTCAATAGCAGAATAATGAACCATTCTGTCTGAAGTGAAAACATGAAAACAGAATACAGACTGGATACAGACAGGCATTTGGCAAACAAAAATCAAAAGAAAGGAGGGAATCATGGTCCAAAGTTGTTGCTGCTGAGTCCAGACTATGCCAGCCAGGAGCAGAAGTAGGCCATTCAATAAAATCACGGTCAGACTCACTATTACTTGAAATCAGCATTCCTGCAAACCCCCCCTCCGATAACCTTTCACCCCCCCTTACTTACCAAGAATCTATCTGGTTCTGCATTAAAAAGTATTCAAGGACTCTTTTTCCACCAGCTGCTCAGGAAAAGAACATTCATATGAGAGAAAATAATTCACCTCATCTCTATTTTATATGGGCAACCCCTGATTTTTAAACAGTCCCCTAGATTTAGATTCTCCCATGAAAGGAAACATCCTCTCCACATCTACCCGATTGAGATGCCTCAGGATTTTATTCAAGCAAGTTGCCTCTTCCTCTTCTAAACTCCAGTGGATACAAGCCAAGCCTGTCCAGCCTTTTTATATTAGACAACCCATCCATTCCAGGCATTAGTCTGGTAAACCTTCTCTGAACTACTTCCAACACATTTACATCCGGTCTTAAATAAGGAATGTAATACTGCGCACAGTACTCCAGATGTGGCCTCACCAGTTGCCTGTAGAAGCATAATCTCCCTACTTTTGTATTCAATCCCCCTCACAATAAATGATAAGATTCTATTCACTCTCCCACTTACTTGCTGTATGTGCATATTAGCCTTGTCTGATTCACACACCAGGTCAAGGTTGGAAATGTGAGTAAGGGAACAGGATGATGAATTAACATGGCAAGCAAGCTGAAAATGTCGCTGGGTCATGCTTGCAAATTGAACAGAGCTGATCTTCAAAGCGCTCACTCAGTCTGCATTTCATTTCCACAATTAAGAGACTCCATTGTGAGCCCCAAATGCAATATATCTAAACTGAAAGAAGTGCAAGAAAATCACCTCTTCCCCTAAAATAAGTATCCAGGAACTTGAATGGAAGGAAAGGAGATAAAAGCAAAGGTGTTGCCACACCCTTGATTCCATGGGAATATTCCGTGGGAAGGAAACGAGATGTATGGGGGTCATAGAAGAGTGGACTCTTCAGAATAATAGCAAAAGCAGGGACAGGAAGAATGCATTTTTCTGGTGTTCATTGAGCAATAATTATCAAGACACCAGGCACATCTCCTCTGTATATCTTCAAAATAGTCCCATGATCTTTACAGCTATCCGTTCAGACAGGCAGAGTTTAACATCTCATGCGACATAACATTCCTACAGTACCATAGTGGAGTGTCAGCCTTAATTGCTGTGTTCAATCTCTGGAGTGGAACTTAAACCCAGAATGATAGGCAAAAGTACTACCAACTGAGCCATAAACGATGCTTTTGCTGTGTTAAAGACACAATATAATTGCAGGTTACTGTTGAGTGTCTGGTGGAGTTGGGGGGTGTCAGTAAAATGATGGTCATCTAGCATTTTGGCCCACCAGCTAAGATTTTTTTTTAAATTATCTGGTTGCTACTTACATATGGTGTAGACCAGATAATGGGCTCTGTTCAACCATGACAACTGTTAACAGTCAGCATTTTAAAAATTAACCATTGATAATTAGTTCGGGCTTTCTCACTAATTGTAAGTATTTCCATCCACATGTATTTGATTCAGAAAGGATTTGGTCTAAAAATATCACCAGTGCAGCACCTATAAGCTCTTTATTGCACACAGCTGCCAGTGCCCAAGGCTCCAATGTTACATTTATCTAAGTTGCAGAGCAGTCTCCATAGCAGCTCACACAACATGAAGAAATAACTCAAGTGCAAAAAATTGTGATTGATAAGACTCCCTTGTGGTTTAATAATTTAAAAATAAACATTGTCCTCTGTGCTAAATGTTAGGCCCCAGCTGGGGCATTATATCCAATGCTGGGTGCAAGACTTTTGGTAGGATGGCAAGGCCTTGGAGAAGGTATGGAAAAGATTTCCCAGAATAATCACAGGCATTTTTAATTTTTTAAAAAATTCATTCACGGGATTTGGGCATTGCTGGTTAGTCCAACGTTTCTGCCCAATCATAATTGCTCTGGAGAACGTGATAGTGAGCTACCTTTTCGAGTTACTGCAGTCCATGTGGGGTAGGTAGACCAACAGTGATGTTAGGAAGGGAGTTCCAGCAGTTTGACCCAGCAATAGTGAAGCAATGCTGATATATTTCCAAGTCGGGTTGGTGAATAGCTAGGAAGGCACCTTGCAGGTGATGATCTTCCTGTGCATCAGCTGCCCTCATCCTTCTAGAAGTCAAGGGTTTGGGAGTGATGTCAAAGGACCCTCGGTGTTGTGTTGCAATGCATCTATTAGATAATACACACTGCTGCCTCCATGTGTTGGTTATGGTGGTAATGTTGAAGGCGTGGACGTGGTGCCAATCAAGTGGGTCATTTTGTATTGGACGGTGCCAAGCTTTTTGAGTGTTGTTGGAGCTGCACTCATTCAGGCAAGTGTGGAATATTCTATTGCATTCCTGGTTTTAAGGAATCAAGAAGTCACTTACTTAGCATAGAATCCGCAGCTTCTCACCTGCTCTTGTACCCACAGTATTTATATGGCTGGTCCAGTTCAGTTTCTGGCCAACGGATACCCTAAAGATGCCAGTGGTATGAAATTCATTGATGGTGATGCCATTGAATGTCATGGATCAGTGGTTGGATTAATGTCTAATTGGAGATGTCATTGCCTGGTACTTGTGTGTTGCATGCCACTTATCTAAGTCTGAATGTTGTCCAAATCTTGCTGCATATGGACAGAAATGCTTCAGTATCTGGGGAGTCACGAATGGTACTGAATATTGTGCAGTCATTAGCATACATTTCCACTTCTCATAAAAGCAAAATACTACAGATGCTGACTTCTGACTTTATGTAGGAAGGAAGGTAATTGATGAAGCAGCTGAAGATGATTGGGTCTAGAGCACTACCCTGAGTAACTCTTGCGCTGATGTCCTGACTGCCTCTCACCAACCTCAACAAACTTCTTTTGTGCTGGGTATGATTACAAACAATGAAGAGTTTCCCACTGATTCCCATCAACTCCAGTTTTATTTGGGCTCCTTCATGGAACAGTCAAATGTTGCCTTGATATTCAGGACAGTCAACCCTCACATCCTCTCTTGAGTTCAGTTCTTTTGGCCATGCTTAGATCAAGGCTGTAATACACTCTGGAGCTTAGTGGCACCTGCAAAACCCAAACAGAACATCAGTGAGCAGCTTATTGCTGAGTAAGTGCTGCATGATGCAGCAATTCAATGAAGCTGACTGCTGTGTTCATATTATGAGCAGGTTTGAGGAAACTTAGAGAGACAAGAACTGGACAGCACACCAGCGCAAACTGTTGCATGTTAATTAACTATATACATTATGTACAGGGGAATGGTTGTTATGGAGTTCAATAGAGCCATCATCAATCAGATCCCAATCCTATGTGAAAAAGTATTACAATAATGCAGTTATTCACATATAGCTATTAATTCCATATACTGTTTGCTCAAGGAACCACATCCCGCTGTACTGTTCTATGTTCTATGTTCTAACTGTCAATGAGACACTACAGACTTTTGGATTCAACACTGAGTATAACAATTTCACATGAACATACATGCAAACGTATGATTAGGAACAGGAGTAAGCCATTTGGCCCCTTGATCGTGCTCAGCCATTCAATAAGATCATAGCTGATCTGATTATGCCCTCACATGCAGATTATAACCTCTGCCTTTCCTTTTTTCCCCCCTTTTCTCTGTACGTTACAGTACAGAGTCACAGAGTTGTACAGCATGGAAACAGACCCTTCAGTCAAACTTGTCCTTGCTGACCAGATATCTTAAATAAATCTAGTCCCATTTGCCAGCATTTGGCCCATATCCCTCTAAATTCTTCCTATTCATGTGGCCAATTAGATGCCTTTTAAATGTTGTAATTGCACCAGCCTCCACCATTTCCACTGATAGCTCATTCCATTCATGTACCACCGTCTGCGTGAAAAAGTTGCCACCTAGGTCCGTTTTAAATCTTTCCCCTCTCACCTTAAACCTATGCCCTCTAGATTTGGACTCCCCTACCCTATTCACCCTATCCATGCCCCTCATGATTTATAAATCTCTATAAGATCACCCCTCAGACTCTGACGCTGCAGGGAAAAAAGCCCCAGTTTATTCAGCCTCTCCCTATAGCTCAAACCTTTCATTGTATCTGCTTTTACTTTTGAAAAGCAGCTTTTCATCATTCTGCCAGTTGTGCCCCTTCATGAAACAGTATTTTGTTCATCACCACTCCTTTGACCTTAAATTGTGAACCTCTTGGTAATTTCATCTCTCCTCCCTTCCACTCTATCACAAACCTTCCCCTTTCATTTGCCCCTTTCGTCTCTCATTTGGTTAAAGCCCTTTGCAAGTCTAACTTTTATCAGTTCTGATGAGAGGCCATCTACTTGACACATGAATCCTGTTTCTCTCCATAAATGCTGAGTATTTCCAGAATTTTTTTAGTTTGATCACACTCAGCATATCATGTTTTATTTAAGATAAAATGGTTAGATTTGTCAAGCTGATTGTAGCTTCATCATGCAGCCTGCTCCAGCCTAACTGTTTGAAAACAAAACAACTCACTTTAACTTTCTTCATCATCCATTCCTCATTTCAGTGTAGTCATTCAGACCACCCAGAACCCAGTTTGAATAGAAACCCTCCAGATATTTCTGAGTCATCATTCATGTTGTATTATCTTGGGCTGTGAGGATCAGGGGCTATTCAACCATGGGAATTGTTACAGCTGAGCTTAATCTTCATTTCAAAGTTCACATGTACATGCACACTACACTTCTTTACCTCCTTCTTAAGCAGTCCCTTAGTATTGAGGATGACTTGCTCCCATTCTGTTTTGATAGGCTTTGACATGGCTAATAAGTCCTAAACATGATCTCTGCCATATATGGGGCAGATCATGCTTGGAGGATGGAGTAGTTGAATTGTTTGGAAGTTTGTCCAATCTTTCCAATGCCTTGAATTTACTTTTGCATGCTCCTGACTGCCCTCCTGAAGGTTTTATGACACATAAACACCCCTTCAAGTGACAAGCTTGTTTATTCCCAGAATTACATCAATGTTGAATTGAACCAAGCGGCAAGAGTCCCTGGAGTGTGAATTTCCTTATCATAGTCTCTTGTGCCCATGAGCTGCTGGCTTCTTCCTTGCAGAGACACATCTGAAATCACAGTTGAGGGCTGCATGCAACACCATTGTGGATCCACACACACTGGTGCTTTACTACATTGTTCGACTGCACATGAGGAGTTTGAGTTGCATCAGTTCTAGCTTCTTGTACCTTCTGGCATCCCAACTTAAGCCTAACCATAGGTGGTTATACCATGTGTTCTCTCCACAGATGGTGCCAGACCTGCTGAGTTTTTCCAGCAATTTCTGTTTTTGTTTCTGATTTCCAGCATCTGCCATTCTTTGGTTGTTTTGGTGGCTATACTGTTGTGGTCTAGGCCGTTAAGTTCCAAAATCTCCTTTGAAAGTGCAAAATTTGGATTAATTTTAGAGTGCCAGTCAGTCCCAAATTCAATTGTCTAATCATAGCTGGTTACAGCATAATGGTCAAAATGGTAAGTTCTGAAATCTGCTTCATAAACCTTTGCAGCTCTATATCACTCTCCTTCTTTAAGAGATTCTTTAACTCGCTGTTTGGCCAAGATTTTGGTCACCTGGCTCGGTTTCAAATTTTGTTTGATAACTTTGTGGCATTTTTCTACGTTAAAGTTGCTATGTGATCACACATTGTTGCTGTCATGTGCCCTCTGACTACTTTAACACCTGAATCTATCCTTTCTGGAGAAGTTCAAAGCTCCAGGACTATTTCCAAATAAGATTTATTGGCTTCAGGAAAAGAAGTGGATCGGAAGGAGGAACAAGCTGGCAAAAGCATTTTTCTGTGGTGAAACCAGAGGAAGTTCTGTTTTTGTTAATAATCACACTAAACTCTGCTGAACAAAAACAAACAGGCATTTAAATTACAAAACAGGCCAAGATTTGCATCCTTTTAGCCACTCTTGTAAGTCCTGTGAAAAGTCATGTGGTGTTGGGAACAGCCTGCTATGAGCAGCACCTCCAATGGCTGAGGGTGTCCAAGAGATTGCCTGACTCTCGCATGTACATTTATTGTGATTTACTGACGCAGCAACTGATTGTGGGGGAAAGGAGAAGATTTTTAATCAGATGTTAAAGTAAAAATGCCCAAACAAACTTGCAATGACTATTTATTTCATTAGCCATCATCCACAAAGGACCATAGACATCTCTCTCCATTAGAGAGAGACATTTGGTTTTATATAGCTTGAGGGGACCATTGCACAGGCATGGGATAAGATGATGAAGCTGGCCTCCTTGAAACAGCTTGATTGGGAATTGAATCCACACTGCTGACATCATTCTGCATCACATGCTGGACAACTGAGGTAACCAACCCCTTGCTAAATTAAATATAGTTTTAAAATTAATGTTCAAGAGATTTATTATTTACAGGGTTGAAAATACTTGGATTGGATCACTAGTTGATAATTAATTTTACTTGATTGTTGCAATTGGCATTTCGCAATGCCCTGGGGCTAGGGAAGAACTCGCAAAGGATCCTGGCCCTGAATCTCTACCAGTAAATGAATGTGTCTGTCTGCACTGGTATATACTGCATGAAATTCTAACATTGAAGGTGCCACTGCATAAGATGGACACATGTAAAATGGTCACTTGGATAGAAGTCACCTGTACACTTAAACTGACAAGGAGCAAATCATGCAGTTGGAGTGGGTGTGGTGGCTACAGAAGTTTTTATAGCTGTGTGAAAAGCATAAAAGCCAGAGTTAGAGGGACACTGAATTCCGAGAGGGTTGTGGGCTGGAGTAATGTATAGAGATTAGGAAATTGAAAATTTTTAAATGGAAATTACACTTCAATAAAGTAAAAGATACTGCTATTTCAATGGCACCATATGTGAAAACACCTGAAAAAAATCCCCTCGGAATAAATATATTTTTGGAATGCAGTGATGAGCAAACACATCAAGCATCCAGCACTAACAGTATCACATATACCGTAATAATACAATGAAAAATTATTTTACTTTAAAGGCAGTGTTAGTTGAAGGTGGAATTTCAACCAAGACACTGGAATAACCATGGAATCTTGCTGTACGGTATGAGGCCATTCACCCATTGTATCTATGTTGGTTCTCTCCAATTAGTCCTGCTGATTTTTCTCTATCAAATCAAATTCCCTTCTGAAATTTAAGACCATAAAACTCCGTAGCAGAAGCAGGCCATTCAACCCATCAAGTCTGGTCTGCCATACAATGAAATAATGGCAGATCGACTAACCCTCAACTTTACTTTCTTGCCATATCCCGATAACCCTTGATTCTCTTACTGATTAAAAATCTATATATCGCAATCTTGAATAGCCTTAATGAGCCAGCTACTACAGCCCTGTCTGATAAATAATTCAACAGATTCACTACACTTTGAGAGAAAAAAATTCTTCCTCATCTCTGTCCTAAAGGGGCGATCCTTTACTCTGAGATGATGCCATCTGATTCTAGACTCTCTCACAAGGGCAAATAACCTCTCCACAATTACCCTGTCAAGCCCTTAAGAATCCAAATATTTCAATAAGGTCTACTCTCATTCTTCTAAACTCTAAACATTACAAGCCCAATCTACTCAACTTTTCCTCATAGGAAAATCCTTCCATACCTGGGATCAACCTAGTGAAAGTTTTCTGGACTGTTTCCAATGCCAGTCTATTTTTCCTTAGATAAGGAGCCTAAAACTGTTCACAGTATTCCAACTGTGGTCTGACAGATGCCTTGTTTAGATTTAGCAACACCCTCCCCCTACTTTTATAATCTATTCCCTTTGAAATAAAGACAAACAGAACATTTATCTTCCCTATTACCTTCTGAACGTGGATGTTAGCTTTTTGTGATTCATGGATAATGACCTCTAAATCCAAATGTGCTGCAGCCTTTTCCCACTATTTAAATAATATTCAGGTCTTCTATTCTTCCTGTCAAAGTGCTTAACCTCACATTTTTCCACTGTATATTCTATTTGCCAAGTCTTTGACCACTCACCTAACTTATCTATATCCCTCTATGGACTCCTTATATGATCTTCACTACTTAACTCACATTTATCTAAATTAAACTCCATCTGCCACTCCTCAGCCCATTGGCCCATCTGTTCAAGGTCCCGTTGTACTTTGAGGTAACCCTCTTCACGGTCCGCTACACCGCCAATTTTGGTGTCATCTGCAAACTTATTAACCATACCTCCTATGCTCACATTCAAATCATTTATATTAATGACAAAAAGCAGTGGACCCAGCACCGACCCTTGTGACACACCACTGGTCACAGGCCTCCAGTCTGAAAAGCAACCCTGCACCACGAACCTCTGTCTTCTACTTCCTCAAAGAATTCTAATAAATTTGTCAGGTATTATTTCCCTTCAAGAAGCCTTGCTGACTTTGTGTGATTATATTATGTGTTTCTAAATGCTCTGCTATTACATTCTTTATAAAGTACACTAACGTATTCCCAACAACAGACGTTAAGCTAACTGGCATTTAGTTATGTTTTTGTTTTTCCCTTCATTTTTGAGTAAGCATGTTACCTTTCCAATTTCTGGAACACTTTCAGAATCTAAAGATTCTTGGAAGATTACTAGCAGTGCATCCACAGTCTCTGCAGCTACTTCCTTTAAATCATAGGATGTAGCCCATTAGCTCCAGGGACTTATCTGTTAAGTTTACTGTTTAATTTGTTTCCAATACCCTTTTGGACAGATCTTAACAACTCACTCTGTAAATTCATTGATGCCAATTCTTTTGGCAATAGTCTTAAATTTGTACACTTTGGTTTTCAATTGTCCTGCTGGTGGCTACTAGTTGTTTATAAATCATAACTTTTCAGACTCTGAACGCTTCTCATAACTTTCTCTGTTCAAAAA
Source organism: Rhincodon typus (assembly GCF_021869965.1). NCBI lineage: Eukaryota > Metazoa > Chordata > Chondrichthyes > Orectolobiformes > Rhincodontidae > Rhincodon > Rhincodon typus. Next base: position 32,351,593 of record NC_063361.1, on the reverse strand, counting down.
GGAACAATTCCAGCTCCTCTAGTTTCAATACATTACCACAGTCCCTCATCCCTGATACTTTCCTATAGAATTATAAAATGATTACAGGACAGAAGGAGGCCATTTGGCCCACCATATCCTGTCAAATAATGGGCTCAAGTTCCACTTTAGGCTTAAGGATTGGAGTTCCCAGCCTTAACCTGACATTGCAGGGTGTGTGCTGCATGCTGGGATGTGAACCTAACTCCTGAAGTGTCCCTAACAGGAGATATAACTAGACTAAAAGGTATCAAATATTCTTCAAAATACCTATCTTACAATGATGCAGTAATTTCTCCATTTCATAGGAAATTTAAACTTATTTCTTGAAGAAATCCAACATGAGCATTACAAACTTCCTCCCACGTTGTGTCAAAACACATTTATATTTGAAAAATGCCAACAGCGTATGCAGCACTAATTATTTTGATCTGATGAGAACTAGGAAAACCATAAAGTACCTAGAGTTAAGTCACTCTATGCAGTGGCAAAGGATCTATCATTGACAGCATCACCTGTGAATATTCCTGAAAAAATCTGCTAAACTCCTTATTCTAGATTACTATTCAGCTCAATCGGTTGGAAGGATGTACACATGGGTGTCAGCATCAAACAGGATTGTGTATGATTGGTCATGAACCTCCCTAAAGTCAAATTGTTTGTTGGCATCAATCACTTACAGTGGTGTAGTAGTAGGAGTAGGTAAATGGTGATGTTAATGGACTAGCAACAGTAGGCTGACCTTATGAGATGTGGGTTCAAATCCTACTATGATAGCTAATGGACCTACAAGCTTACAGCATAAAACTAGTATCAAAGGGCTTTTGTAGGTCAGTGGTAGTGCCCATACCCCCTTGGCTAGGAGGTCTAGCTTTGTGCTCACCTACTCCAGATCTTCACAATGACAGCTCTAAACAAATTGATTAGACCATATTTAAGTCTGTTATTTTGGAGACATAGGTATTGGAACATTGAAATCTCTGCATGCTCTAATTAATACAGCACTGTTTTTTCTGAAGCATAAAGTGGTGGTTTATGTAATTCGATGGAAGTATTTGTGGCTGAAAATCTAGCTTCTCATTACAAAGCAAATGACTGAAGCAGTGTGAAAACAGACCATGACATGTACATGCACTTGTTAAAGATGCCTCCAAGTCTAGTGAAGTACCAATAAAAAGCTTCAAATTAAGCATCCAAAACTAGCCTCAGCTTGTGGCATACTGGTAGTGTCTCTACCTTTGAGCTAGGACACCGAGGTTCAAGTCGCACCTACTCCAGACGGAGGTATGTTACAACATTAAGTAATTGCAGATGCTGTAAATCAGGAACAAAAACAGAAGCTGCTGGAAAAGCTCAGCAGGTCTGGCAGTATCTGTGAAGGAAGAAGCAGAGTTAACGTTTCGGGTCCGGTGACCCTTCTTCCAGACCCGAAACGTTAACTATGTTACAACATCTCTGAGTGAGGCTAATTACAAAATATCTCAAACTGGCCTCAGTCACTAGTCTCCTCCTTAAAGCTGGCCTTTTTTATTTTGACCATCTGGCCTCCCGGCTCATGGGTCTAATCTTGCTTCACAACACTCCCGCGAAAAAGCCTCGGGACCGCTTCTTCACGCTAAAGGCGCCAGATAAATATAAGTCGTTGCTGCGGCGCGAGTTTTAAAAAAAAAAGCCGGGATGGTATTTTTTTTCAAAAGCTCCCTCCGGTTATCAAAATGAAAAGCACCCTTCCTAGCCACTTCAATCGGCGTTGTGTTGGCGAACCGTAGAATTTATTCTCTGCGGCCATAGTTCTCGGAATGAGCAGCGCTTGCGCCTTGGTAATGGTTGCATTGCACTGAGAGGAACGGGACTCCCTCCCCTAAAATATGGGGAAACAATGTATCGGAGAGGAAATGCTCTGGGTTACTTTGTTGTAACTAGTTTTCAAGAGCACATCGGGACGGGCTGGGAAGTATGAAGGAGATGGTTGGAGGTTGCTGCGTGTGTTCTGACGAGAGGGGATGGGCTGAGAATCCTTTGGTCTACTGTGACGGGCATGGTTGCAATGTTGCTGTTCATCAAGGTAAAGGGGAGAGAGAGAGAGGGGAAGGCATTTTTTTTTAGAAAAGGGCTTAAGCCTTTGCAAGAGGATGTGGCGCATTTCAAGCCTTTCACTTCACACCTTCTTGAAATGTAACGTGATCTTTTCTCACCCACCTTGCAAAATTCCAACAATAACGTTTAAGATTTTGTTTTAAATCGAGAAGTTGCAACATTAATCCGTCTTTCTTCTTGTGGTCGGAAGAGTCCAGTTGTCAGTCACGTAGACTTTAGTATTTAAAAATAAACCATGTTTTGGCAGCATTTTTGTAAATGTATCTTTTCAGATGTTTTATATTGTGATTTATAATATGCCTTTTTTGTCAAAATATGTAAATCTAACTTTGTTTCCTCTCTCTCTGGCGTTTGATGTACTTTTCAGCCAGCCACATTGACCTGTGTGTGATTATTAATCCGCTAGCAAGGACTATCAAGCAGCGTGGGGAAGCGAAAGTAGGATTTGTGGGGGGTGGGGGTGGGGGTGCTGGTGCCATGTTCACCTACACTGTTAATTTCACCTGCCAATCATTTGTGTTGCTGTTAGTTTGTTGCTGGTTACGTTAGCAACTACTGGTGTTTCTGTTTGTACAGTCAGCCATAAGCCTCAGCTCCAGCTGATGTCCTGCCGGTTAAATGCACCACTTAATATGGTATTAAACGACATGTGCTAGATAAGTCCAGCCCCAGTCCCCTAGACTGGGCGAGCCAAGATGGCCATGAGGTCTCCTTTTAATGCTTGACCGACTGCTACTAGGGTTAGGGAAAGAGATATCAACCATTAAAACCAACTCACATCAGTATAAGGGACTTTTTAGTTACCAGAAAGTAATCAGGCAAAACCATTGGCAGGGAGCCAAAGCGGATGACATTGGATTAGGTAACCAACAAGTAGGTCAAAGGGTTGGATTATAGGGAGGGTTTGGAGCAGAAGGGAGAGCACTACAAAAGCTTATAGAGGAAATTCCAGAGCTTGATGTTACAGGGATAGGGAGAGGTGAGGACATGGAGGGACCTGAACACAGGGAAGATCATTTTAAAATCTATGGACCATATTGAATGCACACAATGAACATGATTAGATTTGCATGTGCATATCCTCTACATTAGGATAACTTGCCAACTCACTGTCTATGCATATGCAGGCACATGACTGCTTGGTAACAGTATTACAGGTACAGGTGGAAAAGCCACTAGCAAGAATTTCTCCCCAACTCTTGTTGTGATGTAATTGTGCACAACCTGGGAACGTCAGTTCTGAATTTCCCCAACTATGCAGGCGAGAATCAGCTGGTGCTCGCTGTTTTGAGTAATTAGAATTTTAGGCATCTTCAGTCTGTCAATCTGGAACTCTGTCAGGTTTTTGGATTATTAGAACAGAAGTGCAGGTGATTTTGGCATTGGATCAAAAAATTTCTGTATCATACTGTTTACATTTAACATTTATGTATACACAGAGGGAAGGTTAGAGGAGTCATGACCAAAGTTACTAGAGCTAGGGAGGGAGGTGCTACCAATAAATCCACCCTATTGTTTTCAAGAGAAGGAAAAGGGTGAAGCAGATAAGTGTAGGATGGTGCTGTTGTAACCAATGAATACTGTTTGGGTATTTATAACTGTTTTTCCCCCTGTTTCTATTTGCAGCTTGTTATGGAATCGTTCAGGTCCCAACTGGACCCTGGTTCTGCAGGAAGTGTGAATCTCAGGAACGAGCTGCTAGAGTGGTGTGTATTTATCAGATTGCCTCAGAATTCTGCTAAATGTAGCTGTATATTAAACCTTGAAAGCAGAGGGGGCATGTCTTCATATTGTAATGCATTGTCTGTGATGGTTTGGACATGTAACATATGCTGTATCTAACTTATAAGGTTGGAACTTTGTCACAGATACAGTTTACCCTCACTGATAGCATGGTTGATAAGTGCATGTCATGGTTCAACAGTAAGCGAAAGGAGTCAGGAACATCCCAGGTTTGATTGATGGTTTTGCTGCTTAGGGTTAGAGTTAGTCTCAGGAAGTCTTGGGTTGAGGAGAAGATAAATTAGCTGATAAATCCATAAGAAATGGAACAGGAGTAGGCCATTTGGACCCATGAGCCTGCTCACCATTCAATAGGATCATGACTGATTGAACATTCCCCATAACCCTCGATACCTCTATTGATTGAGAATCTGTCTATCTCAGCCTTAAGTATACAAAAGAACTTTGCTCCCTCGGCTCTCTGTGGCAAGGATTTCCAAAGTTTCTCAACCCTCTGAAAGAGACCTCCTCTTAAACCTAAGTTAGTGTTCCTTTATTCTGAGACTATGCACTCTGGTGCTAGCCTCTCCTATGATGGGAAACATCCTTTCAGTATTTACCCTGTCAAGCCCCTTAAGAATCTCATGTTTCAATGAGGTCACCTCTCATTCTTCTAAATTCCAGTGAGTAGAGTCCCAACTTGTTTAACCTTTGCTCATAAGAAAATCCTGGGGTCGTCATTCCTGCTCAATGACCACTGGCCATGCTAGAATGATTGAATGATTCATCACAGAATGAGGCCAGATGGCTTCTCATGTCTGTGCCAACTCTTTGAAAGCTATCCAATTCAACTCGTTTCCCTGCTCCTTCCCTGAAAACATGTCCCCCTTCATGTATTTATCTAACTTCCTTTTGAACATTATTACTGAATCTGCTTCCACCACCCTTTCAAGCAGTACATTTCAGATTATTACAGCTCCCTGTTCAAAATGGATTATTTTCATTCTCTAGTTCTTTTGCCAATTACATTACATCTGTGTCCCTCCGGTTACAATACTTCTGCCACTGGGAGCAGTTTCTCTGAAAGCCCACCATGATTTTGAAGACCTCCAGTAACGCTCTGCTTAACTTTCTCGGCTCTAAGGCAACAATCCAAATTTATCTCGTCTCTATGATAGATTTGGTTCAACTTTGGGATCCACTTGTGCAGGACTAAAGAAAGAGATCAGGAGATTGGGAATAGCTAAAATACTGTATGAGAGTTGACATGGACGTGACGGGTCGAATGGCCTCTTTCTGTGCTGTAAACATTCTCTGATTTGTCTCTTTTCCATCACCCATTTCTGACTGATAAAGCTTGCTGACTCTCACTGTGTAGGCTTCACCTTTAGAGCTCTCAGTAGGGTGTAGTGCTGGCAAATTGCCAGTACTTGGTTGATGAGTCACTGAGAAAATTGGAAGCATGTGGATAATGTATATCCTTTTCCATACATTTTGTTGTGATATCTGCAGGTATCACTTATTCCTGTGTGTACCTATACTGTTGGATAACCTTCCCTACATTTTAAATTTGGTGTCTTTCTTGAGCAGGGTATAGAGAGAGAATTTCACTTCAAAGCTCAGAATTGGATGGAATCTGTTCAGTCAGAGCAAACTGCCAGTAGGTTGCAAGAGGGTTGGCAGCCATTATAATCCAGAGGTCTGGGAGTTTTAAAAACTGTTGGGGAAATTGAAAGGACAAGTTGTAACTTATCCAATTCTCAAAGCCACGATGGTTCACATCCCACTGGAATTTTGCCTGGCATTTTGAAACAGGGGATGATATAGTAATTGGTGGCACCATTGACACAAAACAGGGATGGATACAGGTCTGATACTTCTCCTCTGCTTACTCTCAGCAGAGGGTAGGCCAATATTCCTTGGCACCTCATAGCCATCATTTACAGGGATCATTGTCTTACAGTCTGGAAGCAACCTGTGTGGTTCAGTACATTACAGTTTATTGCCTGATGGCAACACAGTAGGAGAAACAGTACAAATACTATTTTTGTACAGGCAACTATGTCCATGAGAAACTGATCAACATTATCTTAGATCCTGTGGCCTTGTGTTTTGTAGTTTAAAGGAAATTGTATCTTTTCCCATTCATCAAAGTGAGGGATGTCAGACCCCAGGAAAATGTAACAGTTTCCACCTGCCCAGTCACATTGCCTTAGGCAAGTTTCAGCAGAAGGGTAATTATGGAGCCAAATTGACGCTCCATCCCTGAAAGTAGAGTTCCTGATGGATTCTCTTTGTGAGAGTGTGAAAGAGAGAGAGAGAGAGAGAGAGATACCTTCCATTAATTCAACCATTACTCTACTGCCCATTTCCTAACTGACACCAAGTTCTTTTTACCTGTCTCCCTGTTGTCACAAACACCACATTCTCACCCCTTGTGTTTCAAATTGAAACTGAGTTCTGATTGTGTATCTGTCTGGAATGTTTCAAGAGTCTTGTTATCTGCAAGATGAATCATTTACCTCTCTATAGAGGGTGGTGTTGCCAGATGAAAGCCTTGAACTTTCACAAGGTGCGGTTCCCACAGGTGATGACAGTCCTTTGCTATTGTGTTCAAGTGGTCATGCTTTTAGCATTGCATTATTCTAGCCAGCAGATGTTGGCAGGAATCTCTGCAACGGGTGAATGTACAAGGCATTATTGTGCCTGCATCTGACCTGTCCTCATCCAAAGAAGGGACAGTTTTCTGAGCTGACTTTGCATTAGTAATGTCTTAAATGTCACAAGGTTTTATTTTGCTCATTCAAGAATATTGTAAGCCTGCCTGAATACTGCTGGAAATGATCCACCATATAGAAACAGGATTAGGTCATTCAGCCCATTGAGCCTGCTCCACCTTTTAATACAGTCATGGTTGGTTGAACACTTCAATGTCTGTTATCCACACCATCTGCATCAATAATCAGAAATCTATCAATTCCTACTTTAATCGTGCTCAAAGACTGAGCTTCCACAATCCTCTGGATAGAGAATTCCAAAGATTCACCATAGAGTCACAGAGATGTACAGCACAGAAACAGACCCTTTGGTCCAACTCGTCCATGCTGACCAGATAGCCTAAATAAATCTAGTCCCATTTGCCAGCATTTGGCCCATATCCCTCTAAACCCTTCCTATTCATGTACCCATTCAGATGCCTTTTAAATATTGTAATTATATCAGCCTCCATCACTTCCTCTGGCAGCTCATTCCATACGTGGACCACACTCTGCTTGAAAAGGTTGCCCCTTAGGTCCCTTTTATATCTTTCCCCTCTCACCTTAAACTTATGCCCTCTAGTTTTGGACTCCCACACCCCAGGAAAAGACCTTGCCTACCCTATCCATGCCCCTCATGATTTTATAAATCTCTCTAAGGTCATCCCTCAGCTTCTGACACTCCACGGAAAATAGCCCCAGTCTATTCAGCCTCTCCCTACAGCTCAAACCCTCCAATCTTGCCAACATCCTTGTAAATCTTTTCTGAACTCACAACATCCTTCCTATAGCAGGGAGACCAGAATTGCATGCAATATTCCAGAAAGTAGCCACAACATGACTTCCCAAATCCTATACTCAGTCCTCCTCTGAGTAAAACAATTCCTACTAATGTTGGTCCTATATGGCGTCTCCCTTATTTTTAAATTGTGTCCCCTGGTTCTAGCCTCCCTAACCAGGGGAAACAGCTTACCTGCATCTACCCTATCTATCACTAAGTATTTTATGAGCTTCAATGATACCACTTCTCATTCTTTGAAACTCTTGAGAATACAGGCCCAGTTTGCCAAATATTTCTTCATAGTTCAGTCCCACCATCCCGGGATCAAGTGTGGAAAACATTTGAGGTCGGCTATTGCATAGCAAACTGGGAAAAATCTCTTCTCTATCTTATTCCTGTCTCTTTCCTCCTAGCAAGAATGCGCTTTACTGAGTGACCATTTCTGAGTAATGCTCAGGAGCTGAAACCCTCTTTGATTTTTCCTCCACCTCTTCCAATTAGGGAAAACCTGTGGTGTTTAAGACATTTTTCCACAGTCCTGGTGCCATATTTGCTCACTGACAATTGAGCAATGGCCAACCTGAGGCATCCTTGTTTGTTTTTATAGTGCAGTGCGATTTAGGTTGGAAGCTGTATTTCTCAATTGAGGCAATGGGAATGGTTTAGCTAACTTAGTGTAATCCAGGAATTAGATATGCTTGCCAGGGTCCCGTACAGTGGGTCTGCACGTGCATAAAGTGGGCCTGTTCGCACACCTTTGAGTATATGTGTAATTTGGAACTGCGTGTATGGGCACATGGATCTCTGTAACATGGTTCTGAATGTGCATATCTGTATGTTCTGTTGGTCTGAGAATGCATGTTTGTGTATGTAACATGGACTTGTGTACATGCGCATGTGTATGTAATGAGGGCCTGCCCACAAGCGCCTGCATGTATGTGTATACACATCTGAAAAGTGGGTCTGTTTGTGTGCACACACGTGTCTAATATGGGTCTGTGCACACACTTGTGTGTAATATAGGTCTGTGTGCATGTGCGTGTAATAATCGCTTGAATCTTTGTGTGCAAGTTGCTTATCAACTGCACCACTGACCAGCTATTTCCCAAGTGGGGCCAACTGCTTCACAATAAGGTCAGAATGCCCTAACTCTTTGAAAGGTTCTGTACCTGAACAAGGTTGTTAGCAACTGTATTGAAAAGCAGAGAAGCTCTGTTAAACTTCCATTGACTCTTGTTTCGACCTCGCTCAAATAAAGATATAGAGGGACTGGAGAAGCTGCAAAGAAGGTTTACAAGGATGCTTCCACTTCCAGAACTGAGGGGTTTGAACTATCGGGTGGATAGAACGACCTGGGTACTATTCTATGGAAAAGAGAGATTGAGCGGTAACCATTTAAATTTTTTCAATATTTTGAGCAGCTTTGAGAGACAATATTTACACTTCTGGTTGAGTTCAAAACAAGGGACTATAAATAAAAGATAATCACCAACAATTCCTTAAAGGATTAAGGGAAACAGTCTTTACAAAGACAGTGATTAGAACATAGAGTATGCAGTCACAAGATGTGAGACAAATAGCATAGATGCCCTTGAGGGCAAACTCAATAAGTTCATGATGGAGATAGGGGTTAAAGGAGATGGGGTTGCTGATGTACAGTGGGAGGAGGTTTGTATGGAGTGTATGGAAACACCAGTACTTCCAAGTTCCCCGCTCAAGTTGTGCATCATGTTGAGTTAGACATATATTGCACCACTGTCACTGGACCAGAACCCTGAAACACCCTAATTACCGGTACTATGGGACCACCAACACAACATGGACTGCAGGAATTCAAGAAGGTGGTTCAGCATTACCGCACAAGGGCATTTAGTAATTGGTAATAAATGCTGACTTCCATTACCAGTGACATCCACATCTCATGAATCAATTTCTTTTTTATTTAGGAAGACAGTATTCACCAGTGGGGGCTCAAATAGCCTGTTTCTGTGCTATAAATTCTATCTATCTTGATGCTGAAAATGATTCTTCTTATCCTGAAAACTGAAGATTGTAAGTGTGTATAACAGTCAAATTAGCAATTAGTCGTAAGTTAAGATCACCAGCTTCTTTCAGTAGAGGTTCCATGAACTCTGACACCCCTTCAGTGGAAATATTGATCTGCAGTTGTCTGGGCTCCACGACGATCCTTGCTGGGACTCAGCAGATTGTATCTCCTGCAACTGCAGAAAGCCATAATTGAATGCAAGAATTGAACTGAAAATCTGGGATTATTTTGTCCAATGTAATTAATCCTGTGCCATGAATTTGTTGGTAAATGGATGCACTCTGCATTAAAGGATGCCGCATGTATGACTCTTGTTGATATCTTTTCCAGTATGAAATAGAGTCAAACAGGCAAAGAAATTCTGTTCCAGTTATTTTCTTTCAGTCATTTGTGCTACCCCTACTGCAGGAAACAGTCTGTATTGGAGGTCTTCAGACTTCAGGGTATTTGGCTTCTGAATCCTCTTGGAGATGGTGGGACAGCCTGATGATCCAAAACTTGGTGAAAGAGGCAGACTTGAAGGAGCCTGCTAAGGGAAGAGAAAGAGGCAGAGAGAATTCAAGATTCAGCCCCAGTAGTTGAAGGTATGAGTTGTAGACTTGCTTGCCGAGCCAGTGTGTTTGATTGTAGATGTTTCGTCACCCTGCTAGGTAACATCATCAGTGCGCCTCCAGTGAAGTCCCACTTGTTATTTATATGCCTCGGTTTGCTGGGGTGGTTGGCATTACTTCCAGTTCTGTTTTTCAGTGGTTTGTACATTGGGTCCAGTTCAATGTGTTTGTTGCTGAAGTTCTGGTTAGATGCTAGTCCTCCAGGAATTCCCTAGCATGTCTCTGTTTGGCTCGGGCTGTTATGGATGTGTTGTCCCGGTTGAATTCTTGTCTGAATACACACGGACAAAGAAGGACACAAATTCGACTTGGACAACACATTCATAATAGCACGAGCCAAGCAGAGACATGCCAGCGTATTCCTGGAGACCTGGCATTCCAACTGGAAATTCAGAAACAAACACATTGAACTGGACCCGATGTACAAACCACTGAGAAACAGAACCGGAAGTAATGCCAACCAACGCATATAAATAACGAGCGGGACAGAACACCAACGCTTCACCAGAGGTGCACTGACGATGTTACCTAGCAAGGTGACGAAACATCTGCTACCAAACACTGGCTTGGCCAGCATGTCTACAACCAGAGCTACAAATCTACTCAAAAACTTTAAGTTGAAGGTATAGCTGCTAATGTTGGAGTGAAGAAAATCTAAGGTGCTGGCAGAGAATACAGCTGCAGAAGGGACAAGAAAGCAAAATGACCTCAATGGTGGTTAGTAGGACTCCACATACTGGTTCAGAACATTGAAACTAAACACACTGTGCCTGGATTATAAGGTCATTTGCCATCTAGAGATTGTTTTACTATTTCATTCTGAAGTGCATGCATAGCCTCATTTTTTGATTTTCCACTTGCCCTTTGAAACACATGTTACAGAATCACAAGATAGATTTAAGTTGCTGCTTAAAAACAACCTGGTTGACCGAGCTTTTGATCATCTGCACTTTACAAAAGGAATTCCAGATCCCGGGGCACAGGCAGTAGAATGCAAGTCTGCCAATAGTAGTGCAAGTAAAGTCAGCGTTGCACAGGAGGTCAGCATTGGAGGAACACACTTGTAGGCTAGCAGGAGGTTAAGATCTGCAGTCTGCAATGTTATCTAACTGAAGCCTTCTACCTTTTCCAAAAGTGTTAAGGTCCCAACACTGCAGCAGTAATTCATTCCAGAGGCCGAACTCCTCTATTAGTGACTTTGCAGCTGTGCTTTGACATATCAGGAGTGGAAAATCTGATGGGTGGATTTTAGAAGCAGAGGTTATGTTTTGTAATTTGAAACTTCCAAATCCTCTGGCAGACACATGATGTTGAACCTTGATTTGAAAACACTCATTGAGCGCTGCCAATTTTTGTAGCAGTCAGTTTATCTGATTGGATGTAGACTCTCAATTAAATGGAAAGAACTGGGACCTGGTCTTAATGTGCATCTTGAACCTTGGTTGTTTAATGAGAGCACCATCTGGAGCACATGTTTTGAGTTGGTGCTATGTGGTAGTGAACAATTCCATCTTCCAAACAAAAATTACTTGCTTTTTTTTTTGGCATTGTTAGGCTCCCTAATGATGGGGTAATCTTACTCTGACACTGAAGCTGTAGGTCATTTGATATAATCATTGCTTAAATGTACTGCTAGTTAGGTCTTTGATCAGGCAATTGGAGATGTCCTTTTTAGCACAAATTCATTGATCCTGAGAATCGTTGTAAGCCCATGGAACACTCACTTTATTTTTTTTTACCCTCTGGAAATCTCAAGAGTCTCTGAAGTCAAAAATAATTTTATCCAAGGGATTTTCTATCTGAGAGGACTGACTGAAAATTCAAATCAGCCCAACATTTTAATGTTGATTAATAATGTATGTAAGATTTGCATGAATTGAAATATCAGAGGGATTCCATTAGCTGGGATTGTCACATTTCTTCGAAATATTATAACCAGAGATCAGTATCAACATTTCGTGACCTGGTTTGATGGTAGTGACTTATAAGATACAGAAGCCCATCCATTGCTTAATCCAAGTGACCCTCCCCGACATTGGAAAGCCATTTGACTTTTAGATCATGCTACTTTTATACAATTCCAACCTTAGCCTGTCTAAGAGACAAACGTACCTGGGGTCTTCCTCATTGGGATACTGATAGCAGTCCCTCCACCTTCCTTTCCTTAATGGGGAATGATGCTCCTACTTGGGTCCTGCCTGAAGTCAAACAGTTTAGAACAGCCTAAGCCTGGCTTCCCAGGTACTGCTGTATGGATTGTATTTTCCATTGAACCACTGTGGGTTGCTACAATGTTTTTAAATGTTGCATTTAATTGAGCATCGCAGTAAAGCAGAATGTATAAGACCTAGAAGGAGAAGTAGGCCGTTCAGCCCATCGAGTCTGTACCACCATTCAATGAGGTCACAGCTGATCTAATAGTCCTCAACTCCGCTTTCCTGCCTTTTCCCTGTAACCCTTAACTGCCTTGCTGATCAAAAATCTGTTTATTGCAATCTTGCGTATCCTTAACAACCCAGCTCCAACAGCCTTCAGTGGTAAAGAATTCCATAGATTCACAACCCTCTGAGAAAAGAAATTCCTCTTCAACTCCATCTCAAATATGCAATTTTTTATTGAGGTTATGCCCTCTGGTCCTAAACTCTCCCACAAGTGAAACCAGCTCTCTGCATCTTCCCTGTCAAGTCCCCAGAGAATCTTGTGAATTGTTTAAAAAAAGGAAGTAGACAAAAAGCAGGTAACTATAGGCCAGTTAGCTTAACTTCGGTAGTGGGGAAAATGCTTGAATCTATCATTAAGGAAGAAATAGCAAGACATCTGGATATAAATTGTCCCATTGGAAACACCCAGCATGGGTTCATGAAGGGTAGGTCATGTTTAACTAATTTGGTGGAATTCTTTGAGGACATTACTTGCACGGTGGACAATGGGGAACCTGTGGATGTGGTGTATCTGGATTTCCAGAAGGCATTTGACAAGGTGCCACACCAAAGGCTGCTACATAAGATAAAGTTCCACGGTATTACGGGTAATGTATTGGCATGGATAGAGGATTGGTTGACCAGTAGAAAGCAAAGAGTAGGGGTAGATGGGTGTTTTTCTGGTTGGCAGTCAATGGCTAGTGGTGTGCCTCAGGGATCAGTGTTGGGACCGCAATTGTTTACAATTTACATAGATGATTTGGAGTTGGGGACTAAGTGTGGTGTGTCAAAATTTGCAGATGACACTAAGGTGAGTGGTAGAGCAAAGTGTGCAGAAGACACTGAAAGTCTGCAGAGGGATATAGATAGTCTAAGTGAGTGGGCAAAGGTCTGGCAGATGGAGTACAATGTTGATAAGTGTGAGGTCATCCATTTTGGTAGGAATAACAGTAAAATGGACTATGTTTAAATGGTTAAAAAATTGCAGCACGCTGCCATGCAGAGGGAATTGGGTGTCCTTGTGCATGAATAGCTAAAAGTAGGATTGCAGGTGCAGCAGGTGATTAAAAAGGCAAATGGAATTTTGCCTGCCATTGCTAGAGGGATGGAGTTTAAAAACAGGGAGGCTATGCTGCAGCTGTATAGGGTCCTGGTGAGGCCACACCTGGAGTACTGTGTGCAGTTTTGGTCTCCTTACTTGAGAAGAGATATACTCGCACTGGAGGGGGTGCAGAGGAGATTCACTCGGTTGATTCCAGAGTTGAGAGGGTTGGATTATGAGGAGAGACTGAGTAGACTGGAATTATACTCATTGGAATTCAGAAGAATGAGGGGAGATCTTATAGAAACATATAAGATTATGAAGGGAATAGGTAAGGTGGACACAGGGAGGTTGTTTCCACTAGCAGGTGAAACTAGGACTAGAGGACATCGCCTCAAAATAAAGGGAAGCAGATGTAGGACTGAGATCAGGAGGAACTTCTTCACCCCAGGGGTTGTGAAGCTGTGGAATTCCCTGCCCAATGAAGTGGTTAAAGCTACCTCGCTGAATGTTTTTAAGGCAAGGCTAGATAAATTTTTGAACAGTAAAGGAATTAAGGGTTATGGTGAGTGGGCGGGTAAGTGGAACTGAGTCTCAAAAAGATCAGCCATGATCTTATTAAATGGCAGGGCAGGCTCGAGGGGCCAGATGGCCTACTCCTGCTCCTAGTTCTTATGTTCTTATTTCAATAAAGTGGCCTCCATGAGGTGAAATTAACCAAAATCAAACATAGAATGGTGGAAGGCCATTCACCTTCTCAAAGCTGCTGTACCATTCTGTTTCAACATGGTTGATATAACTCTGAATTCCATTTATCCATATTTCTGCAATCATTCCCGAGCATTCCAACTTTTGACCTCGTGATAGAGGGAAGGTCATGTGTGAAGCAGCTGAAGATGGTTTTGCTTAGAACACTACCTTGAGCATCTCCAAGTAGTTAACAGTGAAACAAGTTGAAATATATAACAGGTCAAACTCAAAAGAGAAAAAGATACAAAGTGGGAGCATAATGTGGCTGTAGGAACTTTGTGGAGACAGGATACAGTGATGCAGTGAAGTGTATTATCTGAGGTTCAGAGCTTGAAATGTGAGATGTTGGAGGGACCCAGGAGGTGATTAGTGTCAGTAAAACTGATGGGCGAGACAGGTTTGGAGCAAGTTGAAACATAAGTAGCAGGAACATTGCAGAGCACTGGGTACTTCAGAACCAATTTCCAGCATCGCCATGTACAGACAAACCAAGGGTCATCTCTAAGCTGAGAAATATTTAGCTGCTTAACCTCACCTTGGCTAGTAGTGTAGTGTTTGCAGTTGTCTCTGAAGTCTCGAATGCTGTGCTAAATATTAACCATTCACAATTTCCCAAAATTATTTTACAGTAAGGTGTGTATTCTTGAACTGGAAGAATTTTTGCCAATAATCTTCTCTAACAAAACCAGTCACACACTCAGTAGAGATCGTAGACAGTGTAAAAGGGATACCTACTCACCAGGGTAGACGACCATTTTGGACATACACCTTTGTTATTTTACTTTTGGCTTTAATTTCTAGGTTTTTCTTTGCTACCTTGCCTTCTTTGGCAGCACTGTCTTTTGTGAGCCCCTGCTCAGCAGTTCAACTGGCCAAGTGTGATTCTCCACACATAGAAATTGATAGTTGATGCTGTTGAGCTATTTGGCCACTTGGCATCACAGCTAGGCTTAATCCTGACTACTTCTGTTGCTCCCATAGCAGCCTGTTCCGACAGAGGTCGGCACCAGTTCAACAGCTTTCAGTTTGTCAGCATGTTCTAAAAGTATTTTCAACAAATCAACTGTGTATGAAATATTTTCACTTCTGTAACATAGGCATTGTAGAGGGGTCTCATTGGGACAGAGATAGGTGTCCCTACCTGTAGACCAGGAGACCTGGGTTCACGTCTCACCTGTTCCAGATGTGTGTAATAACATGCCTGAACAGATTGTGCCTAGATATTTTCTAAACAGTAGACAGGTTGAGATTCCAAAAGCAGCAATTTAATGAACGACTAGTTAATGTTTCAGTGACAAAAGCAAAAACTGAAATTACTGGAAAAATTTCTTCAGAACTGGACCTGAAACATTAACTCTGATTTCTCTCCACCAATGTTGCCGTTCCTGCTGAGATTTTCTCGCAATTTCTATTTTTGTCTTAGTTTCTGATTTCCAGCATCCGCAGTTCTTTTGGTTTTCTGTTTCTTGTTTCAGTGTTGTTTCTTGAGGAATAATTATTGACCAGGTTTGGAAGAAGGCTGTGGGGTACCTTTTACGTACATCTAAAAGTTTGAAAGGAACTTTGTTTTAAGGATTCACCTGTCCTAGTGGTACTTTGTTTCGCTCTGTGTCTGTTTTTGTCTGCCTACCTTTCTTGGGACATTTTAACTATGTTAAATATAAGCTGGTGCTACTGAGAGCAGGGGATTTACATTAAGGGAAAATCTTACAAGTACCTGTGAAGTGAATCACTGGAAACAAAAGTTCCAGTTTCGGAGTTGGAAGTCTTAACAACTTTTGAAAAAGAAAACTTGATCTGATTTTCCCTTCCATTACTTGAAAACTATTGATTGCTGGTTTTCACAAGTATCCAACTTTGCATTTGCTGTTGTGCAGTTAGTGATAGCTTTTTTAAATTGGCCCCTGTCCTGGTTTTTCTGTGAGTAGGTTTAAACTGAGAAAAAAAGTTTGGTCACCTTCCCTAGATTCCTGGCTACACCAAAACAGGTGGAAGTGACACTGAATTGAACTATGTTCTTTGTTTCCAGCGCTGTGAACTCTGTCCCCATAAAGATGGTGCCCTCAAGAGGACGGATAATGGAGGTAAGAGGCATTTGTGACACTTGCATCTTTAATAGCAATTCCAGAATGAAAACGTAGAATTCACAGAATATACGTGTTCGTAAAAATATCAGAATTGTTCAGAGTAAAGGTTTTCATGAATCAATTTCATTTCTGACTAATGTGGTCATGCTGCCAATCTCTCTCTCTCATCCCTTTCTCTGGCTGTCTCATCTTTTCTTTCTCTCTCGATCTGTTTCTCCTGCTGTCAGTCTCATCTCGCTCTCGTGCTCGCGCGCCCTCTCTCTCTCTCTCACACTTGCTCTTGCGTCTCTCTTCTTTTTTTTCTGTCTGTCTATCCTCAATTCTTACTCCCTTACTCATAGTCTGTCTTGCCTTGCACTCTTCTCTTCCACTCCATGATAAGAGATGCCTAACCTCAACCACATTGTAACTTGTATCAGTCATCCCTTGCTCACCCACAGTACAATTGGGGCTGGAGATGAGAACATAGTCTACGGGTATTTAAGTCTTTTCTCCCTGCAATGTATTTGTTACTCGGTTTTGTTTTCATGGCTGTGGGATTTGATAGAGTTGAGATACAGAGCTAACTCACGTGTTTTTCCAACTCTGGAAATATTATTAGGAGGTGTACCAGACTAGATTCCAATTTTAAAGTGGAATGATTAGCTTGACCACTACATTTTTCTTTCCTTTTTCCTCTGAGAAAGTGTCTGGCCTCAGTTGGCAACTCCTCACAGAGATATGAATGGATTTGGGAGCTCGTTGTATGAGGAATGGGCATGAAGACTTGTTTCCTATCAATCAGATGGCCTCACCAGCACTCATTACCAAATTCCTTGGGCTACTTTCCCCAGTGACAGGGAGGCCTAATGATCGAAGGCCTGGAGAGGGGAGAGAGAAAAGGCAAGAGAAAGAGGGGGAAATAAGAAGAGGATGAGCATAATGATGAACACGACTGTGAAAGGTCTTGTAACTCAATGCATCATTGAGGGACTTAGCATGGGAAAATGGCATGGCCCACTAAGAGCCACCTCTCTGCCCCTGTGGCCTGGACCCCCGGAGATCCTGGGCTTTGTGAGGTAATTACCAGACCCATCCTACCTGGCTGAGCAGCTGAGCAGTGTTTGGTTGCTAACCTTTGACTAGTCGGTGTCCAATTTCTGTGTGTGAATCCAAATCCACAGAATTGCCGATTGACTCTTGGGTGCCCTTTGAAATGGCCTCTAGGTTGTATAGGGAAAGACAATGAAACCTCGCCAACATTGTCCACATTTTGTGGACGTGGAGTTGTTAGACTTGTATTCCCTCAAGGATGGAAAATTGAGGAGTGATGTAATTGAGTTGTATAAGATGATTACAAGGATAATCAAGTCAGATATTCCTCAGGCCAGGCATAATCTTAAAATTAAAGCTAGGCTGTTTAAGGCACTTAACTCAGCAGGCCTTTCTGAAAGGAGGCTTCTGTAGTTGGCAGGCAAGATCCCGTTCCCACCACCCTCCATCGTCAACACTAAATTCTGCCCATAAACTTAAATTGGCACTCAGATGCCAGGACTGGTGGCATGCTGCACTGTCTGAGGTGCTTTTGGATGAGATGTGGATCTTACCTGCTTCTCAGGAGTATGTGGATCATCCTGTTGCAATATTTGGATGAAAAAATGGGGAGTTCTCCCCAGCCAACATTTCCCCCCCTCCTCCAGTCAACTAAAGTTTCTGTAGTGATTTGTTGCAGTGCTGCTTTGTGGGAACTTGGTGTGCAAAATCTTGCCGCTGCATTCCCTACATTACAACAGTGACTACTTGTGGGAAATAAAATGTGGTTGTGAAAATCTTTGGGAAGTCCTGAGGCTGTAACAGGCACACGTGAAATGCAAGTTTCTCCGTCAATGTTAAAGAAGTGCGATAAGTGTCTTCATGTTGTATTTTTTCTGTTGTCCCCTGTCTGTAGGTTGGGCCCACGTAGTCTGTGCTCTCTACGTCCCGGAGGTGCAGTTCGCTAACGTTATCAGTATGGAACCTATTGTACTGCAATATGTTCCCCACGAACGCTTCAACAAGGTAACAGTCCACTTTCTCCTGTTAAACAAAGCCAAGGGCTAAACAGCGTTGTGTGAGGGAGATGCTATTTCCATAACCCTTAAATGATTTCCATCTGCTGTACCTCTGCAAATAACAGTCCTGACCTATTGATAACAAACAGTGGAATTTTTAAATTCCAATCACATTTAATCCCTTTTTCATCTGTTTTGTTTCCCTGCAACTTGCAAGAGTAAATCTTTTAGATACTAGTCGGATTTTCTTTTCTCCTGACTTGAATATGGTCACTCGCAGAATTTAGTTTTTTTTTAGTATAAGTTATGACTTCTGTAATTTTGCTTGTGTGGTTGCTGCTTGTGTTTGGAAGCCCTGATATTGATTAGCAGTAGTCTATTCAGACCATCATCGTCTTCTAAAGAGCTATCAAATTCATCTCTGCTGTTACTGCATTGTCCTGCAAATGTTTCCCCTTCAAATATTTATCTGTTTGCCTTTTGAAAATTACAGCAGAGTCTGCTCTCTTCTATGCACTGCATTTCAGATCAAAATAACTTGCTGCATAAAAATGTGTCTCTTCGTCTTGACTATGCTTCCATTTTCAAATGCCTTAAATCTTTGTCGCCCCCGCCACTTCAATGGAGTATGTTCTGTGTCACCAAATTTGATCCTGTCCTTCCTGATGCACATTTTCAGTGCTAGGCATTGGATAGTAATCGGTAACTCTGAAATTCCCTCCATAAACCCTTTCCTTCTTTAAAACCTACCTCTTTTAGCTTTTGGGCATCTGTTCTAATGCCACCTTACCTGACTTGATGTCACATTTTGTTAATGTTCTGTGATGGGTCTGGGGATGTTACACTATGTTGGAAGAGCTATATAAATGCAAGCTGCTGTTCAGTGAACCCACAATTACTCCGAATTCTGGTCTCCCAATGACTAGAAGCTCAGGTCATTGAGCACATTCGAGATAGAAGTTGATATATTAATATAATTAGTCTGCTTGAACCTAATGGGATAATACCACTTTTCCCACACTTGGGTAGAAGATTAACCAAGGTCTAAATTGAATGGCAGAGTATGCTTGACCGGTTAAATGTCCAATTACTATTGCTGTATTCCTCACGGTCTGTATGCTACTGTATGGCCAGTTGCATAGGAATGTTTTGCTTCCCCCTGCCCCCCATGCTTTCTTAGACCCTGTTAATAATGAGTTAGCCATTGGTGTGACTGTTTGTTAGTGACAAAGAGACCTGGTGGAGATTGTACTTGGACTTCACCGTTTTCAATATTTAAGTTGTTGGGTGCATGCCTTCCAAAGCTGCTTGTTAGCAACCAGTTGTATAACTGGGAGTCAGCTTGTGTACATTTTAGAACATCTTTTGCTGATTACATCAGTTTTATTTTTGTGCAAGGATGAATTTTGATGAGTTGAAGAAGAGGGCAGTGGTTTGAGAGCTGGGGAATGAAATGCTTTGAAGGCTTCCCAGGTCGAGAGTTGAATCAAGCGTGATGCTAACTCCTCAATACAATATGTCTTCACTTAAGATTGTAGCAGAACTCCCAAGCGTCACAGCTTTAAATGAAACTCCAGTTCAGATAAGAACCGAAGTTCTAATTGTGGTCAGTTCTGTAGGATGTTCATAAACAGAAAACAAAACACATTTAAACTTTCAACCCTGCAAGTTGAAATATTTTGCATCGCTAAATTTCTACAATGATAAATGAAATAGCTTCAAAAAGTAATGAAAAATGATACAACCTGCTACCTACATTGACAGGTATTTCCTCACTAAGTGATCCTACTTCCTTAACCTCTTGCTTATTGATCTTCCTGATCACTGCAAATGCTCCCTGCTCCTCAGCCCTCCAAGTTGTGGTCTCTTGCCCACTCTCCAAATTCAGAGTTGCACCCTTTCACCACTTGCCTCTCCTGGGCCCTCACTGAGTGTGGTCCTGGAAGAAAAGCAACATGGCAGGAGCAGCTTTGAAAGTCATTTTTTAAAAAAAATGTCAGGTGGATTGTAAAAGCACTGAACCATCACAGACTCTCTCAGATTGGACTGAATGCAAGGCCTGGGGAGAGAAACAATGAGAGAATGCATAGGGGAGGGAGAAGAGATCACAAATCTGAGGCTGTTGAGTGAGGGAGTGGCTTCAACTTGGAGGTCATGGAGTGGGGAAGTACAGAATCAGGTCACACAGGAACACCATTAAATCCAGATTGCATTAACTTCTCAATGTTAAAGTTCAAGGAGGATTTTCTGTACTGTACCTCAGGCCCAATCTCACAGCAGCACTCCCCAGTGGACCAACAAAACAAAGAAACCTTGCATTTCCATAGCACCTTTCACACCCTCAAACCGTCTCAAAATGCTTTACATTCAGTGTTTTTTGAATTGTTGTAGGAAACCTGGCAGC
This sequence comes from Rhincodon typus, assembly GCF_021869965.1. Lineage (NCBI taxonomy): Eukaryota > Metazoa > Chordata > Chondrichthyes > Orectolobiformes > Rhincodontidae > Rhincodon > Rhincodon typus. Next base: position 32,330,828 of record NC_063361.1, on the reverse strand, counting down.
AAGTGCAACTCTTTCTCGCGTCCCCCAAACCCCTCACATCAGTATTTTAAAAAAATATTAATTAATGGGATGTGAGTGTTGCTGGCGAGGCCAACGTTTATTGTCCATCCCTAACTTGCCCAGAAGGCAGTTAGGAGTCACCTACATGTTATGTAGGCCAGACCTGGGTAAGGTTGGCAGATTTCCTTCACTAAAGGACATTAGTGAACCAGCTGGGTTTTAACATCAATCATGAATGGTTGCAAGGTCGCTATTAGACAATTAGTTTTTAATTTGAGATATTTTATTGATTTTTAAATTCTACCATGGAGGAACTCGAACCCTTGAACTGTGGTATCGTGTTCTGGATTACTAGTCCGGTGACATTGCCACTACACCATCCCATCCCCATGCTGATAGGGGAGGTCAATGGTATTATCCCTGGACAGTTAATCCAGAGACCCAGACAATGTTCTGGGGACCTGGGTTCGAATCCCGCCATGGCAGACGGTGGAATTTGATGACCGTGAATCCATTGTCGATTGTTGGAAAAACCCATCTGGTTCATTAACGTCCTTTAGGAAAGGAAACTGCCATCCTTACCTGGTCTGGCCTACATGTGACTCCAGATCCACAGCAATGTGGTTGACTCTGAACTGCCCTCTGGGCAGCTAGGGTTGGGCAATAAATGCTGCCTGGTCAGCGACGCTCTCATCCCATAAAGGAAAAAAAAATTTAATGAGGTAATTAAGGACAGTTTTGTGAGCGAGCTATTAACAGGCGGTTTTGCTGATTGATTGTTTTGGACAAAATGTCTGTTGTGCCTCTGTGACGGAAGCTACTAGTCCCAGACCAATAGCGTGAATGGAAATGAAGCTCGTTGTGTGTTGATGACATTGAGAATTGACTTGTTGCTGTCATTCCCTTGTCTGTTCTGGTTCTAGACCTGTTACCTCTGTGAAGAACAAGGTCGGGAGAGCAAAGCGGCCACAGGAGCCTGCATGACCTGTAACCGGCATGGGTGTCGACAGGCCTTTCACGTCACTTGGTGAGAATATTTTGAAACATCACTGGAACCTTTCTTCTTCACCCCGAAAAAAAATCACGTTTTCACCCGCACACGCTCAAATGTTTACCTGAAGAGATGGCTGAACTCTGTGTAAGAAGCGCCGAAGAATATATATTTCTTAATATTGGAGATGGGTATACAGAGCCATGCAAAGCAGATATATAAGCATACGTGTATTACAAAATAGGAGCAAAGGTACACTGTTCGCCCCTCGAGATCCCTTTAGTAAGATCGTGGAAGGTTTGAATCCCACGTTCCCGTCTAGCTGTAGGACCATAACGGTAGAGTAGGCCATTCAGCCCATCAGTTCTGCTCTGCCATTCAGTGGAATCATGGCTGATCTGATAATCCTCAGTTCCACTTTCCTGCCTTTTCTCCATAACCCTTGATTCCCTTCCTGATTAAAATGCTCTCTGTCCACTGATAAATTTCAGTTCCACGGCCTAACAAGAATCTATCCACCATGGTCTTAAAAAATATTCAGTGATCCCACCTTTACTGCCTTATGAGGGACAGTGTTCCAAAGTCACGTAACTCTGACAAACTGATTCTCCTCATCACTATCCTGAAAAGGCAACGCCTAATTTTTAAAACAGGTACCCCCTAAGTCTGGACTCTGGTGAAAGATGACCCTAATCACATCCACCTTGTCAAGACTGTTCAGGATCTTATACATTTTGGTCAAGTTGCCTCCTCGCTCTTGTAATAGGGTCCCTTTTAAATATTCAGGTTGTACTCTGATAAGATAATCTAGGCTAGACTATGCTATTTCAACTGCTGGTTTTAACAGAAGCAATTGGTGAGGGGAGGTTGAGGAAGCTATCGCCATTGAAGGGCCTGATTAAGTATCTTTTAAAGCCTTTTCTTTTGTGACCTGCTTCGACCTCCCTTGGCCCCCCACCCTTGACTTAGGCTCACTGACCATTGCATGCAGTAGAAACAAACGCAGCCAGTCCAACCATTCCTTTAAGACACACCTCATCCAGACAGCAATCTAGAAAATCTCATCCGAACCCCCCTCCAACGTATTTACATTCCTCCTTAAATAAGGAGACCAAAGCTGCACACAATATTTGAGATGTAGTCTCACCCATGCCCAGTATAGCTGAAGCGTAAAAGCCTTCCTTTAATGTTCAATTCTTTTGTAATAAAGGATGGCATCGCAGTAGTAGAACACCTAAATTCCACTGCATCTCGGAATTCTGTTCTCATTCTCCTTTTAAGTGATATTCTGCTTTTTATTCTTCCTGCCAAAGTGAACAAGTTCACACTTTCACCAGATATTTGCCCACTTACTCAACCTATCCATAATCAGCTGCAACTTCCTTGTACCATATTCACAATACACATCCCTGTTGAGGTTGGTTGGCTTGCCGAACTGGTTTGTTGTTCTGCAGACGTTTCTTTACCATGCTGGATAACATCATCAGTGCTTAGAGACCTACGGGTGTAACACGCTCAAATTGGCACGAAAATGGGAAAACTACGCCAAACGAGAGAGCGCAACCCGCGAACGCCTCTACTTCCTACATGGATGCCTCAGGAACCAGGTATTACCACGCAGTGTGACATACAAACAACCCACAAGCCCACAAAACAGCAGAACAAAACGGCCGCAAGATGGTACGGGTAATGATAAATGACGCACACAACCGGTTCCACAGATACAACAGAGAAATTACGTGTCAAAAATCTTTATTCCTGGAAACTACTGGTGAAGACCGGACAATGGACATGGAACGAGCCATCAACATCAGCCAACAGACCACAAGAGCCAAGAAAAGACAGACCCTTCAAGACAAGCTAACCACACTTACCCACAAAAATGACAACACCAGAACAGACCCGAACTAAATACCCACTCCCCGCCATGGACAGAACCAATGTCATCTATAAGATTCCCTGTAGAGACTGAGAAACACTACATTGGACAAACAGGAAGGAAACTAACAACAAGGGTACATGAACACCAACTGGCTACAAAAAGACACGATCAATACTCACTCATCTCAATCCACATGGATAAGGAGAACCACCAACTCGACTGGAACAACACCAAAATCCTGGGACAAGCTAAGCAGAGAAAGGCACGGGAATTCCTAGAAGCCTGGCATTTCACAAAGAAAGCCATTAATAAACAAACAGAACTTGACCCCATATACACTCCACTACAAAGGAAAACCGGAAGTGAGGTAATCCAGCTCACCGGACTCCAGAGTTTTAAAAACCAAGCGGGAAGACACACAGACGCTTCATCAGAGGCTGCACTGATGATGTTACCCAGCATGGTAACGAAACGTCTGCGGAACAACGAACCAGCTCGGCGAGCCAACCAACCACAACACCCCCAACCCGAGCTACAAATCTACTCTAAAACCTTAAATATACATTCCTATCAATCTCGGTGTCATCTGGGAATGTCGATACCATGCCTTTTGTTCCCCTCCTCTAATTATGTGTAGGGAATGGTGCCACTTTTTTGGGGAATCAAAACCTTACAAGGGTCCGTGAGTACAAAATAGTGATTAATAAATCCAATAGATGTTTAAAGAGAAAAGTTCCTTCATCAGAATAGTCAGAATGTGAAACTTTCACCAGAAGAAGTGGCTGAGGCAAAGAGTTTAGATTATTTAGGTTAGAAAAAGAAATGAGATGGCCTTTGAGTAAGATGAAATATGAAAAAGTTTTATTTTCAAAATCGTTTAATGTATGTGGGCATCAGTAGCTAGGCCAGTGAAAAAAGCTGTATGGAATGAGAGGAGACTCGTATGGAGTATAAAGACCAGTAATGACTTGTTGGGCCGAATGGTCTGTTTCTGCGCTGTATAATTTCCAATAATGTTTGAAATTGCTGAATTCTCGGTAGCTAAGTGCCACAGAGAGGTAGACATTGATGTTTTCTTTTGGGCAAGTGGGTCTCTATTTTAACCACTACACCTTGTCTGTCACAAATGGGGTGGTGGGGAGCAGAGCTGGAGTGGAGTGGTTGCTGTGCTCACACCTTTCCTGGTCTGGCAGCAGCTGGGACAAAGGCATGTCATAGAGATTGACAGCACAGAAAAAGGCCCTTCGGCCCATCAAATCTGGGAAATGGAACCCTTTTTTAAATAGGGTCCCTTTTAACTATTCAGGTTGTACTCTGATAAGGTAATCCAGGCCAGGCTATGCTATTTCAACTGCTGGTTTTAACAGGGGCAATTGGTGAGGGGAGGTTGAGGAAGCTATCGCCATTGAAGGGCCATTTTAAAGCCTTTTCTTTTGTGACCTGCTTAGACCTTCCTTAGCCCCCACCCTTGACTTAGGCTCACTGACCATTGCATTATCATCTACTTAATTTTAAACTTAATTTTAAATTGTTCTCAAATTCATCCACCCCTCCCCCTTCATCTCAATTTTTTTTCCTTTATTCATTCACGGGATGAGGGCGTCGCTGGCTAGGCAGCATTTATTGTCCATCCCTAATTGCCCAGAGGGCAGTTAAGAGTCAACCACATTGCTGTGGGTCTGGAGTCACATGTAGGCCAGACTAGGTAAGGATGGCAGCTTCCTAAATAACATAAGTGAACCAGATGGGTTTTTCCAGACAATGGATTCACGATCATCATTCGATTCCAATTCCAGAAACTTATTGAATTCAAATTCCGCCATCTGCCATGGTGGGATTCGAGCCCAGGTCCCCAGAACATTATTTGGGTCTCTGGATTAACAGTCCAGTGATAATACCACTAGGCCATCGCCTCGCCCAAATCTTTGTAGTCTTCTTCAGTTGTACCATCCTCCACAACTCTGCGCAGCTCCGATTTTGGCCAATTTTACCCAAGCAACCCCTTATAATGTGTAAATTAAACCCAGATTCCAATAGGTCAGGGGAACATAATGAGGCAGAAAGAAACAGAAGCTTATACTGATCCAGTAAAATAAAAAGGACTTGGAGAAGTATCACATGAAGAATAAATACTAATATTTCTTTGTTAATTAATCCTGCGATGTGGGTGTTGCTGGCTGGGCTAGCTTTTATTGCCCATCTCTAACTGCTGTTGAGAAACTGGTGATGACCTGCCTTCTTGAATCACTGCAGTCCATCTGGCATGGTGACACCCATGGTGATGATGGGGAAGGGTTAGGGAATGGTGAGTTCCAGGAATTTGGCCCAGCCATATTAAAGAAACATCCTTAGAGCACTAAGTCAGGATGCTGCCTTGGAGGAGAATGTGTAGGTGAAGGTGTTCCCATGTTTCTTGTGTCCTTGTCCATTTAGGTTGTAGAGCACCTAGGACCCAGATCTCTCTGCTTCTCCAATTCTGATCTCTAGCACATCCCCAGTGCTAATCGCTCCACCGTTGATCGCTGTGCCCTCAGTGACCTAAACCCCAAGCTCCTAAAATCCTTGTCTAGATCTGTCTACCTCTCTAGTTCTTTCTTCCTTCAAAATATTTCTTGGAACTTGCTTCTTTGGTCACCTGTCGTAATCTCTCCCATTACGTGGTTTCGAGTCGAACCTTCTTGGAAGTGCTCCTAATAAAGTGCCTTGGGATGTTTTACTAGTGTGCTATGAAAATCTAAATTGTTGTTGTACTCAAACTAGTCCTAAGTAATGGCATTCCAACACTACACCCATCCAAATTCCATCTCTCACAGCTCATGTAAGCACAGCGTTGGAGCCTGTTATGAATGGGAGCCAGGCCTGTCAATGAAATGTGCCTTGATAGTTATTATCTAACCAGATATTACCATACAGGCTTGCAACTCACCCACACTCCCTCACACAAAAGGAACTTATCACATCTCCTCCAATTAATATTCATGCTCTAGATTTGAACTGGGCAACATACAAGATATATAGGATCTTTAAGATCCCAGGAGAGGGATTGGCATATTGGAAATGTCACTGGGCTAGTAATCGAGGGGCCCCGGCTAATGTTCTAGGGACATGGCAGATGGATACAATTACAATGTTTAAAAGACATTTGGATAAGTACATGAATAGGAAAGGTTTGGAGGGATATGGGCCAGGAGCAGGCAGGCGGGACTAGTTTAATTTGGGATTATGTGCGACATGGACTGGTTGGACCAAAGGGTCTGTTTCTGTGCTGCGTGACTCTCTGTGAAATTTGAATTCGATAATGGAATTAAAAGCTCAGTCTAATGGTGACCATGTAACTGTTGATTATCATGAAAAATCTGGTTCTTTGAGGAAGGAAAACTGCCTTTGGCTGCTTTGGCCTACGTGTGACTCCAGACCCTCCGGAAATGTGATTGACTCTTAACTACCCTCTAAGTGCCCTATGGCAAGCCATTCCATTCAGGGGCAATTAGGGATTGACAGCAGATGTTGTGCTTGTCAGCAACGCCCGCATCCCATGTCAGAATTTTGAAAATGAAATTAATTTGGACTAGTTTCAGCTTTCTTCCTCTCTTGGCTCACAGCACAGAACCGTACTTGATTCAGCAATGAATTAATGACGTCAGTCGCTTGGCCAGTGCAGGAAATTATAACATTTGGGAATGCTGCACTGAGCTCAGTGCTGAGGTACAGTATTGGGGAATTTAACTCCTCATCTGGCATGGGCAATGCTGGAATGTGTTTCATTCTCCAACACTAACTTCACTCGTCTCACTGCATCAAGGATCCCATTGCTCAGATTGAAGTAACGTAGCCATTGAACATTGATCCACAAAAATACATGAAGAGTAAGCTGAGTGCAGTACCACCACGTTATGGAAAGTTATGGTTCATAATTGGATTGCCTGATCAATTTCTCTTGAGCACCATGCTCTGAATTTCTGCTGGACCTTGAATTAGAACCACAGGAGGAATCTTTTGCCTTTAAGCTGTCAGCATTCAAAGTGTTAATGTGTACATTTCAGTAAGAGTTCATAAACTTGTCATCACCTACTTAACGATGATAACAGATTCAACAGCAATGTACATTTATATAGTGCCTTCAAGGTAGAAATATATCCCCAAGGCACTTGTGTTCGGAGCAAAGCCTGATAGGCAACTGAACATTATTGGCAAAGCAATATCTTACTGTCTAGATTTATTGATCAATCCATCTACTGTTCTGTGACCTAATACTCTGTCCCCCTGGACTTTCAGGTATTTTAATGTCTTACTCCAACTGGTGATTTGGCTTGGTTCGCTGCTCTTCTGAGTTAGGATTTCTCTCCACATCAGCCTCTCCCTTTCCTCTACCTCCTGAGATTTCATCCTGTTATTTGAATTCCCCTTCATTTCTTCTTCTTCTTCTTCTTCTTCATCTTTCACTTTGCCTCCAGCCAGTTGCCCTGATTCTCCTCCATTTCTCTTCACCATCTTAAGACATCCTTGGGACATGCAGCTGAAAAAGGGTCACTTAATATAGGTGTTGCTCATTTGTGTGGCTACTTGATACATTCGTCAGCTCTGATCTGATGCTGGCCAGGGAGCACTGTGAAGCCAGCTGGCCCTGGGATGTTCAGCAGTTTGATGGTTATGGATACTGGTTCTACAACTGATGTCTGTGATGTTTTCCTCAGCGCTCAAATGGCTGGCCTATTGTGTGAAGAACAGGGCTCGGAAATCGATAATGTAAAGTACTGCGGTTACTGCAAATACCATTTCAACAAAGTGGTAAGTCAGTTTAATAATTCGACACTCGGAAATTTAATTTCTTTTTCCATCTTTCTCCCTGACCCCCTCATTCCCTGAAGGTTTGGCTGTAGGTTCCACAAGCATCTTCCAAAATTGGCCACAAATGTTAGAAAGAGATTTGAGCCCTTCACAGCCAAACCTGATCCTGACTCCTGAGCCAAAGTGCACACTTCTGTCAAAGTTTACTGGATAGCAATCAGAAATGAGAGCACTACCCAGTATTGCCTTACCTGACCAAGCGATATTGATCTCTCTTTTATGTTAACCCTGCTTTGTATTAATGCTTCGTTCAGATATGATCTTGACCTGTTTAGCTAGGCTCTTCGCTGCGTAAAGTTTGTAAACATTTGAAAGAATGTATTGGGATTTCTTTACATTGTTTAGTTATCCTCCTACATTGGACTTACAGTAATTGTTACTGTCCTGTGTGTGCACCTGTCCTTATCACAGTGGCGTTCTGGAGAAAACTGACTGAAAGTCACTTAATAAAGCTGAGATCATTCGGAACCCTGCTACCCATGAGCTAACTTGCACTCCTGTTTCCCTTTCACCCATGTGCTCACTGATCTGGTGGCTTCAGTTAAGGATTGCCTATTTTAAAATTCTCATCCTTGTTTTTAAATCACTTCATGGCTTCATGCCTCCCTAAAACTGTGATCTCCTCCAGCCCCAAGATCTATCTATCTAATCTGGCCACTTGAGCATCCCTGATTTTAATTGTTTCATCATTAGCAATTATGCCCTCAGTTGTCTCAACTCCAAGACCTGGAATTTCATCCCTCGACCTTTACTACTTCACGCTTCTTCAAGCCAGTGCTTAAAGCCTACAACGTTGACCAAACTGTTGGACCTCTGTCCTAATATCTCCCAACATGGCTTGACATCAAATTTTTTTTTGGTAACAATTGAGTGAAACACCTTGGTGCATCTTGCACGTTAAAGGTGCTAGATAAATACAAGTTGCTGTTGTGTTAAATATTTTCTGTAATAAAATGCCCCGAGGCTTTTCTTGGGGGCAGAATGATAGAATGACACAAAGTCAAAGAAGGAGATATTGGCAAAAGTGTTGTCATAGCTTGGCCAAAGAGACAGGTTTAATGGAGCAATTTATAGGATGAGGGAGAGCTGGAGAAGAGTGTTAGCTCAAAGCCCGTGGGGCCCAGGGCAGTTTGGCAGATTGGACTTTAAATTAGCTTAGTGATAGGAGGTAGAGGGTAATGGTCGAAGGTTGTTTTTGAGACTGTAAGCCTGCGCCCAGTGTAGGTCCTTTGCTGTTTGTTGTGTACATTTAATGATCTAGATACAAATGTGGGCAGTCTGATTCATAAATTTGCAGGTGACACAAATTGTTTGGGTAAATAGCCAGGAGGAACACCTTTGACTACAAGGCAATATAGATGGGTCGGTCAGATGGATAGAACAGTGGCAAGTGGAATTTAATCTGAAAAAGTGAGATGATGCATTTTAGAAGGACTAACAAGGCAAAAGAATATGTGATAAATGGTGGGACCCAGGGAATTAACAAAGATCAGAGAGACTTTGATGTGCACCTCCTCAGATCCTTGAAGGCAACAAGGTGGGTAAATAGGTGATTGAGAAGGCATGTGGGATCATTGCCTTTGTTAGTCAAGGCATTGAATACAAGAGCAGGGATGTTATGATGGAGCTATGTAAGGGATTATATCGGCCACAGCTGGAATATAGTGTGTAGTTGAAGTGACCAAACTATAGGAAGGATGTGATTGTTCTCGAGAGATGCAGAGGATATTCACCAGGATGTTGCCTGGGCTGGAGTTTTGCAGCAATAAAGAGATTAGATAGGCTCAGATTAGAACAGAGACAGCTGAGGAGGGGCTTGATTGAGGTTTATAAAATTGTGAGAAGCATGGACATTTAGGTAGAAAGGAACTTCCCCTGTGTAGAGGCGTAAGTTACTAGGGAGCATAGGTTTAAGGTAAATGGCAGGAGGTCCAGAGGGGATTTAAGGAAGTTTTTTTTTCACACTGCAAATGCGGGGAGGGAGGTATCTTTAACTCACTGCCTGAAAGGCTGGTAGAGCCAGGAACCATCACAACATTTAAGAAGTATTTAGATGAATACTGGAAAACAACATTCCTTCAAGGCTATGGGCCAAGTGCTGGAAAATGAAACTAGAATAGGTGGGTATTCGATCACCAGGCAGACATGATGGACTGAAGGGTCTCTTCCTGTTCTGTAAAAGCATCTATGTCCGTGACTCTGAGGTGGGAAATCCCAGAGCTTAGGACCTAGAGAGCTGAAGATACAGCCATCAGTGTTGGGACAAAGCAACTGATGGCAGGGAGGATGCATGCAAACGTGAAGCAGATGAGAGACTTGATGCTCATCACTTTGTGAAGCTGGAGAAGGTTACAGTAATAGCAAGGAGAGACATCATGACGTGATGACACATATATCTGAGACACTGGAACCAACACAACACCTTAACTTCTGAACGTTCACCTTTGCTGAATTACTGGAGGAAGGCTGACTCAATTGGAATGCCAATCTGCTCTCATTTCTGATTGCTATCCAGTAAACTTTGACAGAAGTGTGCACTTTGGCTCAGGAGTCAGGATCAGGTTTGGCTGCGAAGGGCTCAAATCTCAAATCTCCCAATCTGCCTAAATATTTCACACTTCTAAATTGGTTTGAAGAGTGTGAATTCAGTTTGAGGCTGGAATCTTAGTGTTGTACACAGATAGCGATTGCCTGATTTGATTCCCAGCCTGTCTTCTGTCAACAGGTCACAGACAGGGCTACCCGTTTTAAAGTCATGGAAAAGTTGATTCTTGTGTGGAATGGAGGGACTGTGAAGCTCCCAATGATGTAATTTATTGTTGGTACTTACATACAAGGAAAGGTATATAGACCTTATTCAGTCTTCCTGTAGAAGATGTGAGATTGAGTGTCGGATGTATATTAACCTCTATGGGGAGATATAACAGTTGATTGTATTTTCTTCTGTTCCCTTCTGCAACCACCCACCCCCCATCACATGTCAACTCTCCAGCATTGATCACAGAATGGCAGCGCAGACTGAGAATCTTGACAGTTCCCCTCTCGTGAGGGCAGTCATACCTCTACCAAGCTGACACGATCTCGGTCAGAGGAGTGAACCTTCTTGGGCAATGCAACTGGTGCCTGAGCTGAATGGTGTCAATTAAAAGGTCCCTGTGCAATGAGTGAGCTGCTTGCTTGCTGCAGGGCAGACTGATGAATGCATGACTTGAACGGAGCGGTTTCGAAATAATAAAAAAGGAAAGTGACTTGAGAATGTACATGGAAGTGTTTTTCAAAGTATCTGCTGGAAGACGTGGCTGTCTTGAGATTAATGACTGCCATATTCCACCATCTGCAGTGGAACCTGTTTATTCTCTTGAAACTTGCGTTTGAGTCCATTTACTATCTTTGAATTCCAAAATGCCAAACCATTTCCTATTCACTTCGTACTGAGTACCAGATGGCTGGATGTTAAGAGGCCTGTAGCACAGATGCAGAAAGTTCAACATAACTGCAGCAGCAAAGCTTTTCAGGTCAATTAACAACATGCGAACCAAAACATTTTGGGTTCAAAATGCATCATTATATTTTTTTCTTTGTTTTCATTCCCTTACTCTTTCCTCTGTCTGTTAATTTGACCTGCTGTTTGGTACACTGACAATTGTTAAACAGAATGATATCAAATGAGGAGGACAGTAAGAGTCCGTGTTGCCGGATAGCTTGGTGCTGCTGTTAATACTCCACTTTAAGGCTCCTTCTGCCTGCCTTTATGGTAACCTATCAGCGTATTCCTTAATTTAATTCTTCCCCCAAACTTCCTTTTAAATACACTATACTCCTTGCCTCAGCTTACTTTGTGGTAGCATGTTCTAATTTCTTTTGGGCAAATAAATGTTGCTGCTGATTTGGATATATTGCTGGTAATCATATATTTAAGATCTCTCCGATTCTCGTATTTACCGCCAGTGGAATCATCATCTGTATTTCCAACTTAGCAAAGCTACCCTTTCATCATTCTAATAACAACTATTAGGCTATCTGCCCTTTTTGAGCAGGAACGCGGTTGTGCCTGTTCAGTCTTTGCTAATGATTATAATCTCTTTGTCCTGTGTCATTCCCAGAATTTTTTCCCAGTGCCGCTATATCCTTTTTCTGTTCCTGTCTGAGCTAGAACTGTGGGTACCAATGGGCTACACCTAATGCTGCCCAAAATTCCAAGGATATATTCAACAGTGTTTGCTGCAAGATGACTGGAAGCTGGAACCTTGGCTGATCTGTGCATTCTTTCCCTTTCATCATTTTACTCTGGAAACACCAAGACTTTGATCTTTGCCTGTGATTAGTCCTGGGATTCTCCTGGTCTTGGTGGTTAGTTTGTTTATTTAATGGTGCCCTTTATCAATCTTGCTGTAAGTGCTCAGTTATTTTATCAGACAAATCCTAGCCCTGCTGTTCTATAAGTGTCTCTTGAAAGTGGAATAGGATCACACGAGGTAGTTAGGAAACAAAAATAGCAGGACGTTTCCCGCTTGTCTGAGACAGAATTCCTGTGAATAATCTTTTTGCTGCAGTTCAAGGTTATCTTTCTCTTTCAGCTTTTCCCATGTTATATGGATACATTGCAATGCTAATTGATCACGTTCATATCAATTGTTGTGTTTTATTTGTGGACTTGGGTGGTTTTACAGCTGGGTTCCTTTCCTGATGCCAACCCTCCCATTGATCCAGTCAGGGCACTGACACTGGTTACACCAACTTGCCTGCACTCGTGGCTGGATTATTTTGCACACAACTACTTGTGAAGTGGAGCTTGAACCCAGATGTTGTAAAGTGCTTTCTAGCCATTGAAGCTCTTTTCGAAATGCAGTCTCTGTTGTTATTTAGGAAATGTAGCAGCCAGTTTGCGAACAACAAGCTCCTAATGCAATAATGAGGTAATTAATTTTACTCGCTTGCTGGACTTGTGTCAGTACAATGAGCTGCTGGATGATATGTATGATAGGATTTGTTTTCACAGCTCACTGTTTATACCTAATTACAGGCTCCAAGTCACACAAGTGATGATGGCCCTTTGTGCCCTCTCCTACCTATGACTCTTTCTGCATTTATGAACTGGCCAAATGAAGTCACGAATTGCCACAAATCAGTATTGAGAAAGCTATCTACATGGTTCCTTCACACCGTTAAGGCCATACAGGACTTGCATTTTAATAACCATGCAGTGTCCATGTGCTCATCCAACATTACTACGCTATTCATCAGTATACCACTCAAAGAAGCCATAGCCAGCTGCACTGTAGCACCATATTGTGGCAATCCAGACCCCCACCATTGACAGGATTGGGATTCATCAAACATATGAACCAGTAACTCACTAAATCTGAACTCAACTTCGTGACACAGTGTCTGCCCAAATAAATGGAATCCCCCAATAGACTCAACTTTTGCAAACTTCTTTATTGGATTCATAAAGAGTGTGCTTTCAGTGGGATGATACCTTACTTGCTACCCTTTGCATATTTTTGATATGTAGTTGATATATTTATTATGTTTAGAATTTTCTTGCATATCTTCATGAGTTCCACCCTGTGCTCACATTCATTTTGAAATGAAACAATTGAATGAGCTCATTTTCCTCAATGTTCTAGTTCAGCAATTAGCCAAAGGTTTTTCTTTCAGTACTGTGTACTGCAAACCTACCTCACTGATCAGTGTACGCTTTGGGATTCCCACAATTCCACATGCTGTATGATTGGCCTTATCGGGAACCTTGTAAATAGAACCCAAGCCAAGTGTTCACCAGGATGCTTGGTGGTGAAATTGGGCCATCAAAGCCTTCTTGCAGATAATGCCTACCCTAATTAAGGTTAATTCTCACTATTTATCATGCAATCTCATGACCGAGCCTATGGTCATTACTTTAAGTCCCAAAAATTCCCTGTCTACCTTTGATTACTCTGAAAGCGTAAGGTATCTCGAATGTTTGAGCACCAGGTGAAGGTAGCTATTTCATGCTGTTACTATACTAACAAGAAGTTTTTAAACCAAAAAGATATTCACACAAATAAGTAATGTACTCTGAATTTCATTGCTGGAATGATGCTAGATATATAAGCCGTATGTTTCAAAGCCTGATGGGGCTTATCAAACAGCATTTTGCTTCAGTTGTTTGCAATAAGCAATATACTGACCTTAGCCAACCAACTCATACTTGTAAAACTTAAAAGACACTATCCAGTGTTAGATGAGATACTGTGATTACAACATTTGCTAAATAGTCTCGAGTGTGCTAAGAATTATATTGACAACCAATTTGAGATTGTCAGCCAGATTTGCAGTGTGGTGAATTGAGCTTCCAGTAAATGCACCAATAATTAATAACCAGGGCTACCTCCTTTGCAAACAGAATGAACACGTACTTACATTGCACTTATTTTAATAAACCAGTTAACAACCATTCTCTGGTTCATAATGTAGAACCATCATAGCTAACCTGTTTGGTTAAAATTTAAAGAAAGCTTGGCAATTAATTGTCATTCATCATCTAAACTATTGCATTCTTCATGGTAATGTTTCCACCAATCAGAGTCCATTTGCCAATCAACCAACACAGTCTTCATACAGTATAAATGTTGTTTATTCTTTACATGATTATTCTTACGAATTATCCTGATGGGTGCAAGCAAGTTTCTTTTTTCCTCATGCAGTACCCATTTTTAGATGTTGGTGGAGGGTTAAGTATCAGAAAGGATTCCAGGGGGATTACGGTGATCATCTTCGAGATGATACCATATGATCTTTTACATCTACTTGAGAGGCAACTGACCTTGTTTTGATCAGCTGAAAGCCAGCATCTTCCAGCAATGCAGCACCCCTTCAGTAGTGCAGTGGAGTGTTCCCTTCAATGTTATGTGCAAGGATCCGCCAGCTGGGCTTGAACCCCAACCTTCTGACTTGGGAGCAAGAATACTACCAAGTGAGCCACAGCTGGCATTGTTCACGTTGTTGCAGAAATCATCCTGTTCCTTGGTGAGGAACTGGTTGGATATTCTTTGAATGACCAGGCACAGGTACGATGGCCTGAAAGGATCCCTTCTGTGATGCATGATTTTATGATGCGACACATGATTATTTTAAAACTGGTTGTTGTGACTGCTGTTGCCTTCCTCTGAGGCTGACCATGTTGTTGTTGGGGAACTTGCAGACAGGAACCACTCAGCCCATCTGAGGCCACTTCTGTTTCAGTGATCACATTTGTTCATTGGCCTCTGTTATTGACATTTAGTGTTGTTACTGACGATTGAGGTATCGCTGGCATCAGCCTTTAGTCACGTTTCTAACTACTGTGAAAGTCTCAGTTGCTGCTCCCAGCTGAAGTGATACCACGGTAGTGCCATACCAATGCCTGATACCAGATCCACAATTTAAGTTTTTTTTAGTAGAAGTCGCAAACGTTCTTTTTGTCAGCATCATTAAATGTACCCTCCTCATGGTCAATACCCAGCAGGGAACCAAGTCCTATTGAACATAAGAGCTCCATTTTGGACAGTGTAACAATGGCGTATGGAGCAAGAGGTTGACTTGTTGAAGGTCCAGCCTATGTTACAGTTAGTTGCTGGGAGCCAGGATTGGAGATTTGGGTGCTACAATTAGTTTTCAAAAGCAGTGGGAATTTGTACTCCCCATTTGTGACCAAGCACAGGTATTGGCCTAAAGTGAGGACTGGATGAAACTTGAACAACTGACTTTAAACAGGGGGGCATTGATGACAACCCAACCTCTCAAATCTCCCAGTGAGGCAGGAATGTGTGACCGGTGTCTGTGGAACAGAACCTGAGCAGAAATCAGTATCCAAATGAGAATGGGAAGTTGTTTTTTCCCAAAAATAACTTCACTAAAGCAGTTTTCCATATCTTGTTTTTTTTAAATTTTGTTTTGCTTTAAAACGAAAGGACTCGGTTTCTCTTTAACTTTGAACTTTTTAACTTCTGCAGAAGAAATGTCGGCATTCGGCTAGCACTGCCTATGACCAAGGCCTCAGTGATTCGTCGTCCCACTCTCAAGATAAACTGAGCTCCCTGTATGACAAACAGAGGAAGGTTTGTGTAAATCTTGTTTTAACCTCTATATTAGAGCAGATCTAGTGAAGGTTGGAGGGCAGAGTTTGTGGTCAGTAGTGTCATCTCAGTTGTAAAATTGAGAGCAATTGCAAGTATGGACATTGTGCACGGAAAATGCTTGCAATAACTTATTCAGTTTGTTTGAAAATTATACGTTGGGAAAACTTTGGGTGAGAGAATGATTTGAACCAACTGGAAGCACCTCACTCCTCCCCCATCCTATACCCATTGTTAGGGCTTGTGTCTTCAGGAGAGAACATTGAAAAGAAAGATAATTGCAGGTTGAATTTTTCAGCATCATGATTTCCTACTTGGGTTTATATTTGTGTTCTGGGGAAAAGTGTTAATGTCTCACTTTGCTTTTGTCGATTTACATCGTTAGCGGATCCCCCACAAACAAGGCAGAAGTGTTGCATGCAATGTGTTAATCTGCCAATGTTTAATCAGTCTGTTCATTCATGGACACAAAGTCATATTGCTATTAATATGGGCTCTGGATAACTCCAGGCTTTTTCCTGCTGCTGACTTTTTTTATAAAATATTTTCAAGATGTCAGTTGGTTCACTCACATTTTGCATCCAGTTGTGATTTGCTTCTTTTTTGAATGTGTTTTGGCCCAGTCCAGAATCGATTTGTTGTTCACTTTTAAAAATAACACTGAGAAATTTTGCGTTATTGTACCAACAGAGTCACATTAGGTGCAGGCCTTCCAATCTGTTTGTCTATTCTGGCAATACATTTCTGTCATGTGGTGTTTCCAATGCAATCCAGAAAGAGATTTGGGGAAGCAAAGATTGGAGTCATTTTGTGAAAACCAGGAAATAAATGCTTAGCTCCAGTAGCTCGCTGACCTTAGGAACTGGAAGAGTGATACAGGTATTGGTATTTACCTGACTTCAGTGGAGTCCCCTTAGTTGTGACTTCAGAAGATCAGGTGAAGCTGTCAATTAAACCATCCCATGTTCTAGAACCTAGCTCACCTGTGAACAATTCCAGAGACCAGCTAGAATGGATAATGAACACTGATTGTCATGACCAACTGTTAATTGTTTCACTGTGAATATCCTCAATTACGTGAGGAGCATGCCTGATTTTATAATTGGCATAAATATAACAACATCCTAATTTTTCATTATGAAATCAGACCAGCCTGCCAAGTGCCAAATGAATATCAACCAGTCCTCAAAAAAATTTATCCTCCAATTAATGAACATTCTTGGGTTTTAACTATTTAGCCTTGAACTTGCACTTTTCTACCATCAACTTCAACTGTTTGTGGATAACTTCCAGCTTTACTGTTTACTCTGTATGATTATATCTGGATAGTCTGGTGGTACAAGTACTCATCCAAGTGGAAAATCCTTTCTATTTCTGACATTGTGTTGTCCGTTCAAGTCTGTATAATCTGTTTGGTCCAACGTGTTGGTGCTGCAGTAGTTGGGGACTGCACTGATCACACAGATAGATAGTATGAGTGATAGCAGAACCTGAGATGGCTGAGGGTAAGTTGAGTCAGGACACAGTAAGCAGGATTTGGGGTTATAGTGCTTGGATCAGGGGCCCAGGTCCAGAGAAGCGTTGGAACTAATGAATTGCTGAAATGAAAGCTGTGGTGATTTTGGTACGGTGATGGTGTTGGTGATTATCACTAGTTTAATATCTGCAATACATGGGCTTTTGATATGTGTTGTTGCCATTTTATAGATTGTGATTATTGTATTGATAATGTATACTGCGATTTTGATTAATTTATGTACATAATCCTCGTTATTTTGTGTTGATAATGTCTGGTTTACGATGCTTTGCAGTGAGTTGATCGAAATGGCCTATTTACCTGTCACTGAGTGCCACTGTCTCTGTGGTTGTCCTGGATTTGCTGAGAATGCATTACTGGTTTTGATTGCTGTTGGTGGACAGTGTTGTGTTCCTAATAATCTATTCAAATATGGAGCTTTGAAGATGGATTGATGACTGTACTATTGACTCAGTTTATTTTGTTAAATGCATCAGGTGTCAGAATGGCTGAATCTTGTAAGGGAACAAGATTACTTTTTTCCCATTTATTTTGATTTTTGAGAAGTTCCTGCTTTGTTTTCAGACCCTCCATAGTTTGATTCCATCATATTCCTTTAACCTCTGCAAGCCTGACAACCCTCAAAGATCTCTGTACTCTTCTAATTCTGGCCTCTGGAGCATCCCTATTTTCATTCAATCCCTGATATTCACTCCGCGATTTGCAATCCTTCCTTCAGCTGCCTCAGCTCAAATCCCCTTCATAAACCTCTCAGCTTCTCCCCACCACTTTTTAAAGACACTTCTTAAAACATTCCTCTTTGACCATTACCCTTGGCCACCTGCCCTGATATTTCCTTGTGGCTCAGTGTCAAATTTTGTCTGATAACAACATTCCAAAGCATACTCAGGAATGTTTGTACTACGTTAAAGGTGCATTGTGAAATATTGTACCTACTCCAATGGAAGTGCTCCCTCCGTCAACAGCATATATGTTCCCTTTTTACTTCAGTCCAAAAGTACACAGAAAGCATTGGCTATGTTCCTTGAGACTACCACTTTCTGGAAGCCTTTCCCATCTTGATGGATATGACTTATAACTAGTCAGGAGTTATAGAGTTCTGAGCTCATAATATTTATCAGAGCAAAATTATACTTTAAGATATTATTAAAGGCTCTGTTTGGCAATAATCATTCATAAAGAAACTCTGCAAGCTTTATGGTTCTCTAAACTTCAGACATTGTTCCGGTGTGCAGACAAATTATGCAGTTTGTTTTTGCAAAGACAACTGTGAATTAAGGAGGGTGTGTCTCAGTTTCAGTATTTTTCAGTTTTATGCCTGTCATTACTTATAATCTTATTTGACAGCTTCTTAGGGAGGATGTAGAAGGGAGGTGATTCAATTTATTTTCTTTGTGACTGTACTTTTGCAAGCAAGTTGCAGCACTTAAGAATGAACCTGCTTTCGTTAGTTGCACCTCAATGGAGCAATGCAATTGTTTGTCTCTCCTGCCACTGTGGATTGTAATCAACTGTTGAGAAATGGTCTACTCTTCATGGCACCAAATCAATGCTACTTTGAGAGTGCATTTGGCTCCGTTGTTAAGTGGGCTGTAGAGTGTGTAACTCATCAAGTGGAAATCAGAAAGATCTTCAGTTTTGTTCTTGACTAAGTTAGTAGGTCTGAGGTGGTAGGGAATAGGGAGACACTAGAAAGAATACGACAATGGCATCCAAGGTTATGAAGATCCAGCCTGCAGCGAGAGTGGCTAATGAAGCAAATGGGAAATAAGAGCAGGAGTAGGACATTTGGCCCTTTGAGCATGCACCAAGGCCTATCCAACGCTGATAGAGGATCATAAATAAAAACTGAAAGAACTGCGGATGCTGTAAATCAGGAACAAAATTAGAAGTTGCTGGAAAAACTCAGCAGATCTGGCAGCATCTGTGAAGGGAAAAACAGAGTTAACATTTTGGGTCCGGTGACCCTTCCTCAGAACTGATGGTGGCTGGGAAACCGTCGGTTTATATGTAGAAAATAGGGAGGTGGATGGGGTAGGGAGTAAGTAATAGGAAAGAGCCCAAAGAGAGACCAGAGGAGTTGGATAGACAAAGGAGTTGATAACGATCTGGCTAGGAGGGTGAATAGTTGTTAATGGGGACTGTTAGTGACTAACAATGGATAGCGTGTCATTACACACTAATGTGATAACAAGGCCTAGTGAATGGGGTAGGGGGCTAGGACATGGGAGAGTTTAGGCCCTAAAATTATTGAACTTGATATTGAGTCCAGAGGGCTGCAGGGTCCCCAAGCGGAAAATGAGATGTTGTTCTTCTAGCTTGTGCTGAGCTTCACTGGAACACTGCAACAAGCCGGAGACACAGATATTGGCCAGGGAACAGGGTGGTGAATTAAAGTGGCAGGCAACAGGTAGCTCAGGGTCTTTTTTTGCAAGCAGAATGTAGATGTTCTGCAAAGCAGTCACCCAGTCTACGCTTCATTTCCCCAGTGTAGAGGAGACCACATTGTGAGCAGAGAATGCAGTTGACTAGATTCTGGGAAGTGCAGGTGAAGTGTTGCCCTGGGGCTGTGGGGGGATGCTGGGGTGAAGGAAGAGTGGATCAGGGTGTCCCGGAGGGAACAGTCCCTGCGGAAGGCAGACAAGAACCAGACACACTTTGCAATCCCTTCCTTTGGGGAGGGAGTTGGGGGAGTGGAGACACACACTTTTTGTTTTGTCTCAATTCATTCACAGGATGTGAAGGTCACTGGTCAGGCCACCATTTATTGCCCATTCCCAATTGCTCCAATCTTGCACCTCGCAACGACCTGCACTCCAAAACTTCCAGCTGCTTGAGTGTTCTCAATTTTTCTGTTCCTGCAGTTTCTTTGGCTGCGTGAGGCCTAATATTCTAGGGGTCTGTTGCTAAATCTCTCTCTGTCCTGTTTATGGTTCCCTCTTCCTTTAAGGTGCCCATTAAAGCCTAATGCTTTAACCAAATTTTTGACTATTTATCTCAATAATTCTATGTGGCCCAGTATCAATTTATTCTGATAACACCTTGGCACATTGCATTTTAGTTAAAGCAAGCTGTTGTAAATGGTATAGTCTTGGGACACCAATGTTAGGTAGGGAAATAACTAATTTTCCTTTTTAAATAAGTGTTTTTACTCTGGCTCAACGGATGAATGGGTCATATTATTTGGAACTGATTTGGTCGGAGAAGAAAGCTGTCAAAGTCCTGTTCTTTATTGAGTTTGCGGAACCGGTAGTCAGAAAATTTTGCATCAAACAAATGTCAATACTTGCTCTTGTTGTCATTCCTAATACAGTGAAAGAGCTCCCGCTCTCAACACGCATACTCAGAGCCGCTTAGACAAGGTGTTGCAAAGTTCTGACGGCTGTGTCTTTTATAGAAAAGTAACAGGAGAAGGCGGCTCAGCACTTTTGAGTATGTTTGGCCTTTTTAATGAGGTAAGTATTATTATACCTTGGATTGATTTGGCCTCCATTGATCCATAATCCATTAAATGTAAAAGTCTGTTGATTTCAATCCTGAAATTGTCAGCTGACCCAGCATCATCAAGCTCATGAATGAATGAGCTTCACATTTCCAGCATTTGGGTGCAACTGTGCTTCCTGAATTTTTGGAGCCTTGAGCAGAGGGGACAAAATTGGCTGGGGTAGGGGGTGGGGGAGGGGGGGGGGGGGGCGCCGTGGGGAGGGGGAGGAGGGGAGGGGAGGGGTAGGTGGAACAGGGTTGGGAATGATGTAGGTTATAGACACATGTTTTGGATTGGTCCTGAGTCCATTGATCCAGGCACGGTGTATCAAACCTACTGCAGCTCCTGGCAATGTATGGCAATGTATTTTTCTTCTGAAAGCAGACCCTCTGGATGTGTGCTGAATTTGCAGCCTAAAGCTTTCATCTCCATGTCTTTTGCCCTGTTTATTTTATGTCATGTGCCACATCATAAGGGCAACTTCAAACAGCTGTGAGCAGCGTGACCACATTGAAAGGATATTTGTCACGGTAAATGAAAATGAAGCATGTGACAGATGAAAATAGTTTTCTTTTTGAATAGAATTCATACTCAAACTGATTTAAAATGGAACTGGTATCTTGGTGAGGGGTTTAAGCTTTGTTGAACTTGTATCTGGGGGTAAACATACCAGGATAGAGTTTCATCTTTAGACAATCTAGGAAAACAGACAAATTTTTCTCGAAATGCTGTTTTTCGCCCAAGTGAAATTATGGTTCAACTTTCTGTCCAAACGTAACTTGCAAAATCCTCTTCCACGAACAAGTACAATCAAACAGCATGGTAGAACATAATTGTTTATTTTGTAATCCTTGCATGAAAATATTCTTTCATATATAATTAACAACGTAACCTGATGTGGTTTTAGTGAAACAGCTAAACAGAAGTTTATCACAAAAAGGAATATTTTTAAAAGTGTCCAGTCCATCCAGTTTTTTTTTGAAAAAAAAGCTGTGCTGAACCATTTACCAGTTTCATTTGTGTACCCGCAGTTATATATTTCTGATGTTTCAAATGTTTTACAACTTGAACTGCCAAATAAAAGCACAATTTGAAGACCTCCGTTTCAAATAGTAGAATTATGCTATCCTCGTTATTGCCTGGAGTCATGGGTGAGACAGGATTTTGGTGCAATACTTTTAAAAGTAGTTTTAAAGATTACGGAAAGTCTACCTGCATGAGATGTAACTTAGAGTCATAGAGATGTACAGCACAAATACAGACCCTTTGGTCCAACTTGTCCATGCTGACCGTATATCCTAAATAAATCGAGTCCCATTTACCAGCATTTGGTCCATATCTCTCTAAACCTTTCCTATTCATACACCTGTCCAGATGCCTTTTAAATGTTGTTATTGTACCAGCTTCCACCACTTCCTCTGGTAACTCATTCCATACATGCACCACCTTCTGTGTGAAAAAGTTGCCCCTTAGGCCCCTTTTAAATCTTGCCTCTCTCAGCTTAAACCTATGCCCTCTAGTTGTGGACTTCCCTACCCCAGGGAAAAGGCCTTGTCTATTCATCCTATCCATGTCCCTCATGATTTTTATAAACCTCTATAAGGTCACCCCTCATCCTCTGACACTCCAGGGGGGACAAAAAGCCCTAGCCTATGCAGCCTCTTCCTATAGCTCAACCCTGGAAACATCCTTGTAAATCTTTTCTGAACCTTTCCAAGTTTCACAACACTCTTTGTATAGCAGGGAGACCACAATTGCATGCAGTGTTCCAAAAGCAGCCTAACTAATGTCCTGTATAGTCACAACATGACCTCCCAACTGCTATACTTAATGCACTGACCAATAAAGGCAAGCATACCAAACACCTTCTTCACTGTCGTATCTACCTGCAACTCCACTTTCAAGAAACAATGAACCTGCACTCCAAGGTCTCTTTGTGCTTAAAATCCCACAATCTTTTGCAATTGTTCATTTTCAGGTGTAGGAAACTCATGAAACCAAGTGGTGACTCCTGACATGGTATCTTTACAAAAAAAAATTTCACCCTCATTGCCAATTCTTTCTGCCCCTCCCCACAAACCCCTTCCTTATACACACATCACCTACCCAGTTTTGTCCAAACATATTGCCTTGTTGACAATGATGAGCCAATATTTTCATCAGATTACAATTATTTTGTTAAAAGATGTGTCTGGAATTTGCCCATAGCATTACTCAATCAGCAATCCTTGCGAAATGAATGTTTTTGGATCTGACCCAAGACCAAAAGGCATGATCTTATTTGACACATTGTACTGAGGGAGGATAACATTGTCAGTGATGAACAGGTGGGGCTGACAACCCTCCAGAATTGCCCTGAAGTCTCCAGGATTTAAAGTTTAATCACCAAGACGCTGCTGTGCCCAGCCCAGGAGAAAAATGGTGGAGACCATTTTATACCTTCACAGATTTTTGATTTTAATTCTTGTGAAATATTGGTGGAAGAGGAAAGACTGATGGTCAAGAATTATTTAATCGGGCATCAGAGAGCAGCAGAGACTGAAGCTTCATCTCCGGTGTAGTCCAGAATATTGTCTAGATGTCCACAAGTCTGTAAAATTGGAAATCAAATTGGAGAAAACAACAAATCTGTGATACTTTGAGGACAGCAATGAACAAGCATAGTTGTGGGGCAGGGTGGGTACAGTGGTTGTAAGTGAATATAGGCCAGCTTACAATACGTTTTGAATGATACTGCCTGTAAACTGAGACAGCTCCTTGGATCAAACAGTCACTAACATATCATTGTTATGCCATCTGGAGCAGGTGCTGGATAGAATTCAGGTCTAAGCTGATAATTGACGAGTAACATTCACGCCATGTAAGCATCAGCCATGACCCATCCTTAAAAGATAACCACCTCTCGTTGACATTCAGTGGCATCACCACTGTTGAAACCGCACCCCACCCCCCAACTGTCAACATCCTAGGAGGTCATAGTTGATCAACACCTTAACTGTACCAGCAACTGAAATACTGTGGTTGCAATGTTTGGGGACTTGCCTCCTGACCCTTCAAACATGTCCACCATCTGTGACATACAAGTTGGGAATGTGATGGAATGGCATGCACTTGCCTGGTTGAGTGCAGCTCTAACAACAGAAGATGTTTAACATATTTCAGTTGTGCACTTGATTGGCACCCTATTCCCCACATAAACATGCATTCCCTCCTCCCTGATGTACTATAGCTGTAATGTGTATCATCTACAAAATGCATTGTATCAACTTGCCAAAGCTGCATCCATCCAAACCAGTGGTATCTCGAAGGACAAGCACAGCAGACGTATGGGTGTACCATCACGTGCAAGTTCCCCTGCAAGTCATGTACCGTCATGATTTGGAAATATATCTCTGTTCTTTCAGAGTCACTGGGTCAAATCCTGGAATTCCCTCCCTAACAGCATTGCGGTATCCCTATAGAAGACACCCCATAGGTTCAAGAAGGTGGCTCACCTCCCACCACCTTCTCTGAAACAAAGCAGGATTAAGCAGCAGGTTCTGACACTCATATTCCCATGGATGAATAAATATTAAAAGAAATATATTTGACTTGAGTGTTAGATTTTTAGTTCTTCTGTGCAAAGTCTCCTTGATGTTGCTGGGAATGGAGAGCTTTTACAATGAGGGAAGATCGGAAAGGCTGACTTTGTTTTCTTTGGAACAGGAGAGGCTGAGGAGAGATGTAATTGAGGTGGATAACACTGAGGGGGCTGGAAAGAGTGGCAAAGAGGATGTAGCTCCCTTAGCAGGGATGTCAATAACCAGGGGACAGAGATTTAAGTAATTGGCAGGGGATTAGAGGGATGTTAAGGCAATTTTTTCATCTAGAGCATTGTGAGAGTCTGACATTCACTGCTGGGAAGGATGGTGGAGGTATTCCATTTTAAAAATACTTTAGATATGCCACTTAAAGTACTGTAGCCCACAGTACAAACCAAGACCTGGAAAGCAGGATATAGACAATGAGTAGAAAAGCCTCCCTTTCTGCAGCAGGGTTTCAGAGTTAGTGCTGAAGAGCCAAGCAAATGCAAAGATAATGTTCTAAAGGTAATTAGATATACTTGTAAAGGAGAAATTTTCAGGGTTGTGTGGACTGAGCAGGGAGAGTGGGAATAATTAGTTCTTTCAAAGGGGAATGATAGAATGAATGGCCTCCTTCTGTGCCATATGACTTTAATGCCATATTGCTTTGTCAGCCTCTCTAAGTATCTATTATTTCTCCAATAAGATAAACAAATTTGCAATATTTAAAAGTGTATATTTTTACGGGTCTTCTTTTTTCCCTGACACCTCTCATTCTTCATTTTTGAATGAAATCATTGTAGTCACAGGTTATATACAAACCCTGGATGGTGTCCAAACATTTAAACACTTCAGGAAATTTCCCAGGCAACCGCAGTGTAGTGCCAAGCGATTTATTTTTAGTGAGCAGCTGCTCTGATTTAAAAGCCGCTCTGTACGGATTCAGTATGTTGATGCCTCAGTGCAGCAACTCGACAGTCTCTGCACTTGGCAGCTGTCCAGGAAGCTGTTTCTAGGTAAAGAAACTGCTGCTTCCATTTCCTGGTTACATCCCTGGACGCGACTCCCACCCTGTCTTCACACCACCACCCCCTCCCCATATTACAACCACCATCTCCCCCATGCCCCCAAACTGCCCTCCCCCCTCTTGTCTGTGGCTGGTAACAGAGCCTGGAAACCTGATCTACAGTAATTGGCTGGGATTATGGGATAGGCCCTTGATTCATGGCAGCCTTGCAAAGAAGTGACTTCTGATTGATTAACATTAACATAGTTCCTGTAGACTCTTTAACCCCTTTCATTGCTGAATATTTTTCTCTGTTCTTGCAGTTTTCTTTCGTTTAAAATATCAAGATAAGATGTTGGTGATGTACCTGGACCTTAAACCGCCTGCCCCTATTCCTCAGCTATCTCAATTTAAGTGTGCATTATGGAATGTGATTCTCAGCGAGCTATTTGACTGTAGCAGGCTGCATAGCTAAGACATTCCTAACAGACCTCAATTAATCCCAGCCACGGCACTGATGAATAGGGTTGATAGTGAGAGTCTTGATGATTTTCCCACCCTACCCCACCCCACCCCACCCCACCAACATTTCTTACCCCTGTGGAATTGAGATTGATTAACAACTCTGCGGATGCAGAGCCTGGGACCATTTGCACCCCTGTTTTATCGCAGGACTGTCATTGTAATAAGGTTGTATATTCGCTGATCATGTGTCATTGATACTTTACAGGTCAATAAGATTTAATTTTCTTGCCTTTTCTCCTGAAAGAATGAAAAGAAGGACTAGCATTTATATAGAGCCTTCCACGGTATCCGGAAGAACTTTTATAACTACTGAAGGACATTGAACATGCGAAATAGGAGCAAAAGTAGATCATTTCCCCCTGAACTCAGCCTGTTCCACCATTCAGAGATAACAAGGTGTAGAGCTGGATGAACACAACAGGCCAAGCAGCATCATAGGAGCAGGAAGACTGACGTTTCGGGCCTAGACCCTTCATTCTGATTCTCCAGCATCTGCAGTTCCTACTATCTCTGTTCCACCATTCAGTAAGGTTATGGCTGATCTGTTTGTTTCAAATTCCACATTTCCATCTACCCTAATAATGTTTGATCCCCTTCCTAACATGAATCAACCCCACCTTTTTAAACTATTCGATGACCCTGCCTCCTCTGCTTTCTGGGCAGAGAGTTGCAGAGTCTCGCAATGCTCGGAGAGAAGAAAAGTTCACCTCATCTCTGTCCAAAAAGGTTGACACTTAATTTTGAAGCTGTGGTCCTAGTTCTGGACTCACCAACAAGAGGAAGCATCCTTTCCATGTCTCCCTAACCCTAACCCATTCAGGATCTTCTAGACTTCAATCATTTCACCCCTCAATCCTCTAAACCTCAAGGGAAACAAGCCCAGCCTGTCCATCTTCCCCTCATAAGTGCAGGCATCAGTCTAGTCCCCGTTGTGCTGCAGTACCTATAAACAGCAAAATTGTGCACAGCTATCTCCTACAAAACGGGCACTGTAATGCTGACCTGTTTCAGGGTATGTTGTTTAAAGGACCTGAGTTGGGTTCTGCTAGGGCTGATAATGCTTGTGCCTCTCTCAAGTGGCCGGTTCCATCCTCAAGTTCAGACTCTTCAGTGGAGAATGAACTATTTGACCACATTGTGCATCACATATTCACTCTTCACTTAAACATGGTCAACGAATACCAATTAGAAAACTGCCTCACTGCCTAATTAACTCTTTGGCCAATGGGATTATTCTAACCTCACATTGTCCTTGTTCACTGTTGACCCAGGATGTGGAATTTCAATGACCTTCCCTTTCCTTCAGTGAACTCTTCTTCCATGACCCCAGCTCTGATCAGCTAACTGGTTGAGCTGGATCACCAAAACGACTTGCATTTGTACAGTATAAAAACTGAAAGAACTGCGGCTGTTGTAAATCAGAAACAAAAACAGAAGTTGCTGGAAAAGCTCAGCAGGTCTAGCAGCATCTGTGAAGAGAAATCAGAGTTAACGTTTTGGGTCCAGTGACCCTTCCTCAGAACTGATGGTGGCTAGGAATATGTGGGTTTATATGCAGAAGATAGGGAAGGGGATGGGGTAAGGAGTAAACGATAGGTGGGAATAGAGCCCAAAGAGAGAAGAACAGTTGGACAGACAAAGAAAGGGGGTAACGATCTGGCTGGGAGAGTGAATAGCTGTTAATGGGGACTGTTAGTGACTGACAATATGTAGTGTGTATTGACAGGCTATGTGATAACAAGGCCTATTGTGTGGGGTAGGACATGGGTGAGTTTAGGCCCTAAAATTATTGAATTTGATATGGTGTCCGGAGGGTTACAGGATCTCCAGTGGAAAATGAGGTGTTGCTTTTCCAGCTTGAGCTTCGCTTCACTGGAACACTGCTACAGACCAGAGACAGAGATGTTGGCCAGGGAACAGGGTGGTGCGTTGAAGTGGCAGTCAACTGGAAGCTCAGGGTTTTTTTTTTGCAATCAGAACTTATGTTCTGCAAAGCAGTCACCCGGTCTAAGCTTTATTTCCCCAATGTAGAGGGGACCACATTGTGAGCAGTGAATGCAACAGACTAAATTGGAGGAAATGCAGGTAAAGTGCTGCCTCACCTGGAAGTTATATTTGGGCCCTTGGATAGTGGAGAAGGAGGAGGTAAATGGGCAGGTGTTAAACATTCTGTGGTTGCAGGGAAAGGTGCCATGGGGCTCTGGGGAGGTGTTGGGAATGAAGGAAGAGTAGACCAGGGTTTCCTGGAGGGAACGGTCCCTGCAGAAGGCAGACAAGGGACGGCAGGGGAATATGTGTCTGGTGATGGCACTTCGCTGGAGGTGGTGGAAATGGCAGCTGATGATCTTCTGGATGTGGATGCTGGTGGGATGGTAGGTAAGGACAAGGGGACCCTATCGCTGTTGTGAAAGGGAAGAGAGGGGGTAAGGGCGGAAATGTGGGAGATGGCTCAGACCCAGTTGAGGGTCCTGTCAACCACAGAGCTGAGGAATTCTCAGTTGAGAAAGAAGGTGGACATTTCAGAGGTTCCCTTGTTGAAGTTTCCCTCATCGGAACATATGTGACATAGACAGAGGAACTGAGAGAATGGGATGGAGTCTTTACAGGAAGAAGGGTGTGAGGATTTATAGTCCAGGTAGCTGTGGGAGTCAGTGGGTTTATAGTAGATAATAGTGGCCAGTCTATCCCTGGAAATGGAAACAGCTTTTGAGGAAGAGAAGGGAGGAGTCAGAGATAGACCAAGTGAAA
Source organism: Rhincodon typus (assembly GCF_021869965.1). Classification (NCBI taxonomy): domain Eukaryota; kingdom Metazoa; phylum Chordata; class Chondrichthyes; order Orectolobiformes; family Rhincodontidae; genus Rhincodon; species Rhincodon typus. The sequence goes on along the minus strand of NC_063361.1, from coordinate 32,302,145 downwards.
GTGAGGGCAGGGTGGAATTTGGAAGTGAATTCGATGAACTTCTCCAGTTCCAGACAAGAGAGTGAAACGGCACCGATGGTATCATTGATATGTCAGAGAAAGAGTTGTGGGTAGGGGCCGGAATAGAAATGGAACAAGGAATGTTCCACATACTCCTCAAAGAGACAGGTGTACCTGGAGCCTGTGTGGGTACCTGTGGCAACGCCTCTGACCTGAAGAAAATGAGAGGAGTTAAAAGAGAAGTTGTTGAGGGTGAGGACGAGCTTCACTAAGTGGAAGTGGGTGGGGATGGGTCAGGCCTATGCTCCAGTAAGAAGCAGAGCTCTGAGACCCTCCTGGTGGGGGATGGACATGCAAAGGGATTGCACGTCTATGGTAAAGAGGAGGTGGCTGGAGCCTGCAAACGGGAAATTCTGAAACTGGCGTAGTGTCAGAGAATCACAGATGTACGTAATCCTCAACTGAGGATTCCCCAGCACCGTTGTCAACAGGGCCCTCAACTGCATCCGACCCATCTCCTGCACTTCCACCCTCACCCCCTCTCTTCCCTCCCACAACAGCAATAGGGTTCCCTTGTCCTTACCTACCATCCCATCAGCATCCACATCCAGAAGATCATCAGCTGCCATTTCCAGCACCTCCAGCGAGATGCCACCACCAGACACACATTCCTTCCCCCCACCCCTTGTCCACCTTCTGCAGGGACTATTCTCAACGGGACACTCTGGTCCACTCTTCCTTCACCCCAACACAGTCCCTCAGCCCTACGGCACCTTCTGCTGCAACCGCAGGAGGTGTAACACCTGCCCATATACCTCCTCCCTCCCCAGTATCCAAGGGCTCAAACATACCTTCCAGGTGAAGCAGCATTTTACCTGCACATCCCAGAATCTAGTCTACTGCATTCGCTGCTCACAATGTGGTCTCCTCTATATTGGGGAAACAAAGCGTAGACCGGGTGACCACTTCGCAGAACATCTATGCTCTGGCAGCCAAAAAGACCCTGAGCTTCCCATTGCCTGCCACTTTAATACACCACCCTGTTCCCTGGCCAACATCTCTATCTCTGGCTTGTTGTAGTGTTCCAATGGAGCTCAGCAGAAGCTGGAAGAACAACACCTCATTTTCCACTTGGGGGACCCCATAACCCTCCGCACTCAATATCGAGTTGAATAATTTCAGGGCTTGAACTCTCCCATGTCCTAGTCCCCTACCCCATACACCAGGCCTTGTTATCACATAGTCTGTCATTACACACTACCTATTGTTAGCCCCAAACAGTTCCCATTAACAGCTATTTACCCTCCTAGACAGATCATTATCAACTCCTCTGCCTGTCCAACTGTTCTTTTCTCTCTTTGGGCTCTTTTCCCACCTATTGTTTACTCCTTACCCCCTCCCCCCAACCTATCTTCTGCATATAAACCGACATTTTCCTAGTTACCATCAGTTCTGAGGAAGGGTCACCGGACCCAAAACATTAACCCTAATTTTTTTCTTCACAGGTACTGCCAGACCTGCTGAGCTTTTCCAGCAACTTCTGTTTTTGTGCATTTTATACAGTGCCTGGGTGTTAACCTTGGATCAGCCCTGAGTTACAAGGCTGCAGGTTTAAACCCCAAAGCAGAGCTTGAATGCAAACCTTAAGGCTGACAGTCCAGTGCAGTACCGAGGGAGTGCTGCTCTGCTGGAGGCGACATCTTTCAGCTGAGGCATTAAAACAAGCTTGTTCGGGGGAATGTTAAAAATCCTCACAGTACTAATTTCAAGAAAAGCAGGGGACAGATGCCTGGGGACCTGGCCAATACATATTCCACAATCAAAAACGGATTATCTTGTTGTTAACACTTTGCTAGCTGTGTGCAAATTTGCCACTATGTTTCCTACATTACAACAGTGTCTACACTTCAAAATGACCCCTTTGGTTATGAAGCATGTTGCAATGACCGGGGATAGTGAAAAGTGCCTTAGAAATGAAACTTTTTTTTTGTTTTCTTTCTACAACCTTGTGACATCCCAGAGTATTTTTGCAGTGAGTGCAGTACATTTTGCAGTGCTGTCACTACACAACTACTAACTCTGCCTATTCAGCTCTTGGAGAAGCAAATAGTGATTTATAAAGAACGGCCTCCACCATCGGGTTAGAAATTAATCAAAGTTTTTGCTTCTTAGCCATCAAGTCTGTATTTCTTGTTGGGCCAGCTGCTGAGTGACTCAACCTGAAGATTCATTAATCAGTGCTTAAAGCTCTCCACTCAGTTCATTATAACCCAGTCATAATCATGGCTGATACTGGCCCAGGGCAAGCTGCCAGAAACAGCCGTATGTTCTAATTGCTTTGCTGAAGTGAGAGACGGAGGGAGGGGGAGACGGAGAAATTCTATCAGATTGCCATCATTTTCTACGTGTCTTCGATTCCGTGCACCCGCTTTTAGTTAAAGGTTAAACTGCCTCGTCGGGTGACAAATAGACTTTAATGAAAAAGCATTACATCTAAAATCACTGAAAGTTTTTGTGTTATGGTGGTGTTGACTGCATTTGGTTGCATTGGGGAGGAAGGGTTTTGTTGTTATGGGTCCTAACTGTCACAAAATGGCACAAAAAGATCTCTAAATCCAAGCCAGTCAATCCGATCACAGGATTTTCTGAGGATTTGAACAGGCCGACGGTACTAAGCTCCCAACCAGTCTTTTAAATGGGTCGCCATGTAACAACTGTGTCGCTCACCTGGTTCAGTGGCTTTATCTTGGTCATCTGGTGATTTTCTAATTATTAGTATTCAGCACTTTTTTTTAACAGAACTTCAGCCATGTCCTGCTTGTCACTGTGACCTCCTGTAGGTTTGTTGGACAAGGCTAATTAACTTGTATAGAAAGCCAAACATTAGTTTTACCTAATTACATGTATATCTGAATGCAGCACAAGGTTTGCAGGAGTTCTGGTAGTTTTGATGAGTTGAGGAAATCTTAATCACTAGCCAAAAGTTTGAAATTTTTTTGTATTTAATGTCTAAATGTTAAGATTTGACTCAAAGTTGCTGTTTAAATTGACAGACCAGAGGCCTAAGCAGGGCTGTATCAACTGTCTCCTGTGGGACCACTGTTATTAGTTGCTGAAGGAATCGGGTTTAAACATTTGCTTTCCATAACCAGGACTAGGCTAACTCTTTAGTTTTCAAATGTTCAGAACAGTGTGATTTGAATGGATGGCTGGGAACTTGCTAAATTGAGGGAGTTAAGTGAAGCCAGGAAGAGGGTTCTCCTTTGCTTCTTTCTTTTAAAACTTTTTCACTCTGTGGAATCTTATTGTTATTTTTAAAGTATCCAATTTATAGCCACAGGATAAGGAGCAGATTGGTCATTAAGGCTGAGTACAACTTCTTACTCTCTTTAATCTTCAGTTTATGGTAAGTATGCCACAAGTAAGCTTAAGGTATGACAGGGCAGCTCGATCCAGTGGAATTCCCATCCTGCAGCATGTAGGGAGTTGTGGACACGTTATGTGACCTGCAGAAGCAGGAAGTGTCCCTGGCTGTAGAATAAAACTAAAATGCTGGGGATGCTGGCTATTGAAATAAAAACTCAGCAGGTCTGGCAGCATCTGTGGATTTTGACCCAGCGACATTGAGATAACGGCGATTATATTTCCATGATGGTATGGTACGTGGCTTGGAGAGGAACTTGCAAGTGGAGGAGGTCACAAGTTTAAAAGGTGCTGTCTAAGAGATCCTTAGCTAGTGAGCAGCTACAGTGTAATTGATGAGTGTTGAAGATGCTGGATGTGGTGCCAGTCCTGGATGGTGTCAAGCATTTTGATTGTTGTTGTTGGGGCTGCACCCATCCAGGCAAGTGGGGAGTATTCCATCACATTCCTGACTTGTGCCTTGTAGATGACGGCCAGGATCAGGGGAATTGGAAGTTGAGTTACTTGCTGCAGAATTCTTAGCCTCTAACTTGCCTGAAATTTTCCGCTCTTCACTCTAGCCACCCTGTCTCTGAGTTGGTCAACTCTGGATCACTATCTCCATTAAGATTAGATCATTCAGCATAGAGAGGATTAACAAGGGAACTTCTTTAGTCTGCATGGCTAAGTGCCATTCCACTGGACTACATTCAAGTCTTAATAGTCCTAAAGGAAATTCTTGCTTTATTAGACTAATAACATAGAATTAAGCAGTATTTAGAGTACTGAAATAGGTCATTTAGCCCAACTGGTCTGTGCCAGAATTATTCACCTTGCCAGCTTTTTTTTTGTCCATTCTCCTCTTCTCACCCTTTCAGCATGACTTTGTTTCTTTCTGCCTCCTGTTTAGCCAGCTTCCCCTTAAATGGATCTTTTATTACTCACCTAAGCCAGTCTTTGCAATGACAAGTTCCACACTGTCATTGCTGTGCAGGTAGATGTTTCTCCTACCTCTACAATTGGATTTATTAGTAACTATCTTACAGTGAGGACCCTTGCAGTGGTCTCTCCCTGACAAAAAAGAAAGTCCAAACCCACTGACAAGTTGGAATTTCTTCTCTAACTTATCAAATTCCTGAAATACTTCTAAAAATTCTCTTTGGTCACCCTTTGCCCTTTCCTTTCCAATCTTTCCTATTCAGCAAAGACTCTCGGTTCTTTGCTGATAGGAGTTTCTTTGCTGTGTCAACCGTAAAAGGTTGTACCCAGCAAAATGACCAGACAATATATGGTTATCATGTCTGAGTTTCTCTGCCCTAGTGGTTCCTGATTTGTGACAAGTATGGTCTGTTGTAGCTCTGTCGACTCTGAGCCAGAAGGTTGTGCATTCAACTCTTGCTCTAGGACTTAAGCACAAAGCAATCAAAGCTGAGACTGCAGTACAGTACCAGATAAAGGCTGGACTGTCAGTGGTGACCCCCTGAGCCATTAAACCGAGACTCTGTCTGCACTCCCAGGAGGTCATAGAAATATCCCATGGCACTGTTTATAAGAAAAACAGGAGAGTTATCTATAATGCCTTCAATTAGCATGGTCAAAACAGCTTATCTGGTTATTTCACATTACTGATAGTGGGAGCTAGCTGTGTGCAAATGGGCTGCTGTGTTTCCTACATTACAGCAGAGGCCATTTTCCAAGGGCACTACTTTGGCTGTAAGTGGCACTTGTGACCATGAAGGACACTTTTATATAAATGCAAGTCTTTCTTTCATCTTAACTCTTCCACTTTAGGTGGAAAACATCAGTGATTTCAGGTTAGGTTGTTGTCGGTGGAATATTACTGCGAATATCACAGTAAGGCTATCTTGGAACAATTCTTGCCGATTGTCACACGCTGCAGAGAAGACCCCATCTTTGCAGTTGATTTATAATCTCCCTCTGTTGTGCTGCCTGGGTTCGTTGGCGAACTAGCAGCAAAATCACTGTGATCCGAGGTGCAGGGGGTGGAGTGGTTAAGCCCAACTCTATTATAAGCCCAGCAGGCCAAGCAGCTTCCAGCTCTACACCGTGTTATCTCAGATTCTCCAGCGTCTGCAGTTCCTACTATCTCTATTATAAGCCCTACTGTTTCGTAAATGATACAAAATCTTACACAACGCAATCAGAACAGTCCTTTTAGCCCTTGTGTCCTGACCGTCTATTCAGCCACAGAAACATCACAGCCAAGTGCAAGAATGAGCCTGCTTCCTCCCCTACATTCAGTATTGATTTTCTGGCAGGGATGACGACTGGATACGGAGTAATTTGATTGAACCACCCCCACCTCCTCTGTCATTGGGAAATGTTGAACTTTGCAGTTGTCCAATTGCCACTGTGCTGGTTGATGAGTTTTACAGGGGTGTGTACTTGGATAAACATAGATGGACTTCATGTGTGTCAGTTTTCCCGGGATCAGTCGCCACTGTCTCTGAATCAGGAAAGTTCATCTGTGGCCCTGGTTTGGTTCACTTGCTAGCTGAAGGATGATTTAGGGTGAAGTAGGGGTGATGTTAAAGGAGGTGTCAGCGTTGGTTGCAAGCCAATTTATTGCTCGAATTGGAACACAATACAGGACAATATAAAATAGCTGTCCTTAAGTACAGGAAATGTTTGTATGTCAGCTCTTTAAAATTACTCCCTTGTATGGGATCACGAGAGTTCGTAGGTTGGAAGTTTGTAAATCAGGGCCCCCTCTACTTCAGTCAGATTTCCTCCCAACCTTCTCTCCAAGGCGAGCTACTGATGCTAACTTTTTGTCTCCAGATATATACAAAAAAATTCTCAAAACATGGTGTTTGGACTCCTGCACTCTGCGTTGAGTTTAAATGTTCATAAATCATGTTGAAGCTGTACAGCGACCGTGTCAGGCCAAAACTTGAGACCCGTAGAGGTCATAAGACCAAGGTGTGGAGGACAGCATTGAGGATTTTAAACTCCTAATTTTTAATGGGGGAATGGTGAGCAACAGCATTGTAAATAAGGACTGTGTAGTTCCAGAGGGAGCTAGGTCAAACGAGTTCATCTGGTGCCTTGCTCCATCAACCAGAAACTGAACTGGACCAGCCATATAAATACCGTGGTTACAAGAGCAGGTCACAGACTAAGAATTCTGCCGTGAGTAACTCACCTGCTGATTCCCCAAAGCCTGACCACTATCTACAGGCACAAGCCAAGTGTGTTATAGAATACTCCCTACTTGCCTGGATGGGCACAGCTCCTACAACATCCAACATTGAAACCATCCAGGGCAAAGCAGCCCCTTGTTTTGCACCACATCCACAAACAGTCACTTCCTTTACCGCCTCTCCCTCTGCCTTGCAGTAGCAGCAGTATGTACCATCGACAAGATGCACTGCAACAACACCCTAAGGAACTAAGTTTCCTTAAACAGCACTTTCCATATCGATGCACACTAGGATAGGGCAGCAGATACATGAGAACGCATCAGCTGCAGGTTCCTTTCCCCTCCGAGTCACTTGCCATTCCTTCAGTGTTGCTGGATCAAATCTTAGAACTCCTCCCTGACGACATTACGGGTGTCCCTGCACCAAATGGAATGGAGCAGTTCAAGAAAGCATCTCAACACTACCTTCTCAAGGAGAAACTAGGGATGGGCAATAAATACTGGCCTAGCCAGCAATGCCTACATACCATGAATTAATTTATTGAAAACTCTTCAAGTAGAAAACAATCCTTTCAGATGAGGCTAAGTGACTAAACAACAAGTTACAGGTAAAGTGGTGCCACAATCCTCATCTTTAAATCCCACCACAATATTACCTGCCTCCGTAATCTCCACCATAACCCTCAAAGATACTTATGTCTCCCTTATTCTGGCCTTGTGAAAATCCCAGACCTTACTTGTTGTGCCATTGGTGGCCTTGTGTTCAATTGCTTAAGGCCCTAAGCTCTGCTATTTCCTTCCCCAAATCTTTCCATATCCCTCTGTCTGCTCCACTCTCTCTGTTTTTCTATTTCTTTCTCTTTCTCTCTTTTTCATTTGCCCTCTCCCTTCCTCTCCCTCGCTTAAATAGTCCTTAAAACCTATCTCTCTGACCAAACTTTTGGCCATCTGTTGTGAGATTTCCTTATGCGGTGAACTATCCAATTTCGTGTTTCAACACTGCTGTGAAATGCCATGGAAAGATTTATCATGTTAAAATATTTATATAGATATAAGTTACTACTTTTCAAGTGATCTTAAACCCCCGAGGGAGAAGTAACTGAAAATTTAATCAAAATGAGTGGGATTTTTAAGGTAGAGAGAATGGGGCTGAGGGGTTTCAGGTAGAACAGTAGAAAGAAAGCTGAAGGCAATGCATCAGAGTCAACTAATCAATGGCAGGGGAGGAGATACAAGACTGGAGGAGTTGCGTAGAGACCAGGCTGTGGAGGATCTTGTGGGAATGGAGAGGCAGTATGACTGAACTTTGAAGAGATGAGCAGCTGAGTTTACAGAAGAAGACCAGTGTAAGGTTAGCAAGGTGGGATATTCCAGGAACCCTGTTTTAAGATTAGACCAACAGTCAGGTGAGTGGCTATGGACCATGGAAAATGGGATTAGCATGGGATTAGGTGATTGTTTTTGACCAACACAGACTCAATGGCCAAAGGGCCTTTTTAAGAACAAAGAACAAAGAAAATTACAGCACAGGAACAGGCCCTTTTCTGTCCTCTAGACCACTATAACTGTATAACGTTAACATTGATAGAACATAGTGATATATGAGCAAAGGCAAGGAGATTACAGAGGCAGGTCCTGGTGGGATTTAAAGATCTGAGGAATTTTAAACTGTGGCACTGCTTAATGGGAAGTCAATGAAATACATGCTTGCTAGATATCCGTGGAATTGGGGGTACGGTCAACCCTTTACTACAGAGAGCTCAATCCAAGTGTATGAAATGACGGATGAGGGTTTTGTGAGATTGGATTGCAGGTTGTCAGTGTTGGGTGTGGGGCTTGAATGTTTTTAATGTTAGTTATGCATAGGGCCTGTATTTTTGAACTGGGGAGGTGATCAATGCCTGCATTCAGACCTTTGGATGTATTTGAGGCTGATCAAGTTGTTGAAATGAGAAGAAATGTTGGGCAGATTACTCTGGAAGAGGGGATTAAAGAGGTCAAAGGCCTTCTTAATTCAGAAACCCATCTTTTTGAGCTGCCTGGCATGTAGAGTCAATTAGTGAGAGGCAATTATAGCCAAATAAATGAGGAACAGTGTGTTTAAGTCTGGTTTCAGAGATGTGAGCTCTCCCCTGCCAGCTGGTTTCATTCCCCTCGTGTTCCTCCAGAATGAGGCTGATGGATGATCCCCTGTTGTTGCGGGGCGGAGAATAGTTTTCATATCGAGAGTCAACATCTTGTATGATTGAGACTCCCGCAACTCCCGATCACTCAGCTATCAGAAGAGGTGAAAATGAAAAAAAACGCCAGCCTTTAAATTACAAAGCATTGTTGTTTTGTAGTGGTTTTAATGTGTTAGAATCATCCAGGAAAAAGTCATTCTTTCTTTCTGCTCATACTGGCACTGAATGGAGGGCAACAACATAGCATGCAGAAACTGTGCCAGTGAGCACTGTCCCTATATCTTGGTCTCTCTCTGTCTGTCTCTCTCTTTCTCGGCTCACTGTCTCTCTTTCTGTCTGTCTCTCTCTTTCTGTCTGTCTGTCTGTCTGTCTCTCTCTCTGTCTGTCTGTCTGTCTCTCTCTCTGTCTGTCTGTCCGTCTCTCTGTCTGTCCGTCTCTCTGTCTGTCCGTCTCTCTGTCTGTCCGTCTGTCTGTCTGTCTGTCTGTCTGTCTGTCTCTCTCCCCCTCATATCCCCCTGCTCCCTACCAAACAGAAGTGAAAATTTGAGCGAGGGGGCACAATGTGAGGATTCAGTCAAACAATGGAGTGACTGGATGTGCATTTTCTTTTGGGGGCTGGGGGGAGTAAAAGCAATTTATGAAAAGCAAACCAGTTGTAAATCCTGAGAGAGAAACAAATCATTGTTGCAATTCTTAACAACATGTTCAAAATAAAAAAAAGCCCTGGAACATGTTTTGCATGGTTTATGTGGAGAGCTCACCCAGAATATTTACTAGAAATTTTTAGCCCAGAGCCACTAATTTGGAAACTCACCCACTAATTCAATTACAAAGATAACAATGGCAAAATTGATTTATTTGCAGCTTCCTTACAATATTATATTTAGAGAAAACTTGGGCACTCAGTGATGCTATGCACTTTGATAGCTGAATAACCAATACACGTATTTAAAGTTTAAAAAGTATTTTATTTGCAACTCTGTGTGCACTTAGTTATTTTGGTAGCTTGGCTAATACACACCATATCACTCAGGCCCAGCTGACACAGTGATATTCTCATGCAGCCTGCATTCATGAAAGGACAATGAGGTTGTCAGAGTTTCTCTGCGTTTCTCCGATTCTGCTGCTGTAAATTCAGCACACACTCGGTGGGAAAACCCGATTATGCAGCTAAGAGGTTTTCTACTGAGTGAGCTCGCAGGTTGCTGCACAGAGTGTGGGATAACCTAAGAAAATTCCTATTCAAGACCGGGCTATCAACCTCAAAGCAATCTCTTCGTTTCCTCTCCTGCTCTGAGCTACTATCAATTCTGAAGCAGTCACTGGACCTGAAACGTTAACTCTGTTTCTGTCTCCACAAATGCTGCTAGACCTGCTGAGTTTCTCCAGCAAATTTGTTTTTGTTTCAGTTTTCCAGCACCAACAGTTCTTTGTTTTATTTTGTATGATTAGACAGTATCTGTGCTGGCTAGACCATGATAAGGCTGGTGTGGGCAATCTTTTTTTTAACATATTAATTCACAGGATGGTGGGTGTCATTGCCTTGGCCAGCATTTAACTGTCCCCAGAAAGCAGTTAAAAGTGAACCACATTGCTGTGGGTCTGGAGTCACATGTTGGCCAGACCAGGTAAGGATGGCAGCTTTCTTTCCCAGTGGACATTAGTGAAACAGCCACATTTTTGTCAACAATTGCCATCAGTTTCATGGACATCATTCAACTCTTAATTCCAAAACATTTATCTTTTGAATTCAAAGTCAGCCAGCTGCTGTGGCTGGATTTGAACCCAGGTTCCCAGGACATTACCTGAGTCTCTGGAATAATTGTCTAGCGACAATACCACTAGGCCATCACTTCACCTTGTGGCTAAGATGAGAAAAGGGGATGGAAAGGTTTACCTCTTTTAGGGGGTGCCCTGTGTGAATTGCAGGCAACCTTTTTCTTTTTCCCCCACCATCCCATTCAAAGTTTCACCCCCTCCTCTGAGCCCTCCTCCTGGCCCACAGCCCCACCCCTCAAAACCCAGCCTCTCGCCCTCCCCCGGGCTCTGCAATCACTGCCCACACTGAAAGATGAGGAAGTGCATTTCTGCAGCAACAATCCCTCTGCTTGCTGCAGTCCCAGTACAGCTCACTGTGGAGATCAGCCCAGACTATGAGAGAGTGTCTCCAGGTCATTATCTGGCCATGACCCCCTCACACTGGTGGGGACGCTAGTCCTATCCTTATGCTGCTTTCACTTGACTGCAGTGTGGGATGGCTATGGAGAGGAGTGTGTTCCAGCATGCAGACTGCTGATCAGCTGTCCTTCTGGGCTGGGGCGAGAATGGACAAAGGAACTGTCTGCAGCCCCACCCCTCTTCCAGACCCCCTCCTAATCCCAGACCCCCAGGCAACACGCCCTCCCAACAACTCCTCCCAATCACAAACTCCGATCATGCCTCATAATCCCCTCCAGTGTCCCACCAAACCCCAAACCTCTCCAATCACCCCCCTCAACCCCTCCCAACCTCTCATTCCCAATCCTTGCTCTCCCAATTGCCTGCTTCTTCTCAATCCTCCCCCAACCCCCCCTCAATTGCACCCCGCCAATCCACCTCCTTCTCTCAATCCCCCTCCTCGTCAATCCTCACCTCACCCCTGAAACCTCCCCTCCCAATCCCCCTGGTCAATATTCATTTCCCAACCAGCATCATTAAAGCAGATACTCTGGTCATGACCTGTTTGTGGGTTCTTGCTGAGCACACATTGGTTGCCCCGTTGTCCACGTCGCAACAGTGACCACAATGGTAAAGTGCTTTATTTATTTGTAAAATGCTTTGAAATACGTTGGGGTGGTGAACGGTGCTATATGAAAGCACTTCTCCCTTTCTCCTTTCTTCCTTCCCTGGCCCCTTTGCTCCCCAATTCCCAGCCTCCCAAAGCCAGGATTTTTTCCTGGGGGTTGGTGGTGGGGGAGGGGGCATTTGTAGATCTGTGTTACTTGGCCTGCAGGCTACAGGAAGACCCTCAGTTCCAGGATTGTAAACTGCAGCTCAGTGCAAGCTCCAGAAGTTTCACACAAAGCCCTTGGAGCATGAGATGAAGCAGTCTCATTCATCAAGCCTAACTGGCTTGTCATCAAGTTGGGGTAGTCCAAAAAAGCTCAGCAACAAGTCCAAACTCTATTGTGCAATGGGAACGCTGCTCCATGTCATGTGGCTGTGGAATTTGAAACTATTGGACTAACAAGGCTGAGATTAATGAGTTTTACCTGGCCTGGCATTTTCCATTCTGTCGAGCATGCGTTATTTATAATTTGCAGCTGCAGCACTTAACGAGTGTGTTGTTGATGAAAGAGTTTATCTCATACCCTGTTTCTAGAGCACTGTAGTAGAGGCAGAGATGTCATTATTGTTCCAACATCTCTGAGCCAAGCAGCAGCTGAGGCTTTTTCATCCAGCTTGTTGGTGTTTAGCAAGACTGCCTGGTAGAAAGAGTTATGGGTATGATGGGCAATGGGTAGTGTTGAGGTGCCAATCCACTTTATTTTTATTAGTGCTGGTATCACAATGAATGTCAACCCTGTATTCTCTCTCCTCCCAACCCCTCTTTTTTTTTTAATTCATTCATGGATGAGAACATCATTGACTAGGTCAGTGTTTACTGTCCGTCCCTAATTGCCCAGAGGGCAGTTAACAGTCAACCACATTGTAGGCTGACATGACTCCAGATCTACAGGACACTGGTGAACCTGGTGGGTTTTTCCAACAATAGATTCATGATCACCATTCATTCAGATTTCAGAATCTGCCACAGTAGGATTTGAACCCAGGTCTCCAGAACATTACCTGGGTGTTTGTAATAACAATGCAGCGATAGTACCACTAGGCTGTCACCTCTCCTAAGACATATGAATACACATGTTTTGGATGAAGTGTTGATGGTGGGAATTGTTGTACTCTCCCAATCCCTTGGCAACCACTCATTTAGCCACAATCCTCCATGCTGCTGGAACTCTGTCCTTAAGTTTCTTTTTCTTGTCGATCATGTTTACAAAAATCAAAATCCATTTGTCTCAACTCTGCTTTGAACTGCATCCCTTACTTTGTTTGTTCCTTCCTCCCTGCATAAAGAATCTGTGATCTTCTAAAACTCTTGTTAAATGTTTTTGGACTTGAGAAGTCTGTTGGAATGTTTTACTAGGTTAAAGGTGCTACGTAAATGGAAGCCATTTGTTTTCCTGTTAGTCAGCAATGGGCAGGAAGAGCCACATTTAGTTCTGACCACATACAACGTGACTCCTGATTGTATCTGAATGTGTGTTTCACATTGCCATTGTCTGTCTGTGTGTCATCCCAGATGTTGTAAAATCTCAGGGGTTAGGCTTGAACTTGCAATCTTCTAACCTCTACCACTGAACCAGAATATAGTCTATGATGTGTGGGATTGGTGATGCCTGTTCAGTTTTGTAAAGTAACAAGGTGCAGTATTATAGTCATACAGCATGGAAACAGACCCTTTAGTCCAAATTGTCCATGCTGACCAAGTTTCCTGTTTGCCTGGGTTTCTCCTATATCCTTTTAAATCTTTCCTATTCATGTACCTGTCCAAATGTCTTTTAAATGTTGTAATTGTATTTGCATCCGCCAATTTCTCTGGCAGTTCATCCCATATACGAACCACCCTCTGTGTGGAAAAACTAACTCCTCAGGTTCCTTTTAAATCTTTCTTCTCTCACCTTTAAAATTATGCCCCTAGTTTCAAACTCCCCAAGCCGAGAGAAAAAGAGTTCTTGGCCAGTATTTGGCAAGTTTTCTCCCGAGTGGGTTTTCTTTGCTGGAAAGCCACATGTGCAGACATTGCCTCATGATGTGATTAGGCTTGTCCATGACTCCCCAGAGTCAAATAATCTGTCAGCATTCCCTGCCAAGACTGTCACTTAGTGTCTTCTTGGGAGAGAGCCAAGGATTCTAGCACCTGTAGCCCACCTGTGAAAGGCCCATCATACTGGTACTTGCTAATCTACATCGGCTGTTGGTTCCAGTGTTGTCTGAAATTTGAAGTTCTCATTCTTTCGTACCCACCCAAGCCTCCCTCCTCATGCTCGCCCCAAGGGGCTGGCTTTCCTCTGGCCTTGCAGTCATCCAAGATCTGTGCCATCCTCCAACAATATCACCATTCCTTCAGTGTCAGAGATAGTAGGAACTGCAGATGCTGGAGAATCTGAGATAACACGGTGTAGAGCTGGATGAACACAGCAGGCCGAGCAGCATCAGAGGAGCAGGAAGGCTGATGTTTCGGGCCTAGA
>NC_063361.1:32255541-32283109 GCF_021869965.1 Rhincodon typus | reverse complement strand
GTGTTCATCCAGCTCTACACCTTGTTATCACAGATTCTCCAGAATCTGCAGTTCCTACTATCTCATGGCATTAGCTTCCCTCACTTTAAATAAAGGAGTGCATCAAAACAGCACAGAGAGACTCCCAGCCCGCAGGTGAAGTCTTGCAACTCCCCTGCAACCTATCCCATTCATCTCTATCACTCCTTCAGCATGTTTCTGTGAAGTTGTGATGGTTATTGAGGTAAATAATTTTCTTGGTGTGTCTCGTGTGTTAACCTGCTGTAGGGTTTTATGGCTTTCTCTTATGGTTCTGGAGTTTGGGGTTGGAGTTTATGGCTTATATATTTTTTTAAATAAACAACTGACTTAACATCCCTGTTGCAGCCAGAGAGCGATTCATGAGAATGAGCGTGAAAGATAGATAGCTGTTACTGTAGAGGTGCAGGTTTGCATACGCTTGGCAGCTAATGGGGCTAGGATTCTACAGATCACACCATTTAGATAACACTAGTTAACAGTTAGTTACTTTGCTGTAGGTGGTGGAATTAATAAGTGCATCTGAAACAATCTAATAACAATGAGATTTTCAGTATAAAACTGGTGCCCATTTTCTGAGACCCTGCATAGCAATGAGGGCGAAAGCTGCGTTTATTCTGTTGAAGTGAAACAGAAAATGCTGGACAAACTCAGCTGGTCAGTCAGCATCTGTGGAGATAGAAACGGGGTTAATGTTTTGGGTTGACAATCTTGTCCTCATTTCAACCTGTTTTCCTTTCTTCATATTCAATGCTGGTCCAGAGTCTAATGATGACAGTGAAACCATTGTCGATTGTTGAAAAAACCCATCTGGTCGCAATGTCCTTTAGGGAAGGAAACTGCCATCCTTACCTGGTCTGGCCTACATGTGACCCCAGACCCACAGCAATGTGGTTGACTCTTAACTGCCCTCTGGGCAATTAGGGATGGACAATAAATGCTGCTTAGCCAGTGATGCCCTCATCCCGTGAATGAATAAAGGGGAAAAAAGGTATATTGTCCCATTTGACTGTTCATCCACAGAAGCTGTCACAACAAGTCTGATCTTGTTCTAACCTGAAGGCCCACATCAAGAACTGTCAGTGGCGATTGTGATCTGTTTGGTGGATACTGACCCATGGTGGATTCTCAGTGTTGTAAATGTTGGCTCAAAATTAATAGAAGGTCACGTGTCTAAGATAATGATTGACAAATCCAAAAGAGAATTGTGGAGAAATTTTCTTTACCCAAAGAATGGTTAGAACCACTTGGAGTGGTTGAGTGAATGCATTTAAGAGGAACATGATATGGAAAAAAGACTGAAGTTTATGCTGATAGGATGGGAGGAGGTTTATAAAGAATGGTTTAATTGAATGGAATTGTGCCGTAAATTGTACATAATCCTAATACTGGCATGTTTTAAAATAAAATATTTGCATTTATAAAGCACCATTCATGAACAAGGAATATCTGAAACTGTTTTACAGCTGATGTCGAATCACTGTTGTAATTTGGGGAAATTGGCAGCCAATCCGTGACCAGAAGTGTGCAGTTTTGGGCCCCATATCTCAGGAAGGATATACTGGCCCTGGAGCGGGTTCAGAGGAGGTTCATGAGAATGGTCCCATGAGTGAAAAGCTTAACATATGAGGAACGTTTGAGGACTCTGGGACTGTACTCATTGGAGTTTAGAAGGATGAGGGGGGGATCTAATTGAAAGTTGCAGAATACTGAATGGCCTGGACAGAGTGGATGTTGTGAAGATGTTTTCATTTGTACAGGAGACTAGGACCTGAGGGCACAGCCTTAGAGTAAAGGGAAGACCTTTTAGAACGGAGATAAGGAGAAACTTCTTCAGCCAGGGAGTGGTGAATCTATGGAATTTACTTCCACAGAAGGCTATGGAGGCCAGGTCATTGAGTATATTTAAGACTGAGATAGATAGGTTCTTGATTATCAAGGGGATCAAGGGTTATGGGGAGCTGGCGGGAAAATTGGGTTGAGGAAAATAGTGGAGCAGACTCAGTGGGCCGAATGGCTCATATATCTTATGGTCTTACAGTCTAAGTTCCCACAAACAGCAATATGATGACCAGATGCTCTGCTTTTAGTTGGGGGGAATCACTAGTGAGAATACTCCTACTCCTCTTCAAAGTAGTACTATGGGATCAGCTCTGCCCAACTGAGAGGGCAAAGAAAGCTTTGGTTTAATTTCTCACCTCTAACCCTGCAGCACTCACTCAGTACTGTGCTGAAGTGTCAACCATTTATGTGCCATTAAATCTTCAAGTTAGGCTTGGACCTACAACTGACTCCAAGGCAAGAGTGCTGCTATCCACTGAGCCAAAGCTGTAACTGACTCCGTGAGGAGGTTATTGCATCAACAGCAGCTATTAGCCTCGTCTGTTTATTTGACATCCAAGTTGGTTGTTGTGAATTAACGAAGGTCAGCAACGCATCTCTCTTTGTTACGCAGATGTTATGACTGAAGCTGGAGAAGGGCACTGTTGCTGTATTCCGTAGGTCGCAATGTAAAATCAAAATACTTTTTCCAGTTACCAAGATGACCAATTAAATAACTTATCTATTTCCAGTTTTAATCAAAACGCTCTGTCAACCAGGCTTTTAAATAAGCACAACAATAGATTTATTATCAAACCAAAGCTTGTATAATAAAGATGTAATAATTGGTCGACATACATATTCATAATATAGAAGTATAACTACCTATCTGTACAAAACTCATCAAAACACACACACTTACTGTCTCTCTGTTTCATTTCCCCTCGCTCCATCTCGCTTGCCCTTGCGCTCTCACTTGCCCTCCCACCCCCCCCCCCGCCCCCCTTCGACTCCCCCTCCTGCTCTTGCTTGCCCCCCCACCCCAGCTCTCCCTCTTCTTCCTAACCATACACCCCCTCGCCAGTTGGCTTGCTGGGAAAAAAAACTTTGATCAGTGGTTTATTCTTAAAAGGTGTTCCTGAGTCGTGTTGCTCTGATGTTCTGGGACAAGTCTGGATCCAGTCACTAATCACAAATGATTGCCTCTGAAGTCCAGTTGACACCCTCGTTTGAGAATGACAAGATCTTGAAATTCCTTCAATCAGTCTTACGAAAGAACAATTTAGGCCCACCCTGAACTGATGGACAAGGTTTTCTTTCTAGAAGTCAGATATCTCAGCTGAGCAGCTTGTTCATAGTGAGCTTTCCTCCAACTTAGCTTGTCCTTAGCAGGTTTTTCTCCAACTTAACCATTTAAACCAAGAACCTCTCCAAGGTAGTCACTGTTCAAAACAAGCAGTAATCACCAGTCATGCGATTTCTAGGAAGTTTTGTTTTCAAAAAAAATTGCCAATATTCACAATGAACTTTCAACAACTCTTTCAAATAAACCATTTCCAGTTTGCCCATGAAACCAGAAATAAATTCCTTTTTCCATAATTCTTTAATGCTCGAGTCTCCAAGCAATATAAAATGTCTTTGCAACACAGAGAATGATAGATTTACCTAAATAATACAATAAGCATTTGGGTGACTTTTTGGATTGTGAACTGTTTAGGAGAAAGTGAGTAAAACTGAGATGAGGCAAAATCTTTTCTCTCAAAGGGTCACAAGTCTTTGGAAAGCTTTTCCTCAAAAGGCGGTGGAATCAGAGCCGGAATACTTCTTAAGGCTGAGGTAGATAACTCCTTGCCGAACGAGAGTTTCTAGTTAATGGTAGGCAAGAAAGTGGAATTGAGGTCACAACAACATCGGCAGTGTTCTTATTAAATGGCAAAGCAGGGTCTGAGTAGCCTGCTCCTCGAAGTTTGTATGTTTGTGAGATAAAGTTTTGAGAAAGTAACTGGCTGAAATGAGAGTCCACGTAGAAAATCACTTGAGGGTGTCTGGCACTTTCCTAATTCTGTTACGTTGTGAAGTTGGTGTAGAGGCTTCCATTTTGATCTCTTGTTGGCAATGTGGGTAGATTTTATGGCTGATTTACAACATTGTTGACTGAGGCTCTTTGCATCTCATGACATAATCGACTGAATTTATTATGACAACTGACATTTGGTTGCAAGGTAAGAACGATGCCCTGGAGGGGGAGGGAAAAGATCCCAGTCAGAGTTTCTGATCATTATCCACTCCAGTTTTCATGACATCCTCCCTAGAGTTGAACAGTATGAGGTTTGACTCTCGTCTGTGCTCTAGCCAACAGTCGGGATGAATCCTCAGATCCAAAGTCCCAACTGTTCTCCTGACTGGTGCTTATACACTGAGAGCTCTCTCCTTGACAGTCTATTCGACGCCTAGGAGTATCTGACCCAGTTCTTGTGGCTTTGACTTAAGCGGTGTCCAAGAGATGGAGCAGGGCTAATCCTAGGAGGACTGACTAGGAGTATTGAGTTCCCCCTTATCAGGGATACCATTTAGAAGAAACTTGTTGGGTTAGAGAAAGTTTGGATATGATAATCATGTGGGAGAGACCAGCACAGCAGAATGGAAGGCTCTGGATTGTGAAGGCCAAATTTAGAACAGGTGGCATGAGGTGTTTCTTCTGTGGTGCTCAGCAGCTGGACTGGGTTATCAGGGAGGTTGGTTAAAGGCAGGACATGGGACTCTTTCAAGGAAACCAAGTTGGGGGCAAGGAGTTTAGCACTCTGTCTGGAAGAATGAGGACTTTTTTTTGCCTGAATCTAAATGATCTAGGGTTGAACATGTGTCTTTTGTTGCTCCAGGCCAGGCTTCTCTAGCTGGGGTCTCTCTAATGTCCAGTGAGTGTACGTCTGTCTGTGTGTCATGCACACATTGTATCCTGAGCAGCTTGCCTGTGCTGAGCTGATGGATTTGGCCACCTGGTGGGGTTGTGCCAATGGCCTCCCGCTCCAAGCTGTGCTTACAAAGTACCTCTCTCTTTCCCAGCTCCTTTTCTCACTTTATGCTGCGTTGGGATCAAATTCAAGTCTGGAGCAGTAAACCTTGTATAAACAGTAGCAAAGATGGTTCTACTTTCACTGTAGCCATTGTATAACCTTGTCTCTATAACCTCTTCTAGCCTTAAGTCAGTATGAGATCCCTGATTTCCATGGCTGCATCATTCACACTGCCTCAGTATCAAGCTCTGGAACTTTCCTTTCTACCTCTCTGCCCCAGTTTAAGATGTTCCTTTATAACCTACCTCTGACAGCTGTGCTGATAAGTTCCTATTTTGCTTGGTGTCACATTTTTTTGTTTCAAAATGTTCTTGTAAAATGTACTTTGTTAATTGGATCATAGATTCATACAGCATAGAAACATGCTCTTTGGCCCATCATGTCTATCCTGTCCAACAAACACCAAACTACACTGAGATAGTAAGAGCTGTAGATGCTGGAGTCAGAGATAACACAGTGTGGAGCTGGAGGAACACAGCAGGCCAGGCAGCATCGGAGGAGCAAGAAAATTGACGTTTCGGGTCGGGACCCTTCTTTTGAGCGCCCTCCCCCCACCCTATTTCTGAAGAAGGGTCCCAACCCAAAACGTCAACTTTCTTGCTCCTCTGATACTGCCTGGCCTGCTGTGTTCCTCCAGCTCCACACCAAACTACACTAATCTTATTTGCCTGAACTTTGTCCATAGCCGACTATGCCCTGACATTTTAAGAGTGTTGCAAGTCTGTCACTAACACTGATCCTGTTCAGTAGCCCAACAGACATTTGGAAACCTGATTTCACTGGTTCAATTTCACATAATTAGCTCCACCAGCAAAATAAAAATGAGAATTTCCAGCAGTTGGTTGAGCTTTGAAGTCCCTCTCCCTACCTCTGACATCATTGCAGCACTGCTGCCTCACACCACCAGCGTCCTGCATTCAATTCCAGTCTTGGATGACTGTGTATGAAGTTTGCACATTCTCCGTGTGTCTGTGTGGGTTTCCTGTGGGTGCTCGGGTTTTCCCCCACAGTCCAAAGCTGAGCAGGCTAGGTGGATTGGGCAATTTAGCATGGCCATAGTGTGCGGGGGTGTGCAAGCTAGGTGGATTAACCATGTGAATTGTGGGCTTATGGGGTTAGGTTGTGGGGCTGGGGTTGGGACTGGATCTGGGTGGGATGCTGTTTGGAGGGTCAGTGCAGAGCTGATGGGCGAATGGCCTCTTTCCACACTGTTGGGATTCTGTGATTCTCGTACTGTAGTGCAAGGTATCTGAATGTGTATTTTGAGTTGCTGGAAGTCGCAGGGACTAAAGTTGTGAGGCATCAATGTCTGCTATCGTTCTCACTGCCTGCACTGTATTCAGCTGCAAAAACGAAAAAATGGGACTGAACATGTTTGAAGTGGGGGGGTGGCGGGGGTGAAGGGCAAGGTGAAGGTGGTGCTTTGAGCACTACAGTACATCTGTAAGGGCCATGGTCCAATAGCTTATCAACGCCTCCAGCTTTCAGCAGTAAACAGCTACACTTGGTCGACTGTTGTATTTAGGTGGCCTCTCGTACTGAGCGTGATCAGCAAGCCTGTTGCTTCTGTTATCGTGCATTTGTGCAGTTCTGTGGGTGATCCCAGCCTCTGCAACTTAAAGACGGTAGAAGCTGTGCAGACCCAAGGTAGCAAGGACAATTCTTACACCCTTCAGTGCCACATAAAAGAGCAATGAGGAGCCTTTTGGCTAAGATCGAGTGTCATTTCCAAGTTGCAAGTCATCAGAGGATTTTGTGACCAGCGTTGGATCGTGATTGGACGTTGGAGAATCATCAGTGGAGCTGAGCTGCTATTGGTAGATCGAAGACCACTGTTGGAGATCTTCGTGCTGACATTAAATGGCAGTCCATGCAGTTATGTGATGAGATGGCCTGATAACACCGGGTTGGGACAGTGTTCCCAGTTCCTAGCTCTCTCAGCCCTGGGACAGTGCAGCAGTTCACCCCAACCACTTTGATGCAGGAGCTTACCCAGTGACTGAGCCATGAGAGAACATTGATTGGGCTCTTGGCCAATTTGATAACTTTAATTTTTTTTTAAATGGGTTTGAAAATATAAATGCCAGTATAAATGTGTGTAGTCTAAAAGCCACTACACAATGTGTCTCCACGTTGGTCCTACTTGCACTTTGTTATTGGCCTTGGCTGTTTACCTGACACAGAATGTATGTTGTGAACACTAAGTCGATTATAATCATACTGAGTGGACTTGCTGTATGAGGGAAATTGAATTTAATGGCAAACACTGTAATATTCAAGTGGAAATGTTGAGTAACATCTTTATAAATTTTATGAATAAATTGTATTTTAGGCTGTTAAATTTATGCTGTTCAGCCTTGAAAGGAGATCCCTTGGAGGAACAATATTGAGACACGTAGCACATCTAACCCAGTGAGATTAACCTGCTGATCTGTCTTTGGAAAACACTGGGGTGATGGAATAAAAGGGTCCACACTAAGTTTAGGATGAGTGGCAGATAACATTTCTTCATATAGGTGAAAATATACATATGGATTGGTGTTGGGAGATGGCACAACAAGGGGGCATCTTCTTAAAGTTGGAGTTAGGCCCCATTAGTGGTGATGCCTAGAAGTAATTTGTCATGGAAATCTGGAACTTCTACCCCTGAAAGGCTCAGATCATTGGAAAACCTCAAATTGATTTCATTGTGCTTTTCAGAGTTACAGAGCCAAGGTAGGTGGAATGAATTAAGATGCAGATTAACCATGATCTAATTGGATGGCAGAACAGGATCGAGGAGTTGAACGGCCGACTCCATTCAAAGTGGTATATAAATATGGGTTGTTGCTGAAAGTGACTTATTGTTGAGCTGGGGAGGATAGCAGGGTTCATAAGGGTGTTCTCTGTTCCCAAAAGTGGGGAGGCCAGGTGGTTTATAGTGGGTGGGCAGCAGATGTCCTCTGATTGTATTGAGGGGTCTCGTGCATCCGGGTCAACATTCGGGTACTGATTTAATGACTGTTGTGCTTTTTCAGTTTGTGGCTATATATTCTCAGTTGGTCCTGACATGGAGCACCCTGTGTTGCTCTAATCCATTTACACTGTGTACGCATTTGCAGGGGCGTTTGATATGAAAGAATGCATGATTAACTCAGACACAGCTTCCCACATCTGCTGACATGTGCAGGATTCAAGAAACCTTGGCGTAGAGCCAGCTAACAAGAAGGGAGGGGAGGTGTGTCACAACATATCGAAACAGGTTAATTAAAATTATGTACAAGGAGAATGGGGGCAGGTGTTGAGTTGTATGCATTAAGTTAGTAAATACCCGAACTTAGTGTTCCATGGGTGTCTGCTTGATGCCACCTGAGAAATTTTGTTTTCTTTCAGCAATAGTGACTGTGAGAACCCATGCATTGGGACTTTGCATAATTAGTTAATGCCTTGAGCTGTCATCTGTAGCTCAGTGAGTCCCATGGCTTTTGGATTCCAAACGTACTCCAGAGACATGAGCACTCCTTGTACACATACTGAAGGAGTGTTCCTGTGTTAAATCTTAAATGAGGTCCCAGCTGTAGGCATCGAGGTTTTTTTTGTGGTTTCACAGACTGCCATCTCATTCCAAATTCTTAAAGAATAACCATTGAAAGGATGAGCTGAAAACTTTCAAAATGTGCAAGAGCACTTTGCAAAAATCTGAGACGGTCTTTTTCTTAAATTCATTTGTGGGATGTGGGTGTTGCTGGATGGACCAGCATTTCTTGCCCATCCCTAGTTGCCCTTGAGAAGGTGTTGCTGAGCTGCCTTCTTGAACCGCTGCAGTCCTCCTGCTGTGGGTTGAGCCACAATGCCATTGGCGAGAGAATTCCAGGATTTTGACTCGGCGACAGTGAAAGATCAGTGATATATTTCCAAGTCATGATGTGAGTGGTTTGGAGGGGAACTTGAAGGTGGCAGTGTTCCCACATATCTGCTGCCCTTGTCCTTCTAAGTGGAAGTGGTTGTGGGTTTGGAAAGTGCTGTCTGAGGATCTTTGGTGAATTTCTGCAGTGCATCTTGTAGATGGTACACATTTCTGCTACTGAGCAGCAGTGGTGGAGAGAGTGGATGTTTGTGGATGCAGTGCCAGTCAAGTGGACTGCTTTGTCCTGGATGGTGACAAGCTTCTTGAGTGTAGTTGGAACTGCATTCATCCAGGCAACTGAGCAGTATACCATCCCACTCCTGACTTGTGCCTTGTAGATGGTGGACAGGCTTTCGGGAGTCACAATATGAGATACTCATCGCAGAATTTCTAGCCTCTGACCTACTGTTGTAGCCACTGCATTTGTGTGGTGAATCCAGTTGAGTTTCTGGTCGATGATAATTCCTAGGATGTTGATAGTGGGAGATTCAGTGATTGTAACACGATTCAATGTCAAGGATGGTGGTTAGATTGTCTGTCTTTTATTGGTGATGGTCATTGCCTGGCATTTGTATGGTGCAACTGTTATTTGCCTCTTGTCTGCTCAAGCCTGGATATCGTCCAGATCTTGTTGCATTTGGACACGGACTGCTTCAGTGTCTGATGAGTTGCGAATGGTGCTGAATATTGTGCAATCATCAGCAAACATCCCCACTTCTGACCTTATGATGGAGGAAAGGTCATTGATGAAGCAGCTGAAGATGGTTGGGCCTAGGACACTACCCTGAGGAACTCCTGCAGAGATGTCCTGGAGCTGAGATGACTGACCTCCAACAACTACAACCATCCTCCTATGTGTCAGGTAATGACTCCAACCACCGAAGAGTTTGCCCCCGATATGAATTGATTCCAGTTTTGCCAGGGCTCCTTGATGCCACACTCGGTCGAATGCAGCCTTGATGTCAAGGCCTGTCACTCTCCCCTCACCTCTGGAATTCAGCTCTTTTGTCCGTGTTTGAATCAAGGCTGTAATGAGGTCAGGAGCTGAGTGGCCCTGGCAGAACCCAAACTGGGCATCACTGAGCAGGTCATTGCTGAGCAGGTGCTGCTCGATAGCGCTGTTGATGACACCTTCTGTCACTTTACTGATGATTGAGAGTAGACTGATGGGGCTGTAATTGGCCAGGTTGGATTTGTCCTGCTTTTGATGTCCAAAACATACTTGGGCAATTTTCCACATTGTCGGGTGGATGCGAGTGTTGAAACTGAACTGGAACAGCTTGGCTAGGGAAGTGGCAAGTTCTGGAGCACAACTATTCAGTATTATTGCCGAAATGTTGTCAGGGCCCGTAGCCTTTGCAGCATCCAGTGCCTCTAACCATTTCTTGATAGCATATGGAGTGAATTGGATTGGCTGAAGACTGGTATCGGTAATGCCAGAGACCACTGGATGAGGCCTAGGTGGATCATCCACTCGGCAATACTGGCTGAAGATTGATTCAAAAGCTTCAGCCTTATCTTTTGCACTGATGTGCTGGGCTCTTCCATCATTGAGGATGGGGATATTTGTGGAACCGCCTTCTCCAGTCTGGCAGTAGAATTTGTTACACAGAGTAATGTACAGCAGCCGTCTGAACCATTTTTTTTAAAAAAAAATCAGTGGTTTTAAATTCATTATGATGTAAAACCAGCATAACAAGTTCAACTGCTTTAGGCGAGTAGTCACCCTTATGAGCCCTCCCCCTTTCTACAGTAACTGACATTTAGCAACAACCAGTATTTAAATACCACCTTGAAAGGACTAGAAACATCCCAAGGCACCTCAAGGGGTGTTACTAGACAAATGCTAAACATTGGTTAGATGTACATTTTAAGGAGAAGAGTCGGTGAGGTTTAGGAAGGAAATTCCCAAACTCCGGGCTGTAGTACCATTTTTCTGTGCAATCTAACTATCACTTGTTGCTACTCTGTAAGCTGGAACCTTGCACCCGCAGCTAGTCGAATCCTGAATTAACTTCAAGAGGCAGAATCTGTTGTGTAAGACAGTGGTTCTGAAAGCGTTAATGTTCATGCTACATTGGCTGCACTAATTCTACTGATGTTTCTGTTTCTGTGGTTGGAAACCAGAAGTTCTGTTGTAGCTTTTGGAGGGGACAGATATGTGCATCCTAACGTCCTACTCTTTATGCCTGAAATGTGTTTATTGCTGTCTTCTGTAGATGCTCCGTATTGGTGTATCCTTACCAACTTTTGTTTTGTAAAAATATGTTTTTCATAAATAAGTGCACTTATTATAAGTGCACAGTTCAAGTTGGATATTACAATAAAATAAAGTACAACTTTTCTCATTTGAGCATCGCACTTGTATAGGGAATTGCTAAACAAGAATTTATCTATTTCAGATTTAAAATTCACAACTGATTCAGCATCCACATCCATTTGTGGAAGAGTGTTCCAAACATCTACCACCCTTTGTGTGTAGAAACAAAAAAGATGTGCTTCCTAACATGTCTCCTGAACGGTCTGGCCCTAATTCTCAGACTATGGCCCATAGTGCTACAATCACCAACCAGTGGAAATCTTTATTTACTGTGTCTTTTCCTGTTAACATCTTGAAAGGTATTGATCAGCTTGCACTTTAACCTGTAAATTATGGAGAAAACAGGCCTAATTTGTATAACCTCTCATCGTAACAGCCGCTGAAGTCCAGGTATCATTCTTGTAAACCTATGTTGTACTCCCTCCAAGGCCAATGTATCCTTCTTAAGGTGTGTCCTTGTCAGTTGCGCATCCAGAGGAATTTACAGATTCCAGCCCCACAGTCTACTAGGGCTGTGTAGCCTTCAATATTGACCCTTTTCCCCACAAACCCTTTCCAGTAGTGACTCCATACTTAACTGCATCCGTCAGCATGGAGTGCTGGATTTTAGAATGCACCAGTCTTCAACTCATGGTTGAGGAGTCACTCTTTGGGCTGGAAGATTAACGAGTTTCAGGCAAAGCAAAGAGCATCTTTGACCAGATTGATGGTCCTATAAGTGCGGTTGATGTTTGTCTCAGTGTGTCCCCCTGGGACAAGCCCATAGATTACAGACTCCTGCATCATGGAGAGATAGTAAGAACTGCAGATGCTGGAGTCAGCGATAATGCAGTGTGGAGCTGGAGGAGCACAGCAGGCCAGGCAGCATCAGAGGAGCAGGAAAGTTGACGTTAAGAATGGTCCTAACCAGAAACATCAACTTTCCTGCTCCTCTGATGCTGCCTGGCCTGCTGTGTTCCTCCAGCTCCACACTGTGTTATCGCCTGCATCATGGAGCTGATCGAGATTAACTTTAACAAAAACCATTGCTTCTCTCTCCTGAACTTCTTTGCAAAGCTACATACCAGAAGAAAGTGTCCCATAACTGTGTCCATCTGAACACGTGGATAGTAACTTTGTTGATGATCTCAGCTCCACTTGTATCTTCTTTGGTCCAACATTAATTTTTTGGCTGGTTTCCCTCCTATGGAATATTACTATAATTGGATGTCACCTTGGGGTCAGATGATTGTTTTGAGTATGGCTGTGAGATGATGAATGACTACGGTACTGAGGGAAAACTGTTCTCTCTGAGGTGCTCTCCAAGATGGTGGATAGGAAATCCAACACTCAGTTGTGATCAAGCTAACTGATCTAAGTTGGTGTTGATGGGAATATGGAGTTAACAACATGTCGATTGACCTCTGTGTCTAAGATTCCTTGGGAGAGGAAGACCTGCCATGTTTTCATAGAATCACAGAGGCTATCCAGCCCATCAAGTCTCACCAACCCCCCAAACAGTATTCCACCCAAATCCACCCCCCACCCCATCCAATCCCTGTAACTCCATATTTCCCACAGCTAGTCCACCCAGCTTACACATCCCTGGACACGACGGGGCAGTTTAACCCGACCAATCCGCCTAACCTGCCCATCTTTAGACAGTGGGAGGAAACCATAGCGCCCAGCAGAAACCCACTCAGACACGCGGAGAATATGCAAACGAATCGAACCTGGGTCCCTGGTGCTGTGAGGCAGCAGTGTTAACCACTGTGTCAGTCCCATTCGTAATTGGTAGGGTAGCGACTCCAGCAGCTGAGAGATTCCAGGGACAGTGCTGCTTTTATGTTTACATCAGAGGACAGACACTAGATGTGTCATTTTGGATTTGGTACTGCAGTTTCAAATGGAAACTGAACATACAGCGTTCAGACTCCCAAATGTGAGTGCTACCTACTGAACCACAGCTAGCAGTCAATACTCGCTGTCAGGAGGAATGAGTAAATGGTTAATGAGTATTCAAATATGTTTGAAACTCAAATGAGAGTGCTGTTTTAATTATAATAATTTATGTGCAAGTTTTTTAAGGAATTTCGCAGATAGATACCGATAACCTATTACAGATATTCAGTCATCTCCTTAAATAGCTGTCCACACGATCAGGTCAGTTGTTGGCTTGTCTTCATTAAGCTCTCAATGCCTTTGTCAGGAATCAAACTGGAACCACAGCAGAAATTTTGGAGAATCTGTGAATTTGACTTCACATGAGGCTACGCGTTTCAAACAAAAAGTAGTTGAAACGTGGCACTGTCTACAACGAGTAGGCTTTATGAGAGCGTGAGGGAGGAAGGTATAAATAGTTAAGTTGACGGAGTGAGATGAGTAGGGTTGGGAGAAGGCTCCAGTGGAATACGAGCTGAATTTTGGGGCTGAATGGTCTATTTTCTATAAAAACCGAAATGCGGATGCTCTCAATCAGAAACAGGGAGGGTCACCGGACCTGAAATGTTAACTCTGATTTCTCTTCACAGATGCTGCGAGACCCACTGAGCTTTTCCAGCAACTTCTGTTTTTGGGCCTATTTCAGTAGAGCCCACTGAATCGGTACCTCCTTTCAGTTTCTTTTCTTCCTGCCTGTTGTGCTTGGACTTGGGTCTTCTTCACATGTTTCCTAATATCTTTCTTAACATTGTGGTATTATCACCTTCAACCATCTGGGTATTACTGGTAATTACAAACGTCACAATTACCACTTCCCTAAAGCTTCTCAATAACTCAGCACATTGTTAAACACCCAGTCTTTGTAATTGTGTGACTGCCTTTGAAGTTTGTGGTTACCAAAGGTTTTCTTTCTTGTTCTTGCTCTTTGGCAAGTGTTTTGTGATTCTCAGGAAAGGGATGGGGGAATAGTTTTGTAACATTAAGCGGGTTGGAAACAACGTCACTCTGTTTTTATTAGTGCACCCCAATGGACAATATGTCTGCCCTCCTCGCCAAAGATAGCGGTCCCTCTCTTTTTCCGGCCTTTTTTGTGTAAGGTTGCTGAGTACGTCTTATGCAGGTGAACACGCGCATGGACAGGTAACTGATAAGCCAGCCAGCTGATCTATGTTACGGGGCAACCCCCCCCACTAAAGAACAACCCCAGAGGGACATGTAGTATCTAGCCTAGAGCGTCAGCCACAATTTTCGTGCTGATCTCCTGGAATGGAAATTGGACCTACAACGCCCTGACTCCATGCACTACCCATTGAACCATGGTTGCCAAGATAGACCGTGAGCCTGGGTTTTCTTTAGGTCCTGTATGGGATGTGGACTTTGCTGTCAAGGCCAGACCTGCGTCTCTATCACTAATTACTCTTACTGGGCAATCTTGGAAGGCAGTTAAGTTCCAACCAGATTGTTAGTGGAGTATGTGTAGGCCAGACCAGGTAGGGACAGAAGAATGCCTTGAAAAGGCCAAAGTTCAAAGTTTTGCTGTTGGAGACAAGTTGTTTGTGTTATTACTCCATCCCTGGGAGATCATTCAAAGTAATGTTCACTTGAACTTGTCAAATCAAAGAGAAACTCAAAGTAGTCCTGTCAAGTTCACGTTAAACAGTTATAATGGTAGCAAGGATAGTTGGGAGAAAAGTATATTTATGACAGTGACAGAAATAAGGAGTGGAATAAAAAATTCAAAACAATTGGAGAATGAATAGAAACTGAAAATTGAAAAGCTGATCCTCCAGCAATCAGACTGGATAATGTGGCAGTGCTTAATGTATTAGCATGATAACTTATCTTAAGAAAATATCAAAGTCACTTACAAAATCTATTATAGACTCATAAATCAAATGGCTGTTCGTGATGTTGATGTAGGAGATGTTTTAGCTGTAGAAGAACATCTTCGTGAATTCAATCCAGAGAAATGTTCTCGAGTGAGGGCCCAGCTAATGTTCATGATGGACATTGGCATGATTGAATAGAGGTAAAGTAGATGTAACTCACTAATGGTGATGCTGCTGAAATGAGAGAGGTTGCAAAGATTCTGTATTGATTATCACAAAATCAACATGATGGCAAATACGGACACACATCCTATTTCAGGTTTGGAGGACTGTCTTGAAAGAATTGGACGCACACAATTCATCACCAAAACTAACTTGGGAAGATTAGAACTTAGGAACAGGAGTAGGCCATTTATCCTATCCAGTCTGCCCTGCCATTCAATACGATCATGTTGTTTGAAAGGTTCAGTCCCTTTTACTTAACTTGCAGTTCCTGTAACCGTGTACACCTTTTGGTAATCAGAAATCTGCCAAGCTCTACCTTTAAACATTCTTAAAGACTGAGCAGCCACACTACCAGAAGGATGTGGATGCTTCGGAGAGGGAACAGAAAAGGTTTACCAGGATGTTGCCTGTGTTTGGGAGATTTTAGCTATGAAGAAGGGCTGGATGGTCTGGATTTGTTTTCACTGGAATGCAGGAGGTTGAGCAGTGACGTGATAGAAGTTTATAAGATTGTGAATGGCATGGATAGAATGGAAAGTACGAGGCTTTTTCACAAGGTGGAGGAGTCAATTAAAAGGGGACATCAGTTCAGGGTTGGTGGGGTGGGGGGCACACTTTGAAAGAGATGTGCAAGGCAAGTTTTTCTCACAAAGGGTAGTGAGTACCTGGAACATGGCCAGAGGAGGTGGTGGAAGCAGACACAATCGTAGCATTCAAGAAGCACCTGGACAAATACATGAATAGAAACGGAATAGAGGGATACAGATCCTGCAAGTGAGAACAGTTTTAGTATGGAAGGGCAAAATGTATCGGAGCACGCTTGGAGGGCTGAAGGGCCTGTTCCTGTGCCGTATTGTTCTTTGTTTAGCTGCCTTTTGTGAGAGGATCAGCCCACAGCTCTGTCTAAGCACAAGCTAGTCTAAACCCATTACTACTGTCTCCCTATGGGTGAAGAGTAGATAGTGGAAGTAACAAGTGAGCCTGAGTTAGGTATTTAGCTGTACTTTATGGGATCATTGGCTTCTGTTGGCGTTTGTTGTGTCCTTTGGTGACATCAGCAATTCTGTAATTGAGTAGCCCCAATAAGCCCGAAGAATCGCGTGTCATTAATTGGCTGTGGTGGAAACTTTGTTTGAGATTGCTATCTGCTATTGCATGTTGAACTTGGCAAACATCACTCAACGATCACATGCTCTCTCCATTCTGTTTACAAAAAGTCGAACATTTTCACTGCACACTCTGTATAATTTGATACTTGGTGTTTCACATTTTTCAGCTTTTTCAGCGCGTGCGGAGTATACAACACATGAAGTGGGTCAACCCATTTTCTTGGTTGCGAGGAAGCACATTTCAGAAAAGTTTTTAATACAAAACTATCTGCGCAGGCTATTGTATATGCAATCCTGATAGGATTGCTGCACTGTGTGTCACTGACTTCAAGTAAAATTTGAATAGATTTAAGTCAATCACCCAGCTTTCACTAGGCATATGGTGAAAATTTGGTGTCAGATGTCGCTCAGTGGCTAGCATCCTCTCCTCCGTGTCAGAAAATCTTCAATTCAAGCCCCACACCAGAATCCTCCATGGCACTCCCAGTGTATCTATTGACTGCACTGCACTGATAGTCAGACATTATATTGTGACAATGCATTATCTTCCCTCTTGGGTGGAGGTGAGCAATCCCATAATATTATTTAAAATTAGCAACCCCTGGCAGTTTTTCCTGGTGACCTACCAATATTTCTTCCCCATCTCACAATGCTAAAATAAATTATTTGGTCATGTATCACATTGTAGCTCATGGGAGTTTGCTGTGAGCAAATTGGCAGCCATGTTCCATCTTGTACATGAAAGGCGCCATTTAAATGCAAGTCTTACTTTTTCAATCTCTGCAACATTGCGGGGAGGAGCCAAGATTCGGTGTTTGTCTTGTGGTTTGTGGGGGGTGGTCTGGCAGGGGACAGAGTTTGGGTTTGGGCTGTCTGGTGGGAAGTTCTGAGATTAGTGTCTTCCTGCTGGGATGAAGGTCGATTTCAGTTTGGACTTTTTTTTCTAATAGAAAGATCTATCACTGCAGCCATTTGGGACTTTGTGCAGTGGCAGAGAATGTGCAGTGCTGTTGTCACCAGCATTCACCAAAGAACTGGAAGGAATCTTAGAGCTGCGGGCTACATTAGAGACACTTCTCATATGCACTCATAACATTAGCTTGCCTGTTTTCAGTTTAATTGATGACCAGTAGGCAGCTAATTTGCAGAAATTGCCACGCTATGTTTATAAAATACCACTACCTTTTTGCCAAATATGCAGCAATTAAAACAACTGGACTTTGTTTGAGCTCTCATTTGCCAAGAATACCAGGGAGTTGCAAGCAACAAATTCCAGTTGAATGATTTGTGTGCTGTTTGGCTGCAATGTGGGTCATTTGAAGAATGAGGTGTTAAGAAAGCTTGATGAGATCAGGTAACTTCAGACTAATGAATGCATAGGAATAAGTAGAATTAAGAGAAAGAAAAATTTGCATTTATAGAGCATCACTGGACAACTCAAAGCATTTTACAGCCAATGAAGTACTTTGAGAAGTGCAGTCACTGTCGGATAATATATAATGTTTTTGGTAAGGTTCGACAAGAGGGACCATTCCCGTGCTGTTGTTCAAAATAGTGGCATGTGAATTTTTAGAGCTACCTGCGAGAGGATTCTCTGTTTAATATCTCAAGGGATGACAGCATCTATGGCAGTGCAGCACTCCCTCGGTGCTGTATTGGAGTAACAACCTTGATATTTGAGCTCATGCTTTAGAGCGGGATTTGAGCCCACAATCTTCTGACTCTCACAAGCAAATATTCTTCCTACTGAGCCACAGGTTTATAGTTAACAGCACCTAAGTGGATTGTTCAGCCGAGCTGGTCTACACTGTTGCCTATGCTGCATATCAGCCTGTTCCCACCCCTCACCACCTTAACCTGTAAACCTATTCTGTTTGTCCTTTTCTCCCTAATATACTTAGCTTGCTTCCCTTTAAATTCATCTGTAACACTAACCTCAAAATCCATTTTCCAGTGAGTTCTCTGTTCTAACCTCTCTCTGAGTAAAGAATTTCCTAAAGTACTCTACTACTAGGGTTTTCCTCACCTCGTGTCTTGGTCGATTGTAGATTCATTGATAGATATTGATTACAGTGATGAGTCAATAACACCATTATCTTGCTCTGTGGTGGAAGGAGAAGGATTATTTTTGCACAATTCACATGATCCTCTGAAATCTTAATGTAGAAGTGCTCACTAAATGTAGCCATTAACGTGAGAAAATCAATAATTATTATCTAAGTGAGCTTCCAAGGGGTTTATCTCCAGACGGTTTCAGCTCTGTTTATTGCCCTGAATTTCTACGCTTCCCCCCACAGTTATGGCTGACTTTTATTCCTGCGTATGTTTGTGATTCTGTCAGCTTGCACCAAGAAGCAGCCTTTCTTCAAAGATTTGCTGACAGCTAGAAGGCTATTTGACTGAGGATGGCTTCACAACTGACCAGGCCGCTGTCCTGACGCACCCAGATAGGGCTCATTGGAATGGTGAGCAGGGGTGGAAAATCAGGTTGATTTTCCAACTGGAGGAGGAGCATAGAAATTCAGGGCAATAAACAGAGTTGAAACCATCTGGAGATAAACCCCTTGGAAGCTCGCTTAGATAATAATTATTGATTTTTTTTTCATGTTAATGGCTACATTTACTGAGCACTTCTACATTAAGATTTCAGAGGATCATGTAAATTGTGCAAAGGTTGACTTTCCACCTCCCCCTTGCTCTTGCACTGAAGCTCAGCGAATGATCTCTGGCTTGCCTTAATTTTTCCTAAAAAAAAAAGCCCGAAGTCATGAGATACTTCCGCTTTCTTTCCCTGCCCGGCTAATGTATTTTTTTATTAGATTATAGGATGTGGGTATCGCTGGCTGGGCCAGCACTTATTGCTTATCCCTAATTGCCCTTGAACTGAGTGCCTTGCTGGGCCATTTCAGAGGACAGTTCAGAGTCAACCACGTTTCTGAGACTCTAGAGTCACACGGGCCAGACCAGGTAAGGATAACAGATTGCCTTCCATGAAGGTACTTGTCCTTGAGAAGGTGGGGATGAGCTGCCACCTTGAACCGCTGCGGTCCACCTGGTGTAGGTAGACCCACAATGCCCTTAGGGAGTGATTTCCAGGATTTTGACCCAGCGGAAGTGAAGGACGGCTAATGTATTTCCAAGTCAGGAGGATGATGACTTGAAGGGGAACTTGCAGATGGTGGTGTTCCATGTATCTGCTGTCCTTGTCCTTCTAGATGGAAGTAGTTGTGGGTTTGGAAGGTGTTGTCTCATGAGCCATAGTACATTTCTGAAGTGCACCTTGTAGGTAGTATACATTGCTGCTACTGAGCATTAGTGGTGGAAGGAGTGAATATCTGTAGATATGATGTTAGTGAAGTGGGTTAATTTGTCCTGGATAGTGTCAAGCTTATTGAGTGTTGTTGGAGCTACACGCATTCAGGCAAGAGGAGTGGTTTCCAACACACTCCTGACTTATGCCTTGTGGATGGCGGACAGGCTTTGGGGAGTCAGGAGGTGAGTTATTTGTGCAGGATTCCTAGACTTTACCTGCTTTTGAGGCCTCTGTAATGAAATAACTAATCTGATTCAGTTTCTGGTCAATAGGTTGTTGATATTGGGGATTCAGTGATGGTAATGCTATTGAATATCAAGGGACAGTGGTTAGATTCTCTTGTTGGAGATGATCATCACCTGGCATTTGTGTGACATGAATGTCAGTTATCACTTGGCATCGTAAAACTGAATATTGTCCAGGTTTTGCTGCACTTTGACATTGACTGCGTCAGTATCTGAGGAGTCATGAATAGCGCTGAATTGTGCAATCATCAATGACATCCCTCTTCTGACCCTATGGTGGAGGAAAGGGCATTGAGGGAGCAGTTGAACTCCTGCAGGAGATGTTCTGGAGCTGAAATGACTGATCTCCAAAAACCAAAACCATCTTTCTTTGAGCTGTGTTTGACTCTATCCAGTGGAGACTCCTACTGATTCCAGTTTTGCTTGGGCTTCTTGATGCTATGCTCAGTCAAATGTGGCATTGATGTTCATCAGTGGACCAGATGGACATTTCCAAAAGTCAACAATAGTTACATAGCTGTCATTAAACTAGCTTTTAGATTCAAGGTATTTATTGAATTCATTTGAATTTTGAATCCCAGTATTTGCCATGGTTATTTTTCCCCTGTATTTTGACACTATTTGGACCAAAGTGTGTTTTTGCAGCATTTACCCAGATGAGAGAGAAACAAAATTGGAGCCTAAATTTTCAGCACCAAATGGGACCATTGCCATCCTAAATCCAACTCCTGTCTGGTCCTGCTCTCCCATAATGAAGCTTTCCACCCTTTTAACAATTCAAAAGGAAAATACGGCACAGGCTGGAGAATAAAATAAAAACAGAATGCTGGAGAAACTAAGCAGGTTTGGCAGCATCTGTGGAGAGAAGATCGGGTTGAAGCCTTCAAGTTCTTTGACTCTTCTTCCGAACTGAGGATGACCATTTTAAACTCAAGTGGCCACGGGACTGGGAGCTAAATCAGTTCCGAAGAAGAGCTTCAAGATTGGACTGTTTTCAAGATGATTCTTATGACCTACCTCTCTCGCTGGTACTTGTCGTGCATCTTTATGTGGGGCTTGGTGTTGAGGGCACCATAGCTGAACCCAATCCAGTTCTGCGCCCCAACTTCATTGCTCAGACATTTTCCAGAAGGTCAATGGCTCAGTATTAGTAGTGGGAACTTGGGCTGTTTACCCATTTCTTTTCTTTCTCTTTCCCTTTCCAACTACAGAGGCCTTCTCTAGCCTGCTTACTGCTATACTTACGCATATCAATGTAGGTATGCAGGGAGGTGATGGCCTAATGATGTTATTGCTAGACTATTAATCCAAAGACCCAGGTAATATTCTGGGAACCTGGGTTTGAATCCCGCCATGGTGAAACTTGAATTAAATATAAATCTGGAATTGAGTTTAATGTTGACTGGAAAAGCCCATCTGGTTCACTAATCCCCTTTAGGGAATGAAACTGTCATCCTTACCTGGTCTGCATTCCATGTGACTCCAGACCCACCGTAATGTAGTTGACTATTAACTGCCCTCTGGGCAATAAATGCTGACCTAGATAAGTGATGCCCACGTCCTGTAAATGAATCAAAACCAAATCAACTAATCCAGCAGAGTTCAGATGATGAACACTGGGGAAATGGTGATATCTGTATACTCCCTAAATCATCAAAAGGGGATGGAATAAAAACCATTCATTTAATTAGAAGTACAATACCCTGTGGAATGCCTTGGAGAGTTCTGCTGTGTTAAAGGTGGTGTGTCAATGTAAGCTTTCAGAAGTGAATCTCACGCTTTCTTTATTTCTTATTTTGCAGAGTCGGAAGGACAGGGAGAGGCCGAAGCAGAAACTCAAGAAACCTACAGAATCATTGAACAGCACCGTTAGCACGGTTACTGTAACAGCAGAAAAGGTGAGTGTGGATACAAGTTACAAAGCAAGCAAACCCCTGGCCCTTGTGGTCTAATGCACACCCAGATGATGACATGCAGTTTGGTGATCATCAGCGCGTTTTCTCCGTTTACCTTCCTTTCAATTTTTTTTTTGATCATACACCTGATCTGTTAACAACTGAGGACCTGTCAAACAGCAGTTCCAGTGTTGCATTGTAGTATGACTGAAATTTCCGTATTTGCAGAGGCCATTTGGCCTACAATGCTTATGTTGGCTCTGGTTCCCCATCGAATTTTCCTGTTTTACTGTACTCCTTTCTCATGGCCTTTTGCCCACATATATTAGCATTCTCCTACATGTTTATCTAATTCAGGGTAAATATTGTGACTGCCTTTTCCTTTTGTGATAACAAATTCCATACGTTAAAGTGTTCCTTCTAATTTTATTGTTAAAGTTCACTCCCACTGGCATCTGCTGGTGTCTTTGTGTCCCAGTGTGCTGTTGTGCAGGTGCCCCAGCATGCTGCTTCTCAACTTTGTAGTTATTTTGCTTTTCACATGTGAAAATGTGCATCCCCTTAAGCTGTCCCTAATTTTTAGTTTTGGAAGAGCTGGAGGAGATTTTTGGGGTTAAATATACAGAAACAGTAGCCAGGTTGTAATTCCATAGACATTGGCCCATCCAATACACAGAGCGAAATCGGTAAGCTTTTGAGCTCTGCTCTGACAAGGGGGCCACTGCTTAAAACTGTCCTTCAGGGTTATATGGAAATCTGTTGCAGTGAGAATGTCTTCATGCTGTTTGTCCAATAACGTCCAATAGAGTATGTTAAATATTGTACTTTGTATTGGAGAGTGTCGTAATGGCACTTAGACAGTGCTTCCTGCAGACATTACCTGCTGAAATATGTACACAGGATGCAGTTTAATATGAACATTGGTGCTGGAAGATTTGCACCACCTGAGGTGCTACTGAGCCACAGAGACCAGGTAGCAAAAACTTGAAACCTTACTTTGTTCTGGGTTAGCTGTAGTTTAGTTGGTGCTCTATGCTAAGATGTCTGGGGGCTGCTTTGATCAAGGTTTTCATCTAAAGGTATTGTTTGTTGGAGATCTCTTCGGGCGGCTCAGTCACTGTGGCAACATGACCTTTTTTTTAACCAACATGGTATAGTCTGGAGCTGTGCATGGTGATGGTAGAGACTCCAGCTTTCTTCCCGTCACATTGCTGACCTGGAGTCTCTCCCGCTCTCACCAATTTCCATTGGCTTGTATTGAAAGGATTTGCAGATTGATGAGCTAATGTTTCAAATACACCATCCTTGGCCATCAATTCTGCACTGGGACATGGAGTCACCAGAGGTTGAGGTTCAGAGGTAGGGAGTCCACCCACTGTGCCACAAGGCCTTGCCTTTGCTGAGGGATTGATAGACACCAATAATTTCACTTCCAGTTTGGAGTTCAGAAGATATATCTAAGCTCATTGAGTGGTTAGAATTTGGAATATTCAATGTTTTTAAGAGGAACATAGACAAATACATGAAGGAGAAAGGAATAGAAGGTATTGCTGATGAGGTTAGGTGAAAGTAGCTGGGAGGGCGTCATGGAGGGCTTGGACTGAGTGGCTTGTGTCTGAGCTGTTCACATAATGTAGGCAATTACAGTTACTCAAAATAGGCAGAAGTGTTGATTTGTCAGATTAGAAATCGATGGGATAAACTCATTAGAATTTGCCCCTGCAGCAGGGAGATGAGGGCACATCTCTGTTGTGCAAACTCTCTGACTTGCTTGCTCTGCTATCTGCTTGGCCCACAATCAGACAACACACCCCTGCCCCTTTTGTGTTCCAGTATCTGAAAGATGGGAACAGGTTAATGGTAGCTTTCAAGAAGGAATTGGACATATACCTGAAGGGGATATATTTGATGACTTGTATACAGGAAAGAGCAGAGAAGCTGGGAACACTTGTGAAGAACTACCACAAACACAGTGGGCCAAATGGCCTCTTTGTGTGTTGGATGATTCTGTGCAAAATTGATGCAGAAGTAAAGCACACAGATCTCCACAAAAAAAAACAATCATGGTCGCATAGTGGAGTGTGTATTTTTAAAGTGGTCCTTTGCGGAATAGTTCATTTACAGCACTCTCCTGCAACAGCTTTCTCTCATCAGATACCTACCTGTTTGACATGTGATGCTTTAATCTTGCTGGCGTAAATCAAAACTTCCTTATTTAAACTTTTTGTTGAATTTTTCCCCTGGAATTTAAAAGTGCCCTGGTGCCTTGCACATCTGTTTTGTTTCATGATTCCAGCTGTTTCTCTGCCCTGCAGGCCAATTCTCCGATTTAAATTCTTTTCTTTTCTTAAAAAAAAAACTAATGAGAAGTTTCTGCGCTGTTGTTTCTTCCCCTTTTGTTTTATCTAACTAATAACTATCAGACTTGCACGACTGCTGGCAGCAACAGCAGCATCTATATGTCAGGGAACTTGAGAGATTTGGATCAACCCACAGCTCCCTTTACCAATAAACATTTCCAGGGAGCATCTGCGCCGCACGTGAGTGGGAAGGAGACGACAGAGGTCGCCAGGTCAGAGGTCAAAGGGAAGAAGGCTCCTAGTCATGGCTCCAGCCAAAGGGGACGGAAAGCAGGCGTCGGGAAGAGCCTGGCCAGTGTTTCCACTGTGTCAACAGCAAGTCCATTTCAGCAAGGTACGTTGGGTTTCATTCATTTGTGGGATGTGAGTGTCACTGGCGTAGCCAACGTTTATTGATCTTGAGAAGGCGGAGCTGTTTGCTTGAACCTCTGCAGTCCATGAGGAGTAGGTGCACCCACAATGTTGGTCAAGGAAGACTTCCTGGATTTTTGAGCCAGTCTGCCGAGGGGAGTGTGGGGAAAGAGGAGAGGGCTGGGGTGGGAGTGCTAATTGGAACTCGAGAAGGCAAGCCTCTACATGGACCAAACCAGCAAACAATGCGCTTACCTGAGCCAAACGAAATCAACAGCCCTCTGGTTCTTATTTCAAGTGTGGGACCTTTTATTGAGAAGCTCATTCTCAGTATGTGGGATACCAAGACCAGGGTTTATTCCCCATCAGAGTTGTTCTGATTGCAGTCATAGGCAACGTGCAACTCGTGTGACATGTTGGGCCACTTTTGAGGATAACTGACACAAAATGTAATTTTTAACGTCTCAAACATCAAAGAGTTGGTGTGTTTCTTGGAATTGCATGTGGTTCTATTAAAGACAGCAGGTTTGTGAACCAAGTTGAGTTTCTACAATAATCCGACAGCGTCACCAGCCATTGTACCACTGAATGATTTTATTTCCAGCTTCCTTGCTTTTTTTCTTTATTCATTCACGGGATGAGGGCGTCACTGGCTAGGTAGCGTTTATTGCCCATCCCTAATTGCCCAGAGGGCAGTTCAGAGTCAACCACGTTACTGTGGGTCTGGAGTCACATGTAGACCAGGTGAGGATGGCAGTTTCCTTCCTTAAGGGACATTAGTGAACCAGATGGGTTTTTCCGACAAACGACAATGGATTTACGGTCATCATTAGATTCTTAATTCCAGATTTTTATTGAATTCAAATTCCACCATCTGCCGTGGCAGGATTTGAACCTGGGTCCCCAGAATTTTATCTGGGTATCTGGATTAACAGTCCAGCAATTAATACCACTGGGCCATCGCCTCCCCTGACTAAACTAAACTAAAATTCTCAAGCCATCAAAACTCAAGTTCTCCAAATTGTTGGGCCAGACCTCTTGCTTGTTCCAGTAACATAATGACGACATTGATTAACTGATCTCTGTGAGAATATTCTTGTGGTATTGAATGTGGTGCCCCAGCGTTCACTGGGGTTGGGGAGCAAGGGAGGGAATATCCGCCTGTGTGCTATCACCTTATCACGGTCCAGCTACCAGGGCACCAAGAGAAGTCCGTACCGGACCCCAGCCGTAATGAGTCTCAAATTGGGATAGCTTGTTACCACACACTATTGCATGGAGGCTTCACCCGTTGGTTTGGCTACAGGGAGATATAATTAATGCTCAGCAGGCCTGAGAGAGACCAGAGGAAGAAAGGGAAATGACATGAAATTGTGGGCATTGAGATTGATGATGTGTAAGGGTTGAGAGTGATGCAGGAGCAACCTATAAAATAGATGGAAATTTGTAACATCAATAGCAACAGTCTGCACTTGCATTGCACCTTTTAATGATGTTATCAAACCCAACCTGACATCAAATCACACAGTGAGAAATCAGGGCAGATGATCAAAAACCTGGTCAAAGGAGTAGGTTTTAATGAATGTCTTAAAGGAGAGGAGAGAGAGAGCTTCAGGGGCAGAGAGGTTTGGGAGGGAATTCTGGAGCTTAGCACCCAAACGGCTAAATATAGAGCGACCGATGGTATCACAGTTAAAGTCAAGAATTTGCAAGAAGAGAATTGAAATCCGATTATCTGCAAGGGTTGTGAGACTGGAGGAGATTGCAGCAATGTGGAGGGCGAGGTCATGGAAGCATCTGAAAACGTGGGTGAGAATTTTAAAATTGAGGCAGGTAAGTCAACAAACACAGGGCTGATATGTGAGCTGGGCTTGGGTTTGCGGTAGCACATTGGTGGAGGATAGAAGGTTGGCCAAGAGATTGTCCGTATAGTCAAGTCTAGAAGTAACAAGGATGAGGGTATCAGACGCAGATGAGCTGAGGAATGGGCAGCCAGGCAACAACATGGAGGTGGAAGTGGTCAGTGCTGATTGCGGTGTGAACATGGCTGGAAACTCCACAGTAGTGGCATAGCTGGTAGGGTTTCAAAAGCTGCTGCTTGTTTTGTTTTGATAACCAGTGGCCAGGGTCATAAGACCATAAGAAATAGAAACAGGACTCAGCTGTTTGACCCCTTGAACCTGCTCCGCTTTTCAATAGGATCATGGCTGATCATATGGAGAAGGTGGGGAAATCATTGTTGTGCTTTAACCACATTATTTGGTTGGTAGTTGAAGGGGTTAATATTTCAGCCTATAGTACTGCTAGACTGCATATATGTTATTAAACAGTAATCTGATTTGTGGGTTAGACAAAAAACTTCCATCTATTGGTGGCAATCCCAAGTTATCTATGTCTGATATTATGTCCCTCA
Source organism: Rhincodon typus (assembly GCF_021869965.1). Taxonomy (NCBI): domain Eukaryota; kingdom Metazoa; phylum Chordata; class Chondrichthyes; order Orectolobiformes; family Rhincodontidae; genus Rhincodon; species Rhincodon typus. Next base: position 32,256,330 of record NC_063361.1, on the reverse strand, counting down.
GATTGTCCATTACTGACCAGGAAGTTTCAGGAGTTGGTTAGCAGATGATTCCTAGATTCTGTTTTATTGATGGTACAATAACCAATTGAGATGGTCTATAGAAAACTGATTTAACAGTATAGTCTGCAAAAGATGGTGAATGGATATCAAGCTCTCCATTTCCAATTCCAAATCGCCAGTTAACATAAAACAGTAGGCCCAGCTGTACATGATCTGATCATCTGGGCTTCATTTCAGAGTTAACATACGAATTGGGAACAGAAGTAGGCCTTCCGGCCTCTCGAGACTGCTCTGCCATTCCGTAAGATTGTGGCTGATCTGTTTATGTTTTGTATTTTATGTTCCCACCGAAGTTTGAATCCCCTGCATGATACTAGTCTGAGTCTGCTTTAAAAATATTCAGTGAACCCCTTCTCCTCCACCTTCTGAGGCAGAATTTTCCAAAGTCGCACAGCCTTCTTGAGAGAACAAAATTTCTCCTCATTTCTGTCTGAAAAGGTTGAGCCATAATCTTAAACAGCAAGCCCTAGTTCTGGACTCCCCCTCAAGAGGAAATATCCTTTCTATGTCTGCTTCTCAGGACTGTTCAGGATCTTGTACACTTCAATTAAATCACCCCTCAATCTTCTAAACTCCAGTAGAAACAAGCCTAGGATGGCCAATCTATTCTCATAAGACAACCTGCTCATTCTAATCTAATAAACCTCCTCTGAACCACCTGTAGTTCATTTCAATCCTTCCTTAAGTAAGAAGGTCAAAACTGGACACAGTTTTCACAATAACAAGGTT
>NC_063361.1:32238559-32255141 GCF_021869965.1 Rhincodon typus | reverse complement strand
GGTCTGGACCCTTCTTCAGAAAATGAAGAAGGGTCCAGACCCGAAACGTCAGCTTTCCTGCTCCTCTGATGCTGCCTGGCCTGCTGTGTTCATCCAGCTCTACACCTTGTTATCTCAGATTCTCCAGCATTGGCAGTTCCTACTATCTCACAGTTTTCACAATGCGGTCGGACCAATGCCCAGTATAACTGCAGCTTAACCTCCTTATTTTCTGCCAGAAACAAGTAATGCATATCACTGTTCCCTTTTACTTCCTTCCGCCAGCCATGCACCAACACCCACTTACATATGTAGACACATGCACAGAGTCACTCAACCACATGCCCTGCAATGGAAGATCACACAGCGACTCACCCAGCTGAGAGAAGCCACAAGGCCATGACAGGAAGCTTCAAGCAGCCCATACAAAAATATCTTTCAATTTCGTACGAAGCCTAGAAAATCAGCAGAGTGCCACTGTGTCAGCAGATCACAAGTTCACTGGAGACTTAAATATAAAAATCCAGGCAGCATCAATGCAGTACTGAGTGAATGCCTCACTGTACCAAGGTGCCATCTGGGGATGCTGCAAGCCGGAAGCAGAAACAGTTGGAGAAACTCAACAAGTCTGAAGAAAGTTCAGTGGACTCGAAATGTTAACTCTGTTTCTCTTGCCACAGATGCTGCCAGACCTGCTGAGTTTCTCCAGCAGTTTCTGTTTCATTGAAGTTGAGATCCTTGCCACTAGTTAGAAGAAAAGCAAGGGAATTGCCCGTATGTCCTTGCCAATGTTTAACAGCATCTAATCATTAACACATTTGCTGTTTGTGGGAGTTATACTGAGTACAGGTTGGCCACAGAGATTCCAACGTTACAAGTCGAAAGTACTCCAGTGGATGTAAATTATTTTGGGATATCCTGAATTCATGAAAGGCACAATATGAATGCAAGTCTTTTTACTTGCTGTAGACATAGTAAGTGACATACCATCACACGCTAACCCTGGAAAATTAGCAAATCTGAGCTAATGTCAATGTTCACCTCTCCTAACTTGAAGAACGCTGGGTCACATACGTGGTAGCAGTTGTCCTGAACCAAGCCCAAATAGCCATTTCTCATTTGTTCTCTTCAGCAGTGAATGGCAGTTTGACTGTAGTAGGCATGACATTCGAATCCTGTTCTCACCCAATGTTAAGACTTGAGCATTTTGTAAAGGCGTTGTAGTTGATTGGATCACCTCGAGTGCTGCCTTGGCTGAGATCAGCCAACTTGGTACATTCTGTGGATGGAGCCCACGGTGATCGAGTCTGTCTGCATTGGTACCACATAACACAAGATACAATTAGAAACCAAGCCATTGTAGCAGCAACCCCAGAATTTGACAAGAGTTTCCAATTGCAATTTCTGTCACAAAAAATGCATACATCATAGATTCATAGAATCAGATAATCCCTACAGTGGAGGAGCAGGTTGTTTGGTACATCAGGTCCACACTGACCTTCCAAAGAGCATCCCATCCAGACCCAACTGCTGTACCCTATCCCTGTAACCCTGCATTTCCCGTGGCTAATCCACCCAGCCTGCACATCCCTGAACACTAGAGGCAATTTAGCTCGGCCATTCCACCTAACCTGCACATCTTTGAACTGCGGGAGGAAACTGGAGCACTTGGAGGAAACCCATACCGACAGGGGGAGAATGTGCAAATTCACACAGATGGTCAACTGAGACTGGAATCGAACCCAGATTCCTGGCACTGTGAGGCAGCAGTGCTAACTACTGAGCCACTGTGCGTACTTGCACTAATTGCTAGGATTCTGAGTTAGGCACTGGAGTAGACCATTCAGCCCTTCCAGCCTGTTTGACCTTTGATCTCAACACCACCTTTCCTCCCCATTCTGATATCTCTTGATACTTGTAGTGTCTACAAATGTACTGATCTCAGTCTCGATGGCTGAGCATCCACTGGGTTCCATTGAGCAGAGAATTCCAAAATTTACAATCTGCTGAGTTAAGAAATTTCTACACATCTCCGTTTTCCATAGCCGATTTCCAATCCTGACACTATAGGATGGGAGTAGGCCACTCAGCCCCTCGAGCCTGCATTGTCATACAACAGGATTGTGAAGGATTTGATCTTGGCCTGTATGCCACTGTTTCCCATAAACCTTCGACACCCATATAGTTCTGGTTTATCTTAGCTGTATTCACTGGCTCAACCTTCACAAGTCTCTGTAATTCAAAATTCCATAGATTCACAACTTTCAGAAAGAAAAGGCCTGTCATTGGAAACCGGCTCCCAGCATCTCCTCTGATATCCCTCTAAGAATTTTATAATTATTTACCTCAGATATGCCATGACATATCTTCAGGTGAGGCTGAGCTCTTCTGGCCTAAAGGTAGGGACATTACCGCTGTGTGCCGTATGCCCCCTTTCTAAGAATTATATGGATATTTTCAAATCCACATATTATGATGTATCCCTGGAGCAGATGGGACTTGAACACTGATCTTCTGGCCCAAAAGTAGGGACGTTACCCCAAAAGCCCTCCAAAATATTTTATAAGCTTTGAAATGTGTTTAAATTAAGACGCCAATCACTCATGTTCTGATTGAATACTAGAACAGGTTGGAAGGGCTGAATGGCCAACATTTGCTACTATGTAACACAACAGAGGAAAAAAACTGAAACAACAACAACAGGAATTGCAGGGGAAAAGTTCAACAGGCAGCATCTGTGGAGAGAGAAACAGGAAGTATTTGCATGTCTTGTGACCCTTCTACAGAATTCCACAATTTGGTTTTATTTTAGAGAAGTACTGGAAATACTCAGTAGGTCTGGCAGGACTTAGGCTGGGAGAACCAGAGCAAATGTTTTGACTTGATGATCACCTTTGAACAATTTTGTTGCAGGGTCAGATTTCCAGATCCTGCAGCTATTTGCTTTTGTTTATACCCCTTACCTTGCTTTGCACAATGGTGTGAAATTATTCTGCAGCATATGAGAAGATGCAAATTTTACTACGATTCACACATCTGACACAACTGCCCTGTCTCCCCTACCACAAAGAGAGACGCACATGCACACGCAGAGACACACACACTCGTAAGTTTTTCGAGTTTCCTAATGACAAAAGTTTTGTTATGTTTTAAATGCAATATAATCTGAGCATTTGGAGACATCTGTCAGGATTACAGACAGTAATCCTGTCTCAGGCTCGGTGGATGAACAGACAGGCTGAAGGCTTCCTCCCTTGGGACTCTAATGATGGCACCTGAGCCCTTTGATTGGATTAGGCTCTTATAATCTACTATCAGTCACCCTGTGTCCTCGCTGCAGTAAGCACTAGGGCAGCATTGCATGGCTCAGTTGATACAAACTGAGGGCGGAACAGATCAGTGAGAGCCCAGGCTGACTCCGCAACCTGAGCTGAGTTAGCTGACCTCAGCAGAGCTGGTTGTGGAAGGCTTAAATTTAATCAGAGCTCCACAGGGGCACATCGAGAGGCCAGGTTTCGATGGGAGGTGGGGGAACAACAAGGAGAAGATTAAGCAAAGTTCCTGCGACTGATTACTATCTGACAAGTCTGACTGAAAACCAATCAAACATGCAAGTCCGATCAGCTTCCCTCTCCAGCCCAGGGGTATGTGGGCCATTCCACAACAGACAGAGTAGCCTGCCCTGTGCCTCACACACAGATTGCCCTTTTGCGTGCTAAGGAATTCGTTCAGCCGAGGGAAATAGTTATTTGATTATTTCTCTACTGTTCTATAAGAAGGACATTAAGGCCCTGGAAAAATGCAAAGAAAGAGATGTGTTAGAATGATACTGGAGTTCCATCTATAAAGAAGGATTAAATAAATTGGGTTTCATCTTTCCAGAGGAGAAGTAAGGGGAGGGGAGAGGATTAGATATCTGGATCTCTGGTCTTTCTGTTGGGTTTGAGAAAATAGGTAATAGATGTAATGAAGACGTTTCTGCTGTGCAAACAGGACCAGAACTAGAGTTTTTAAATATAAAATAATCACCAATAAATTCAGGAGAAACATCTTTACACATAGAACAGTGTGAATGTGGAGCTCCCTCAACTACTCCCTGTCGGAGCCGAGTAGCTGAAATTCAGTTCAGGGGAGCTAAGTAGTCACTGTTGTAGGTAGTCACTCCATCTCAGAAATTCCAGGTCACTCATCCTGGGTTCTATGGGTCCTTGTGTCCTAGAGCCACATCTCCCACCACACACTTGGCAGGTGTTTCCGGAAGGTGGAAGTGACCCTTGACCTTGAGATCACTGCCATTCCTTTCTCCAGTTCCTTCTCAGTATTTCCTCCTGCCGATGGGTCTTCTCAAAGAATTTGTGTCCCCTCATACAGGAGCTTCTGAACAAGGCAAGCAAAGGAAACACAAGGGAGAAGGGAATGGAAGTATATTTTGATGGAACTACAGTAGATGAAGATGGGTGGGAAGTCGCTCATGTGGAGCGTAAGAACCAACGCAGACCAGATGGGCTGAATGGCCTGCTCGTTTATGATTCTTTGAGATTAGCTAGGAAGACACTTGTCTTTAAGTTTGATATCACCTTTTTTTGGAAACTTTCACATTTCATTTCCCCATACAGGGCGGCACGGTGGCTAGGTGGTTCACAGAGCCAGGGTCCCAGGTTTAATTCCAGCCTTGGGTGACTGACTCTGTGGACTTTGCACATTCTCCATGTCTGCCTGGGTTTCCTCCAGGTGCTCTGGTTTCCTCCCACAGTCCAAAGATTTACGGGTTAGTTGGATTGGCCATGCTAATTTGTCCACAGTGTCCAAGGATGTATAGACTAGGTGGGTTAGCCATGGTAAAAGCGGGGTTACATGGTTAGGTAAGGGGGCTGGATATAGGTCGGATGCTCTTCGGAGGGTTGGTGCAAACTCAGTGGGCCGAATGATCTCTCTACACACTGTAGTGTTTCTTTGTTTTATTTTGAAAGCTTCATTGAAAATCCTCCGTTGGAATCTGAGTTGTCCATTTTGTGAATTGTCCATTTGTTGATCCGAATGTGTAGAAGCCAGAAAAATGTGTTGCCTCGGAGGGCTTAATGCTTGGATTGTTTGTGGTTCAGTTACTGGGCTAATTCTCCAGAGGAGAGAGATGGAGAAATGATATCAAGTTATCAGTGAAAAAGGCCATAGTGTTATTGGATGGTTGTTGAAACCTGACTGGTTCACAAATGTCCTTTAGGGAAGGAAATTACTGCCATATGTGTGACTCCAGTCCTACATTAACATAAGAACATAAGAACTAGGAGCAGGAGTAGGCCGTCTGGCCCTTCGAGCCTGCTCCGCCATTCAATAAGATCATGGCTGATCCTTTCGTGGACTCGGATCCACTTACTCGCGTTCTCACCGTATCCCTTAATTCCTTTATTGTTCAAAAAAAATCTACCTTTTGTTTTAAAAACATTTACTGAAGTAGCGTCAACTACTTCACTGGGCAAGGAATTCCATAGCTTAACAACCCTCTGGGTGAAGAAATTCCTTCTCAGTTCAGCCCTAAATCTGCTCCCTCTAATCTTGAGGCTATGCCCTCTTGTCCTAGCTTCACCTGCCCGTGGGAACATCATTTCTACTTCTATCTTATCTATTCCCTTCATAATTTTATATGTTTCTATAAGATCCCCCCTCAATCTTCTGAATTCCAATGAATATAATCCCAATCTACTCAGTCTGTCCTCATAAGCCAACCCCCGCAACTCCGGAATCAACCGAGTGAACCTCCTTTGCAACCCCTCCAGTGCCAATACATCCTTTCTCAAGTAAGGAGACCAAAACTGCACACAGTACTCCAGGTGTGGCCTCACCAGCACCTTGTACAGCTGCAGTATAACCTCTCTGCTTTTAATTTCAATCCCTTTAGCAATGAAGGACAAAATTCCATTTGCCTTCCTAATTACTTGTTGTACCTGCAGACCTACCTTCTGTGATTCATGCACAAGGACACCCAGGTCCCTCTGCATAGCAGCATGCTGCAACTTTTTATCATTCAAGTAATAATCCTTTTTACTATTACTCCTACCAAAACGTATGACTTCACATTTATTTACATTGTATTCCATCTGCCAGACCTTTGCCCACTCACTCAATGTATCTCTGTTCCTCTGCAAAGTTTCACAGTCCTCTGCACACTTTGCTTTGCCACTCATCTTAGTGTCATCTGCAAACTTTGACACCCTACACGTGGTCCCCAACTCCAAATCATCTATATAAATTGTAAATAATTGAGGTCCCAACACCGATCCCTGAGGCACACCACTAGTCACTGACTGCCAGCTAGAATAGCACTCATTTATCCCCACTCTTTGCTTCCTGCTAGTCAACCAATCCTCTATCCATGCTAATACTTTACCCTTAATGCCATGCATCCTTATCTTATGCAGTAGCCTCTTGTGCGGCACCTTGTCAAAGGCCTTTTGGAAATCTAGGTACACCACATCCACTGGGTCCCCATTGTCCACCTCGCTTGTAATGTCTTCATAGAATTCCAAAAGATTTGTCAAGCATGACCTGCCCTTCATGAACCCATGCTGCGTCTGCCCAACGGGACAATTTCTATCAAGATGCCTTGCTATTTCTTCCTTGATAATAGACTCAAGCATCTTCCCCACTACAGAGGTTAAGCTAACCGGTCTATAATTTCCCCATCTTTTGTCTACTTCCCTTTTTAAACAGTGGCGTCACATTTGCTGTTTTCCAATCTGCTGGGACTGCCCCAGAGTCCAGCGAATTTTGGAAAATTACCGCCAGTGCACCTGCTATTTCTCCCGCCATCTCTTTTAGTACCCTGGGATGCATTCCATCAGGGCCAGGAGACTTATCAATCCTTAGCTCCATTAGCTTGCCCAACACCACCTCTTCCGTAATAATGATTGTTTCCAGGTCCTCACCTACCTTCATCTCTTTGTCAATTACTGGCATGTTATTAGTGTCCTCCACTGTGAAGACCGATACAAAATACCTGTTCAATGCCTCAGGCATCTCATCATATCCCATAACTAAATTCCCCTTCTCATGCTCTAAAGGGCCAACGTTTACTTTAGCCACTCTTTTTCGTTTTATATATTTATAGAAACTTTTCCTATCTGTCTTTATGTTCTGTGCTAGTTTTTTCTCATGTTCTATCTTACTTTTCTTTATAGCTCTTTTTGTGGCTTTCTGTTGACCTTTAAAGTTTTCCCAGTCTTCTAGTTTCATGCTGTTTTTGGCCACTTTGTATGCCTTCTCTTTCAATTTGATAGCCTCCCTTATTTCTTTAGACACCCATGGCACATTACCCCTTTTCTTACAGTCCTTCCTTTTCATTGGAATATACTTTTGCTGAGCACTTTGAAAGATTGCTTTGAAAGTCCTCCACTGCTCGTCAACTGTCCCACCATAAAATCTTTGTTTCCGGTTTACTTTAGCCAAGTCCTCCCTCATTCTATTGTATTTCCCCTTGTTCAAGCACAGGACAAACATTAATGTGGCATTCTCAATGCCCCTGAAATGATGCAGCAAGCTGGACAGGTTGAATGGAGGAATGGAAATAAATGGTAGTAGCACCCGCATTTTGTGAATGAATAAGGAGGGGCAACATAATAAACAAATATATAACAATACAAACACCAGGCACAAGTTTTATTGCTTCTATCATGAAATCATAAAACAATAATGGCACAGGAGGAAACCATTTGGCCCATCATCTCTGCACAAAAGTAACTCACCCAGTTCAAATGCCGTGCCCTTAAGCCCTGCAATTCCTTTTTTACTGTTTATGTGCACATCGAATTTAAATTTGAGAGCCACGATCGAATCTGCCTCCACTGTGCTCTCAGGCAGTGCATTCCACTTGCTGTGTTTGTTTTTAGAAATAAAAAAACATTTCCTCCTGTTGATGTTGCAAGGCTCTCGTAGCAATCATCTTAAATCAGTGTTCGGCTTCTCAATCCTTGCACCAAATATGGGAAGGTGATGGCCTAGTGGTATTATCGCTGGACTGTTAATCCAGAGACCCAGACAACGTTCTGGGGACCTGGGTTCAAATCCCGCCATGGCAGATGGTGGAATTTGTATTCAATAAATATCTGGAATTGTGAATCTAATGATGACCATGAATCCATTGCCAATTGTCGGAAAAACCCATCTGGTTCACTGATGCCCTCTAGGGAAGGAAACTGCCATCCTGGCCCACATGTGACTCCAGGCCCACAGCAATGTGGTTGACTCTTAACTGCCCTCTGGGCAATAAATGCTGCCTGGCCAGCGACGCCCTCATCCCACGAATGCATAAAGAATAAAGGAAGCACGTTTTTTTTTCTCCATTGGTGTGTGAACGTCTGATTCGTTTGTATTTGATGTTCTTTCCCACCCCTCCCCTGACACTTAGTTCACCTGCCAGGCATCAGTAGTGAGTTCAATTTGAAGGCATTTGCAAGTAACTCATTTCATACCCCCAAGCCACCTGAAAACGCTTGTCAACGTTATGTATCGCGTTTGAAATATTGTAAGCATGCCATATTATCAACAACAGGAAAAAGTCTAACAAGAAAGTTTGTGCGAGAAACTGTTTAATGGTATAAGATGTGCATTGAGTAATGCTTTGTATTGCCTTATGGTTAAGTAACTATTTTGAAGTGCACTTACTGTTTCGTAGACCAATGTGGTGGCTTTTTTTTTTTGTTTATAGACCAAGCTTCCGTAAGCTGTATTGAGACAGGAACATGAGGAACAACATTAAGCTCCCCAGGGTTTGCTCTGCCATTCATTTAATCAGTTTACCACTAGTCTGAACCTTTGCTGTAATGCTTGGAAATCTCAATGGGTCAGGCATCATCCTTGGAGAGATTTCCAGCATTTTTTTGTCTTCTGAACCTTAGCTCTGTTTTCTTGACATGGCATATTCCTCGATACCTTTACCTGGTAAATATCTACTAGTGTCTATTTTGAAAACTTGAGTTAACCCACAATATTGAAAGCAAAAGCCCTCAGGCAAGAACAGTCTTTTGGGGGAAAGAATTGCAAATTTCTACCACTCCTGTATGAAGGAGCACTTGTAGACTGAATTCTTGGATAATGAACTCTGCTTTAAAGTTATGCCCTTTTAGACCATAAGTCCATAAGAAACAGGTGCAGTATTACGCCATTCGGCCCATTGAGACTGCTCCGCCATTTGATCATGGCTGATATGTTTCTCAACCCCATTCTCCTGCCTTCTCTCCATGACCCTTGATCCCTTACCAATCAATAGACTATATATCTCCGTCTTAAATGCACTCAATGACTTGTGACAATGAGTTCCACAGATTAACTACCCTCTGGCTGAAGAATCCTCCTCATCTCAGATTCATTGGGTTCTCTGAGGCTGTACCCTGGGGTCCTAGTCCCCCGTACTAGAGGGAACAACTCCTCCGCGCCCACTCTATTCCAAGCCTCTCGGTATACTCTAAGTTTCAATCAGATCCCCGTTCATCCTTCAAAACTCCGTTGAGTATGGAACCAGAGTCCTCAACAGCTCCTCATGACAACCCTTCATTCCCCAGATCATTCTTGTAAACCTCCTCTGGACCCCCTCCAATGCCAGGTCGTCCTTCCTTGGATACCAGGCCCAAAACTGCTCGCAATATTCTAAATGCAGTCTGCCCAAAGCCTTATACAGCCTTGGCAGTACATCTCAGCTCTTGTATTCCAGCCCACTCAAAATGAATGCCAACATTGCATTTGCCTTCCTAACTGCCAACTGAACCTACACTTTAACCTTAACAGAGTCCTGAACTAGGATTCCCTAGTTAGATTCCCTGTTTTTTTTTTCTTTATTCATTCACAGGATGAGGGCATCGCCGGCTAGGCAGCATTTATTGCCCATCTGTAATTGCCCAGAGGGCAGTTAAAAATCAACCACATTGGTGTGGGTCTGGAGTCACATGTGGGCAAAACCAGGTAAGGGTGGCAGTTTCCTTTCCTAAAAGACACTGATGAGCCAATTGGGTTTTTCCCCAACAATCGACAAAGCGTTCACCATCATCATTAGATTCTTAATTCCAGATTTTTATTGAATTCAAATTCCACCATCTGCTGTGGTGGTATTTGAACCCAGGTCCCCAGAACATTATTTGGATCTGGATTAACAGTCCAGCGATAATTCCACTAGGTCACTGCCTCCCCCCAGACTTTCAAAGTCTTTCAAATAAACTACGCCTCCATTCTTCCTACCAAAATGCATAACCTCACTTTCCAACATTTGTTTTCCATCTGACATTTCTTTGCCCACTTGCCCAGCATCTACAAGACCTTCTGCAGCCTCTTTTGTTTCCTCAACATTACCTGTCCCTCCTCCAATCTTTGTGACATCTGCAAACTGAGCAACAATGCCCTCAATTCCTTTGATCATATCGTTAATGTATAACATGAATAGTTGTGATCAGAATACTGACCCCCACGGAACTCCGCTAGTCACCAGCTGCCGTCCTGAAAACAACCTCCTTATCTCCATTCATACTTTTGTCCCTGTTGCCATGGGCTGTTTATTTTGTTTCGCAGCCTCCTGTGTGGCACCTTATCAAAGACCTTCTGGATATCCAACTAGATCACATCCACTGGCTTTGTCTAACTTGCTCATTACCTTCACAAAGAATTCTAACAGATTTGTCAGGCATGAACCTCCCCTAGACGCAGTCCTGTTGTACCATGCACTTCCAAGAAGTCCGCAATCCATTCTTAATAATGGACACTAAAATCTTACGTGCAACCAAGGTCAGGTGAATGAGCCTATAGTTTCCTGTCTTATGCATCCCTCCCTTCTTAGATAGGGGTGTTGTATTAGCCATTTTCAAGTCTTCTGGCTTCCCACTAATCTTCACCACATTGTACAGTATGCCTTTTCTTTTGCTTTTATGCTATCCCTGACTTGCCTCCACAACCATGGTTGCCTCGTCCTCCCCTTAGCATACTGCTTCTTCCTTGGGATGAATATCTGCTGTGCCTCCCGAATTATCCCCAGAAACTGCTGCCATTGCTGTTCCGCCATCTTCCCTGCTAAGCTCCCCTTCTCATCAACTCTGACCAGCTCCTCCCTCATGTCTTTGTAGTTTCCTTCACTCATTTGTAATACCATGACATCTGATTCCAGCTTCTCCCGCTCAAACTGCAGGGTGAGTTACATCATATTATGGTCACTGCCCCTAATCAATTCTACCCCATTTCACATAACCAAATCCAGAATTGCCTGTTCCCTTGTGGGCTCCACCACAAGTTGCTCGAAAAATTATCTCATCGACATTCCATAAATTCCTTTTCTTGGGATTCTAACGACCTGATTTTTCCCAGTTCACCTGCATATTGAAGTCCCCATGATTATTGTAATAGTGCCTTTCTTATCTTCCAATCTTTCTACCCCACATCCTGACTACTGCTAGGAGGCCTGTACACAACTCCCATCAGGGCCTTTTTTTTTCCTTTACAGTTCCTCAACTCTGCCCGCAGATACTACGGCTTTCGACCCTATATTGCTTCTTACTATCAATTTAATTTAATTCCTTACTAACAAGGCAACCTTGCCCCATCTGCCTGTCCTTTCAATAGGATGCATATCCTCGGATATTTAGTTCCCTGCCTTGATCTCCTTGCAGCCACGTCTGTGATACCCGCAACATGGTACCTGTCAATTTCAATCTGCGCTACCAGCTCATTTACCTTGTTCCGTATACTGTGTGCATTTAAGTGTAACTCCCTCAGTCCTGTGTTGACTAGCCCTCTTGTCATAGTTATCCCCTTACCTGCATTGCCTGAAGGTTAGATTCCTGACCTTTTCCAGTCTCTCTGTCTGATTACTTGTTCTGGAAGTTTTAACCACTGCTGACAAACGGCGCTCTCACACACACGCTTTCTCTCTCTTGCACCCACAAGCGCACTCAGTCTCTCGGGCACGCACCCTCATCCCTGTCTATCTCTCGGGTGCGCACCCTCACCCCTCCATCTGTCGCCTCACAATTTAGTTTAAACCCCTCCCAACAGTCCTAGGTATGCCATTCAGTGGGACTCTGGTCACCCAACATGGTTCACAGGGAACCTGAATCAGAACAGCTCCCTCCTTCCCCTATACTGATACCAGTGTCCCATGAATTCAAACCCGTTTCTCCCACGCCAATTTTTGAGCCACACATTTATCTCTTTAATCTTCATTTTCTTGTTTAAAATGAAAAAAGGTTCTGAGGAAGGGTCACTGGACCTGAAATGTTAGCTCTGATTTTTTTTCTTCACAGATGCTGCCAGACCTGCTGAGCTTTTCCAGCAAATTCTGTTTTTGTTCCTGTCTTTAATCTTGTTGACCCTGTACCCATTAGCTCATGGCTCAAGTAGTAATCAAGAGATTATTAACTTTCTGGTTATGCTTTTAATTTAGACCCTAGCTGCTTGTATTCCGCCAGCAGAACCTCTTTCCTTTTTTCTACCTGTATCATTGTAACCTACATGGACCACAACAACTGGATCTTTCCCTTCCCACTCCAAGTTCCTCAATAGCTCAGATGAGATATTCTGCACCCAGGCACCAGGCAGGCAACACCGCCTTTGGGACTCTCAATCCTGGCCACAGAGAACGGTGTCCATTCCCCTGACTATATTATCCCTGTTTACAACTACATTTTTCTTTTCTGCCCTGTCTTGAATGGCTCTCTGTACGACAGTGCCAAAATCAGTTTGCTCATCCACCCTACAGCCCCCACTCTCATCCACACACGGGAGCAAGACTCTCAAACCTGTTAGACAAGCTCAAGGACAGAGGCTTCTTCAGCACTACCTCCTGCATCCCTCGACCTGCCTTGCTCATAGTCGCACTCTCCTGTCCCTGACCACTGACTAAATTTGAGGTAGTTAATCTAAGAGGTGTGACTGCCTCCTGAAACACTTCCACCTCCTTCCTGTGTCGCAGTGATCAATGCTCAGGCTCCAGCTCTCAACTCTGAGCCGGAGTTCCTCAAGCAACCAACACTTGCTGCGGACACGGCCACTTTGAACCGCCGTGGGGTCCACCAGCTCCCACATTGTTCAGGTACAACACATCGCCTGGCCCAGTCTCTCTTTTCTCATTACATAGTTCTTAATTTGATTTTTAAAAATTTTGTACTGGTCTTTTAGTTTATAGCCTATAAATATTTCTCCTATTTACCTTCAATCTGAAAGTAACCTATAACAGACAATTAATAGCTATTGCAAACCAATGAACTTATGGTTGACCTGTGACATCACCCTTTTGTGTTGAGCCTGTGATTCTGGGCTTCAATTTATCCTGAGTCAAAAAGAAGCAAACAAAAAGCACCTCTTCCCCTCTGCACCAAATTCCCACATTGCCTGCATGTTCCCGGAATGATGCACTCCCTGGGGTTGTGTCTAACTCTTTCCGACTGTGTGCAGCTTACAGCTAGTGGATTTGTCTTGCAATTCCCCTGTCTGAGGAGTTGGGTTGTCCATATCTACTCATTTAAATCCTTAAACTCTCCCTCAATCTTCTGGATAAAATTCCAATGTTTGGTCAGCTATGGCTCACCTTTTTAGTCACAAAGTTCTAAGTTCGAATCCCCCAGACTCTAAGTGGAAAACCCATGGTTTATACTGGGATGTGTTATGAGGAAGTTCTGCACTATCAGTTATGCTGTCTCTCAGATGAAGTCCTATCTAGCCTGCTCAGATTTTCGTTTATTCTTTCATAGGATGTAGAGAGAGGTGTGGGCTGTCGTTAGCTGCTCCAGCATTTACCACCCACCCCTCATTGCCCTGGAGGAGGGGATGGTGAGCTGCCTTCCTGAACTGCGATGTGGAGGTGCCGGTGCTGGACTGGGGTGGACAAAGTCAGAAGTCACATGACACCAGGTTTTCATCCAACAGGTTTATTTGGTGATCAGATGAAGTTGACGAAGGGGCTGTGCTCCACAAACTTGTGATTTCAAATAAACCTGTTGGACTACAACCTGATGTCGTGTGATTTTCTGAATTGTCCTTGTGGTGTAGGTAGACCCAGAGTGCTGTTGGGGAGGGAGTGCCAAGATTTTAACCCAGCAAGGGATGTAAAAGAAACAAACGGAGAATACTGGACAAAAAAAAAAACCCAAACGAATAGTGCAGAAGCTCAGGAGGTCTGGCAGCATCTATAGTGAGAGAAATTGAGTTAATGTTAATCTTATCGACAAATGTAAAAGATCTTGTAACCCTATGATGAGAAAGACCAGGGGTGCTACCTGCAGCGACCTGACCATTATTTATCCCTTAATTAACATGACAAAAGCAGATAATATCTAGTTTTTATCATGTTACTGTTTGCGGGAGCTTGCTGTGTGAAATTTTCTGCCACATTTTCTACATTGGAAAAGTGGCAACATGTCAAAGATACTTAATTGGCAGGAAAGCACTTTGAGGATCTGGTGGCTGTGTAAGACGCTATATAATTGCAACTTTTTCTTTACTTCTTTCCATGTATTTGTTATCCTACAACAGCCCATAAATGTCAGTGCAAACCAAGCACAAGTGAGTCTGTTTCAGTTACTGCATATGCGGGTGCTTTAAACTATAAATTACTGCACACTACAAGAATGAAGACTCTGTTGCTCAGTCCCTACCTTTCAGAAGTAGCTTCATTTCAGAAAACATTTCTGTAAAGCTGCTGCAAAGGTCATTCTGTAGTCTTCAACATTTGTACATTTCACTAAGTTTGTACAGTGATACTGTTGTTGCCTCAGAGAAAATATTTCAAAACGTTTCTAACATCTCACCTTGTATAATACTGGGACTGCGTTAAAATACAGTCGCGTCTCTAACTGAGTGAAAAATTGTACGCAGTGTCTCCAGTCAATCATCTTCTAGCAGTTTTAACACATCAGAAGGGCCTGTAACAGGCGTACAATGGGGTGTTCTGTCGGTTTTAACACACATTTTATTGAGAGAAATTATATTTACATTAATAGCTCCATTAAAAATGATTGAAAGCTCTTAAAAGCACAAGGTGACACTTCGAATAGCTGGGCGCTGATAATTGCCAGTAATGAGGTGCTAAAGTGATCCACTTAGACAAACAGTTAGAGATTAGCATGTGTTTTAAGGTGAGAATGGGACATTAATAAACTGCTTTAATGACCGCAGTGTGAGTGAAACACAAACTGTACACTTTGAAGAAAAATGGCCCTCGTTATAAATGGAAGGTGATGGATTTTTGCTGATAGAATGCAGGAAGAGAAGGGTTGAGATTAGATCACAGGAAGCTTTGTTTACTGTATGTTAACCTTGTGCATCAGTCTTAAAACAAAATTTGTGCAAGAGCAAAATGATGGAAAATCTGAAATAAAAGCATTTTTAAAAAAAACTGGAAATACTGTCCTTAACAATCCTGCGTTTGTGATTCCCTTACAGGCAGTCTCCTGAGCACTTCTAGCAGTTCACTGCAGCCCTCCCAGGAGGTTGGAATATTCAGCAAGCCTGAACTGCGAGGAGACACCTACTCAGTGGGTCACAACTCCTCGCAGAATTCAGCCTCTTACGACGCAGCTGAGGGGACCCTGTCGAGCTACAACTCTTTGATCCGCTTCAGCTCAGCCCCTCCGGCCCCAAAGAAGCCCCCCGAAAGCTCCTCCACAGACTTCAGGACTTCCGCTGGGATGGGCGGCCCTTCAAGTGGAGGAACCGGGTACAAGCGGCCGCAGCCAGTTGCTGGGATGGAAGAGGAAGAGACGGTAAAGGAGAAGAGGCACAAGGCTAGCAAGAAGAGCAAGCACGGAAGGGGGAGACCCAAAGGGAGCAAAAACGAGAGCAGCCCAAGTTTGGCCATCCCCATCTCCCTCATCACATCATCCACAACTGACCTGAGTGGATGCATCACCAGCCCCGCACTCCCAAAGTTAACACCATCAACAAGCTACAGTGGAGCCATCCCGAGTCTGTCTATAGAACCTTCACTTCTGGGTTCAGGTACCAAAATGCTAATCTTTTAACAGTTGTCTTGTGATGAAGTCCATTCAGGTTTTTTTTTGTTTTGAAATGAATGTTACTACAGCTCCCCCAATTGGTTCAATGGGTAAATAAAGCATTAAAGAATAGTCTTGTCTACTCTGTACTGATTGAGACACTCTCTGGCAGCTTCATCACGAAAGGGCTTTTAGCCCCCTGGGTTAGAAAGTGGAGAAATCAGCTAACAGACCCCTTGCCACTGCCTTGATTCACTTCCACACAATGACCAGGTTGGAAGATGATGCTCCCCTGAGTCAAAGCCTATTCACTGTTGGGGCTTTTGAGTGAGGCTACCAGTAAATGGTTGTGGCCCATATATTGTGAATCAGTACCTTCAGAATTATTTTTCAAAGTTCATTATGAAATGCTAATGTCTGGTCAAGTGGGCTAGGTGAGGCAGGGTACTGCTGAGTGGTACATTTTGGGAATTATTTCCAGCTCAGATCAGTAAAACTGAAAGTCTTTCCCATCTTAGTGGTTCTACATGAACTGACTAGGACAGTCACAGTCTAGGTGTTAGAAGTACCAAGGCACGACAGAAAGAAGTAGTTGCATTTATGTGGTGCTTTGCACAACTACAGGATGTCCTAAAGTGTATTAC
>NC_063361.1:32221464-32238059 GCF_021869965.1 Rhincodon typus | reverse complement strand
GGGGGGGGGGGGGGGGGGGGGGGGGGGGGGGGGGGGGGGGGGGCGAGAGGAATGGGAAAAACAAGATGACAGAGACGACAAGGGGAGACAGATAAGGGAAAGGAGAGGGGAGCAGAGAAAGGATGTGTAGGAGAAGGAGAGCATGTGAGAAAAGGAAAGGATGAGTGCAAGAGAAAAAGAGAGCGTGAGGGAGACCTTGACAGAGACAGGGTCGGAGGCCACAGGGATGCGGTGGATCGTGTGCACACTAAGTAGGAGAGCTGTCTGCTTACCTGTGCTTTCTGTACATTGCTGTCAGCGTGAACAGAAAGGAAAGAGTTATTTGGGCCTGAATGGACAGGCAGGGACGGAGATCCTTGTACGAGATTGTTGACAGGGAGTTGTGACGTTCCAGACATTTGTAGCCGCTGGAGCTCCCTCTGTCGGTGCTGCTGTTGTTGCATCATCTGATAAATCAATGCTTGCTGGTCCTGGGTCAGGGTACAGGAGACATTATATATAAAAAACCCATCGAGATATGGCTCAATGCTGACCAATATGGTCAAGACTAGTTTTTAAGCTGTCCTAGCAGATTTGCTGGTACGGGATTCAATAACAAAGACTATAAAGTTGTCAACTTCAAGCTGCAGCCTATTCTGAGCTCAGTGAAGCCATAATACCTTCAATACCACAAGCATCCACTTCCTCCATCGCCAACGCTCAGTAGTAGCAGTGTGTACTATCAGCAAGATGCACTGCAGAAATTTACCAAAGAGCCTTAGACAGCATTTTCCAAACCCACGGTCACTACCACCTTGAAAGGCAAGAACAGTATTTACATGGGAACACCATCACCTGCAAGTTCCCTCCAAGCCACTCACCATCCTGACTTGGAAATATATCGCTGTTCCTTCACTATTGCTGGGTTAAAATCCTGGATCTACCTCCCTAACAGCATTGTGGGTCAACCTACAGCACGTGGACTGCAGTGGTTCAAGAAGGCAGCTCACTACCACCTTCTCAAGGGCAACTAGGGACAGGCAATAAATACTGGCCCAGCCAATGAAGTCCACATCCACTTGGTGAAGAAAAAAACATTATCTTTAGCTCCCAGGATGGCTTTTATATCTTCTTAAAATTCATAGTCACAAACCATCTGTGTCTCAATGATATATTTGTTTAGTAATTTTACGGCACAGGAATTGGTTATTTGCCCCTACTGGTCTGTCCCACTGTCGAATGATTGATAACAGCCTCCTTCCATCCTCCTTATTTGACTTTGTCTATAGATCTTCTATGATTCCTTTCTGGTGATCCATTTTTGTCCACATAGCCTCGCTATTGTTCAATGTGATCACTCTACCTGAGAAATGGAAGTTCCATATCTTAACCACCTTATTCTTAAGGGTGGCTCCCTTGACTACCTTATTCAATTTATTAAAGACTGTTCCACACGTGTAGTCCCTAATTGTTACTCCCAGCCGAAACTGGAAATAGCCAATGCCATCGTTCTCAAAACTCTTGATAGCGATCTGTACTCGGTCACCCCTCAAACGGGTAAACATCTCGGGAGAACAGCTCCAGCCTATTCAGCTTTTCTTGACAGCTACATCCCTGTTAATCTTCCCTACCTCCACTTCAGTGCACGTTTGTACAATGGCTGGTGTTTCTCCATCTTTGGCAGAGTTCCTCATTCATTTGTCAACTTCAGACTATTTCCCTGTCCCCTCAGCTGGTCTCCTAGCCTTTGTAAACTTCACTTTATCCAGAACTCTACTGTCTACATTCTAGTTTTCCATTGACCCATTACTCCCATCTTCACAGACCTATATTAAACCTTACTTCCACAATGCAGGTTTTAAATTCTCAGTCTACTGATTACACCCCATCATGACTTCACAGCCCCTTCTCTACTTTTTGGCAGTTTACAAACTAGCTCTCCCAGATCTCCTTTCTTCGGGAGTCACATGTACCAACCGCCTCCTATCCCACCTTGGATATCCATGCTTTCCTCACTTGTTAAAAAATGTATTAATGGGATTTTAGGCTCACTGGCCAGGCTGAATGGTTCATTTCTAATTACCCAGAGGGCAGTTAAGAGTCAATCACGTTGCTGTGGGTCTACAGTCATATATAGGTCATAAGACCATAAGATATAGGAACACGAGTAGGACATTCAGCCCCTCAACCAGATAAGGATGGCAGCTTTCCTTCCTACAATGACATTAGTGAACCAGACGGGTTTTTATGACAATGGATACATCATGTTTATTAGGCCAGCTTTTTACTGAATTCATATTTCACAATAACAATAGGCTGGGACATTTTTCACTGCAACGTAGGAGGTTGAGGGGTGATCGTATAGAGATTGAGAAAATCTTGAGGGGCATAGATACGGTGAATGACAAGGGTCTTTTCCGTAGGGTGTGGGTGGAGTTCAAAACTAGGGGACATATTTTTAAGGTGAGAGGAGAAAGTTTTAAAAAGGACATAAGGGGCAACTTTTTCAAACAGCAGGTGGCTCATATGTGGAATAAATTGCCAGAGGAAGTGGTGGATACAGGTTCAGTTACAACATTTAGAAGGCATTTGGATAGGAACATGAATAGGAAAAGTATTGAGGATTATGGGCCAAATGCAGGCAAATGGGATTAGTTTAATTTGAGAACATGGTCAACATGGACTAGATGGACCATGCTTCTGTGTTGTATGACTCTATAACCCATGACCCCAGAACAATAGCCCAGATTACTTAACCAGTGATATGACCACTATGCCACCACCTACTCCCTAGCACCATGCTTTGCATCTCTACACTCTTCTGCCTCTCCAACTCTCTCTCTCCACCCCACCCCACCATTGAAACTCCTCCTTAAAAGCTCATCATTTTGGCCAAATTTTAATTCATCCATCTAGGCTTTCCCCCTAGTACCGTCACACTAGGCTCAATGTCTCAATTTCCCACAAAGCCTGATGAAAGTACATTGGGTTGTTTTAGCAAGTTAAAGGCCCCCAAAAAATGGAGATGCCAATGGTCCTTCGACCTTCTAATGTTATCGACAAAGATCTGACTTGGGGTGTGACATGATCAGATCCAGAATATAGCATCTATGATTCTGTTTCAGTCACCCTGCTGCACTTTGGCAACATTATCCCAAAGTCCATTCTTAGCCATCCCATGACCTCGAGTCAGATTTCCGACGAATTCGCAACTAAGAAATCTCGGCTTCTTTATCACGACTCAGAAACGCACCAAATCTTACCGGAGTGAGTTGCTGAGAGGTCAGTAACTGTTGTAACTGCTGCTGCTGTTGCTGTTGGTACAGGAACTGTCTTTGCTGGTCAGGTATTTGGCCCAATCTGGAGATGCTGCTGTGTGGACACAGAGAAAATGCTCAGCATTTCGCTGAGAAAGAAGAGGCAATAATTATAGCAATACAATCTGACCTTGGGTGCATGACGTATCTGATTGCAACAACATAAGTGCGGACTTTGGAGAGAGTATGACTGTTGTAATGACAGCAGAGACCTGCAGCATTTACATCAAGTGCCTGAGCCAGACTTTCTTCAGCAAAGGGCTCAGAAAGACAAATAAAGAGAAAGTGAGAGTGACGGACAGGGTGGGAATGAAGGGGAGGTACAGGGTTGATGAGGGGCAAACTGAGTGAAAGTGGGAAGGGGTGATGAGCAAGGGCAAAGTGCAGGGACAGCAAGAGCAAATGGACAAGTGCAATGGGAAGTGTGGGAGAGTGAGGACATGAAAAAGATGTGTGTGAGAGAGAGAGCGCGCTTTATTATTGAACTCAATGTTCTTTGCCATTAGCTGTTAGTATTTCAGACAAATGCCATGTCGATCCTAGCCTATTTACTGAGCCTGTTAAAATGCATAAATGATTCAAATGACAAAACAAGAGCTTTGTCATAGTTCAAGAGATGATTGGAGATCCTCAAATTCCAACCAAACACTTTAATCCACCAGCTGCATGCCCTTCCTACAATCTTCTTGTGAAGCCACCAACAGAACAACATTCATCCCCATTCTCTGCTCTGCCCCTCACCCAGCCTCTCACAAACAAAACAATGCAGAAGAAGCAAAATTAGCTGTGTGCCCATTCAATAAGGACTAAAAGGAATTCTCCCTTTGTTCCCACAAGTGTTGGAGTGCATGCAGTGTTATGGAATGTCCATTTGTGTAGCACATCAGCTGTCAACCTTGGCTTTGGGGGTACTAACCTCACCCCTCAGTCAGAAGGTTGCAGGTTCAAGTCCCACTTCAGACCCTTGAATGGCTGATGCTGTTCAGTTGTATAATAACTCAGAAGAGGTATCAAATAGAGATCCTGACCACATTTGTTAATGTGAAACATATGAATGATCCCTCACACTATTCTAAGTTCAGCAGTGGAGTTCTCCCTGATGCCTGGTCGATATTTACCCCTGAACCAGCACTCTTCTTAATTACTGTGATGTGACAGCTTGTTGTACAAAAACGAACTGCATAATTTTCCAACATTTCAACCATGACTACACTTCAAAGCTACGTCAATGGCTTTGTGATGTCCTGAGATTGTTAAAGGCACTAAACAGAAGTAAATCTTTAATGGGAATACTTCTGGTAACTAGAAGTACCACAAGTGAATTAAACAACGGAACTAACTTTGAAGTAGCAACTTTTAAAAGAAGGAACTATTTTGGAATTATCGAGTATGTTGAATGTATGTTTAAATTAAGAGTAGACTACGATTCCACAGGCTGAGAAGAGACCAGCGTTCCCCGGCTGCCACCCGTTTCAGAGGCCGAGCAACTCCAACAACCTGCATCTATATAGCACCTCGCAACACAAAGTGCTTTCAGGCAGTATTTTCAGATAAGATTTGACAACAATTCACAAAGGACGTCTCAGGACGGATGATCAAAAGTCTTAAGGAGCAGCCTTAAAACAAAAAAAAAGGTAGAGGCAGGAAAATTTAGACAGGGAATTCCAGAGCTCAGGACACTGGCAGCTGAAGGTACAACAAACAACTGTGAAGCAATTATAATTGAGAATGCTCATGGGGTCAGAATTCAAAGGAGCACAGATATTTTGGTGAGTAGCACTACTGTAGCAGATGACAGATTTCTCATTTTATGTAAGCACACAGTTCAGTGAATGTGTAGATCGCCCTCTGTAGGCTGCTTCGAGTGAAGAAACCAGTAATCAAGCAGCACAGACTTCAAGATAACACGGTGTAGAGCTGGATGAACACAGCAGGCCAAGCAGCATCAGAGGAGCAGGAAAGCTGACGTTGGAAGGGTCTAGGCCCAAAACGTCAGCTTTCCTGCTCGGCCTGCTGTGTTCATCCAGCTCTACACCTTGTTATCTAAGATTCTCCAGCATCTGCAGTTCCTGCTATCTCAGCACAGACTTCAAATTGGTTTGAAATTATTCATTACAGAACTTCAATGTTGCGGGATGGCAACATCATTGACAAAGGCAGCAATTACTGCCAACTCGAAAAGGTGCTGCTAGCTCGGTATTGCAGCCGTATTTCAGGATTAACCATGTTGCTGAGAGTTTGGAGTCACATGGAGGCTAAACTTGGTAAGGTTAGCAGATTTCCTTCCACAAAGGGCTTTAAAGATGGGTCTTTATGACAATTCAGCTGTTACCACTGATGAATATTAATCTTTTATTTCATACTTATTCAATTAATGGAACTTAAATTCCTTGGCTGTCCTGGTAGAATTGGAATTTGTCTTTTGGGGTCATTAATGCAAAAACTTTTGGATTACTAATCCAGTTAACGTAACGATAACCCTCCCATCACAGCCATTGCTGACATTAAGTGGAGCAGAAAAGAAACAAAAGCATTAAAGAATTGGACTGTCAATTGAAACTGTAGTTTGAAGGGTTTAAAGGCAGAAACTAGGATCTCCACAGAGTTGAGATGCAGTTTGATACGTGAAGAATAGTTTTTGAGAACTGAGCACATGTTGCCATGTCTATTTATTTCCATTAGGGAGGTCTGCTTGCCAGATAGCTCATTATGAACCTCTGGTGGTTGCAGCAGGTACTGCAACACCCCATCAAAATCAAAATCCTCTCATACTGGCTCAGCAGAATGGACTACGATGCCAAACCTCGGCATGCAACTGCAAAAGGCTGCTTGAAAGCAGGGAACCTTGCAGGTAAGTCAACTACCACTTTAATGCAGTGCTGAGGGCTGCTGAATTGTCAGAAGTACAGCCTCTCGAGCGACTCATTAAATTCCACAGGTTGACGTAGAAGATCCCATAGCAATATTCAAAAACAGTTCTCCAGACTGTCCTGGCCAATATTTACCACGCAATCAATAACAGAGGATACTTCATCAACACTGCTGCTTCTCCAACACACTGCTTACAAATTGGCAGCTGCCTTTTCTCCGTCACAACAATGTCTCCATTTCAGGAGCATGTGATTGAGTGGAAAACACTTTGGGACATCCTAAGGTTATGACAATCACTATAAAAGTAGAAGCCTTTTGTGTTAAATTTTCTCTGGAGTGCTGTGTCCCAGCACTCTCGTACTGCACCATATACTCCCTAGTTCACCTCACCCTATTCTCAATGAAGTGTCGACATAATGGCACAAGGTAAATACATCAGGGCTCACAAAAGAACACGCACTAGGTGAGCTTGGTTCAGTCAGTCGCGCTGTGGACCACAGGGCTAGGAGCCTCTCTACAGAAATCGAGTACTTCAAGAAGTTCCAATCAGTCAAGTAGGTATTTTAAAACTTTCACTTATAGGGGGGAGGATTGTCACTGGCAAGGCCAATATTTGTTTCCTGTACTGATTGTTCTCCTGAATGAGATGGTAAGTTGCCTTCTTCAATCACGGCAACTCCTGTTGATTCTCATTTTTGATACGACTTGACAGCTTGGCTGACGGTTTTGTAGGGAATTTAAGGGTCAACCATGTTGCTGAGGGTTTGGAGTCACATACAGGTCAGACTAATCAAGGATGGTAGATGTCCTTCTCAAGAGGGAAATCTTGGCTTCTTGAAACTTGGTCACTGGCAGTGTTTCTAGCTTTTTATTCCATATGCACTTAATCAATTATATTTACGTTCCACTTTCATCTGCCATGATGGGATTTGTATTTATACCTTCACATCACTTGCCTAGGCTTCTGGATTGCTCATTTAGTAACATACCCACCCTAGCTGCAGGATAAAGACTTCCAAATTTCAGGCAAAACTTTAAGCCAAGGTTCTTTGTTCCTAAGCCAAGTTCTTAAGGCTCTGTGCTGTTGCTTAAACATCTCAGTGCTCTCATTAAGAGCCGGGTATCTGCCTGCTGTTACTCCCAACAGCTCCTTCCAACTTTCTGGATTCAGTGCTCATTTCTGTTAATGTTATCAGATTTTGTTGTAACACATTAGGCCACGGTGATTCTAAAGTAAATCACTGTATGAAGCTCCTTGAGAAGCTCTTGAAATGAAAGGGGGAACAAAGATTAATATTTCAGTTCTGAGGAAGGGTCACTCAACCCAAAACGCCAACTCTGATTTCTCTTCACAGATGCTGTCAGCCCTGCTGAGCTTTCCCAGCAATTTCTGTTTTGTTACAGATTTATGGGCGTTTGGCAAAAAAGCCAGTGGCGGCATGAGATAAACATTTTTGACACAGTGAGCAGTTGTGATCAGGAACTCACTTTCTGAACCAGTAATGGAATCAGTTGCAGGAATAACATACGAAAGAAAATTGGGTAAACACTTGAAGGAGGAAAAAAAAAGAATCACAATTCTGTGAGGAAGGAGCAGGGGAGTGGGACTAATCGGGTAGCTCTTTAAAAGAACTGGCACAGACAGTAGATTGAATGATCTTCTTTTGTGCTGCATCATTCTATGTAGTGATACACTCTTCATTACAGCACAAGACCAGGCAGACTGTCTCACATATGACAGGAGAGACAATTTCTGAATCTTTTACATATTTCATTCAGATACTTATCCACGCTGACAGCAAACAGCGAGGGGTTCAGCTGTTCTGACTCCTGCTCTCCCAGACCATCATTTATTTTAAATCATAGAGTCTTATTTGCACAATATGACATCACCCGACTTGCCAAAGGGCAACAATTACTCACTCCTGATAAAAATTCAAATTAAAACACCCTAAGCTAGCAGCAAGACTGAGAAAGACAGATCACAATTCTATATTAAATACTGAATTATCAGGTTAGCTTGCTGATTATAAATACCGGACTATCTTTGGGAACTACGATCAAATATTCAAGCCTCCTAATAAATTCATCGATTAATTCAGATCAAAAAGTTACTTACATGCTCTCAATATGAATTTTCCAAAATTATCCCATATTCCACACTAAGTTTTGCTGGCATATTCCATTCGCTTAACAGCCCTGTCCTCATAGACCAACACAGACACCCCCATCCAGCTTCATTGTTAAAATTCTCATCTATGCTTTCATATTCCTCCACTGTCTCATCCTTCCTATTGATGTAACCTTGTCCAGTTGTACAACCATCCCATTCTTGCCTTTCATGTTCATGTTTCCCTTCTCTCAATCTCTGGTGGCCCAAGCTGCTGAATATGACTCTCAACTATGGAACTCCCTCACTAATGTTCTCTGCCTTCGTTCAAAACCTTGATGAAAGATTAATCCTTTACCTAAGCATTTGCTCCCTATCCTAATATCCCCTTTGTTGGTCCAATATCAATTTCTTTTGTCAGATTATGCTCATAAGTACAGTACTGCAAAACTATCTATCCAAAAACTGGCAGTGTCTAAAATATGGATATTTCTGTAATCTTCCATGCAGCAATTTTAATTGAATAGAATCTAAATAGACAATAACCTCCCTGGGCAGTTTGGTCAGGCGCTGCACTGGCACAGGCAGTGTTGCTTCAGACTAGTTACCCTCTTTTCTGCTTTGCACATGGTTCCAACCAACTACCCTTAACATAACCACCCCACCTCTCCAATCCTGCTTGACCCAGACTACCTAAAGCCTTCCACTAAACCTCAAAACTAGAGATTTTCCAACATGGCTTCAAACCTGAGGGTGTCCGATTTCAGGTAGTGTACCTGTGCTAGGTCAAAGGCAGTATGTAAAAGCAAGCTGTTGTTGCCACGTCCAGGAAAAAGCAATGAGTGGCAGTCAGAACATCCTGACTTCCCT
This sequence comes from Rhincodon typus, assembly GCF_021869965.1. Taxonomy (NCBI): domain Eukaryota; kingdom Metazoa; phylum Chordata; class Chondrichthyes; order Orectolobiformes; family Rhincodontidae; genus Rhincodon; species Rhincodon typus. Next base: position 32,228,912 of record NC_063361.1, on the reverse strand, counting down.
GTCCATCTACATAATCATTTTTCAACATTAACTGAGGCACAGAGAGATGACATGGTCAGAGGTCACACGGAGCAACTAAGCGATTAATGAATGTGAATTTCCACGCGAGGAGGAAGTGGGAAGAGATAAACTGAAACATAAGGCCAGTTAAGCCCAGAGTAGTGGGCCTGTGCATACTGATGCCTGGGCATTTGCTATGCTCCCAACTAGCTTTGTCAAACTTCCAGGATTGTTCTACAAGTTCCACATATGTCAGCTGTGCCTCAGTGCGTTGCACACTCACCTCTGAGTCAAAAGGTTGTGGATTTGAGTCAAACTTCACAGACTCGAGAACAAAAATCTCGAAGGACACTTCACTAAGGCAATGCCACAATGTAAGTGCAAACCCGTCTCTTTTTCTACTTATTAATCTCTGGGCACAGCTCCAAGTTGGAGATGGGGGTTCATGTAATAAACCTCCAGGGATCATTTACCAAGGGTTGGCAACGTCCTGTTTCTGTTAACTGACTTGGCCCCATCTCTAATGTATGGTATCAAGATGGACCCTCTATTGTTCTAAACCTAGAGGGAAAACCTCAAATGTTTTAATATTCCCAAACTCAGAAGCTTCAAATATTGTGTTGATCTTCCACCAAATTGTGTGCACTTGCCTCTAACTGTGAATCATCCAACTATCTGTCCTTCAACTAGGCAGTTAGACAGTAGATTAATACGTTAGAATGCTTTGTTCAAAGTACACAGGGGCAAATTCACCCCCAAAATGCCCAAATGCCACAGACAATTTAATCACAGTGGCATACATTCATAGAAAAGTCACGCGCACAGTCAGAATGGAGAGACTCTCTGAGGAATTGCAGCTCCAATCACAGGCTGGCTCTGTCTTGCATTTACTGCTGATAGTGAGTTAAGTGGGAGAGAAGCAGTGAGCAGGTTAAGGAGGGAGGAAAGTGAGCAAACTGTTGCTAGTGCACAAAGACCACAGAGCCACTTTTCAGGACCTCAGTTTTGTCTGCGGGGAGTGGAGTAGGGTTGGGAAAATGGTGATGTAGAGGCTGGAAGGGGGCTGGTGGAAAGAAATAGGCTGCTTGTAGAGTTTGGAGAAAGAGGCTGGTTGCAAGGTCTTTATGGGGGGAGTAAACATGGTCAGTTCTTAAATCTAAATCTGGAATGAAGTAAAATTGGCAAACGACTGCACGATGCAAGTGTTCGAACTGTGTGCATTAACTGTGACAGCTGTGGAACGTGTGTTTAGGATAATTGCTTTTTGCATGCATAACTGTGTCAGATATTTTGAAATATTTTGCTAACTTATGCTGTTGTCTTGTACCAATTCAAATGCTATAGTGTCTAAGAAATGAGTGCTTTCCCCACGTGTTGTGCCAATTATTGAGGCTGTTAATGAATTCTAATTCTGCTTCTGCGACAGTCCAACACTATATTCAGTGCAAGAATCAACAAAACCAATACTGAACACATTATAACTGAGTATCCTAATAAATGAGTTTGAGAGAATAAGAAAGGAGCTCTCCAAAACCAAAATGCAACCCCCCAAAACTCAAAGTGACCCTCATGGAAATCTCAAGAAGAGACCTTGTGTTAAAAAAAAAATGCTGTTACTGCTAGAGAGAGTACTTGGCTGTTAAGCCTGATAGTATCCCTATTCACACTCCATACAGTCACATTTTCCTGCAAGAGTCATTGCACAGTGCACAGAATCTGGTTATCATGACAACCACATTGGCCCAGGAGTATCGAGATTAATTACAGCATTCTTACTGGTGCCCTAACTGAATACTGGCCAGGAATTCAACTTGGGAAATCCAAGGTCCAAACAGGCTGATACCATATCCTGTATCGCTGTGAAAGGTGAGATTTCTGTGCTCGAGCCTCAGATGTGTGACTTGAACCCACAACTTTTCAACTCATGACTGACTGCCACCCACTGAGGCACAGCAAATACCTGTGCTACCAATTCCACAAAATCCAATGGTCCAGGATGTTTACCCCAGAACCTTCAGTGAACTGCCAGTTCTCACCAACATTAAAAATGACATATCCTCTTGGTCATTACCTCATTGCTTTGTGGGAACTTGCTGTGCAGAAACTGGTTGGCCATTTCTCTACAAAGTAGGGAAACCTCAAGAAATGGTTTATGAGGAGATGTTGAGTTGATTAGGCCTATAACCATTAAGAGTTTAGTGAAATGAGACGGGATCTTACTGAAACCGTTAAAATTCTGAGGGGACTTCACAAGGTAGATGATGGGAGGAGGTTGCCCCTGGTGGGGAAAGTCTAGCATCTAGGGAGCAAGGTTTCAAAATAAGGGGTCTTAGATTAATGATGGAGATACAGAAGATTTTTTTTTCCTCTCAGAGGGTCATTAGACTTTGGAATTCTCTTCCTCAGAGGGCAATGGAGGCTTGTCAGTGAATTCATTCAAGAATTCGCTAGAGTCATTCTTGATTGAAAAGGCAGTCAATGATTGTAGGTGAAGGTAGGTCAATGGAGGCATGGCCTAAAGATAATCAGACGTGATCTTTTGTTTATTCGTTCATGGGATCTTGGTGTCATCGGCTAGACCAGTTTATTGCCTAACCATAATTGGCCAGAGGGCAGATCCTATTGTGGATCTAGAATTATATATAGGCCAGACTGGGCAAGAATGGCAGATTTCCCTCCATAAATGTCATTAGTGAACTAGAGGTGTTTCTGTGACAAAGCAGAGTGGTTGCCAGTTTTGTTTTGGTGCAGGTTTGATTGAATTCAAATTTCACTATTTGCCAGAGTGGGATTGGAATCCACGCCACCACATTATTAACTCGGGCTTCTGGATTACAATTGCAGTGACAATATCGTATGTCACAGCCTCCCCAGAGCAGGCTAGAGGACCTGAACAGTCTAATTTTAAGATTACAACAGTGACTAAACTTTGGGATGCACAAGGATGTCATTACAAAATATGCTTTCCTCCTGGCTCAATGGCACAGCTTCTCATGAATGTCCTGTTCCACGGTCCACTTGATCCTGTCTACAGAATGAATACATGGTTATCTGATTAGATACAGATACACGTTTGGCAGCAGCCTGTGAGTGAGGCCTATTTGTCCACAGAAAATCGAGGTAATCTGACCTGTTAGAGAGGCTGGTTAGCGGTGGAACATTAAGGGATGCAGATGTATGTGGGAGGGAGTTATGGATCGATGCCACAGATGCAGACGATTGGTTGACACCATTCAATGGACCGACAATACCGTTGCTGGCCAACTGGTTCCCCGGAGGGCATCCCATCATCCCGCCCATCGTTAGCGTGGAGGAGAAGGCGGCTGTTGCCATGGAAACTCCGGCGCCCAGGCTTCCCACGCAGGTCCTGGTCAGGCCATTGACCTGCTGCTGAATTCCAGTCATGCCTGGGATCTGGAGTGAGACTGCACTTTGTTGAAGTGGAGGGAGGGGAATAGGTGGGGTACTCTGTAAGGAAGAAGATGAACTGCTTCGACTGTGGCAACCAAAGCGGAGATCCTACAGAAAGGGAGAGAAAGATCCAATTAAACTCCATGGTGAGACTGAGTCAATTATCTGACTGAGCCCTCGAACAAGAAATATTCAGAATCAACATGTTACCAGAACACCTTATTACAATTAAGTTTCCCCATTAAGAAACATGCCCTTCATCCCACAACAGGGAACATTGAGAAGAGACCTGGTCAAGGTCCAAAAAATGATCAAAGCAAATCAAACGGTTGATGTACAAATCTTTCAATTTATGGGCAGTCTAAGATTCTGGGCCATCTATATAAAACAGTCCTTAATAAATCCAATAAGGAATTCAGGAGAAACTTCCTTACGCTGTGCGCGATAAGAATGTGGAATGTGCTACCATGGGGCATGGCCTAGAGACACTCAGAGGGAAGTCTGATAAATGCAGGAGAAAGGAACAGGAGGTTTTGCAGCTGGCCTGAGACAACACAAGGCAGGAGAAGACTTGTGCAGAATATAAATGCCAGTACAGGATTGCTGGGCTGAGCGGCCAGTTACTATGCAGAAGGTCAAGGCCAGATGACGTATGGGAACAGAGTTCTCCGCTAAGGTCACACACTAGCCAGACCAGGAAATATTTTTCTTAGAATCCCTACATTGTGGAAACAGGCCCTTCGGCCCAACAAGTCCACACCAACCCTCAGAGCATCCTACCCAACCCCTATAACCCACCTAATCTACACATCCCTGAACACTATGAGCAACTAAGCACGGCCAATCCTCCTAGCTTGCACTGTGGGAGGAAACCGGAGCACCCAGAGGAAACCCACGCAGACACGGGGAGAATGTGCAAACTCCACATAGGCAGTCGCCCGAGGGTGGAATTGAACCTGGGGCCCTGGTGCCGCGAGGCAGCAGTGCTAACCACTGAGCCACCATGCTGCTCAAATATATTGCCATTCCCTCCCTAGTGCTGGACTAAAATCCTGAAACTCCCTCCCTAACAGCTCTGTAGGTGTGCCTACACCCCAAGAACTCCAGTGGTTCAAGAAAACAGCTATCACCTTCTCAAGGAGCAGTTAAGAATGGGTAATAAATGCTGCCCCAGCCAGCGACACCCAAATCCAAATTTAAAAAAAAGTCAAATATAATGATTTCATCTGAAGGCCGATGACTATTATGTAGGCAAAATTTTATGCACAGCAAGATTCCACACAGCAAGGCTGGAGGACCTAATAATTTGGTATTTGGTTACAGAGGAATAATAAGATGGGACTCTCAAAAATGACCAGAGCGCCAGAGAATAAGATTTCTCCACAGATTCAACTCGAACCTCTTGCACGTCAAACAAGTTTCTTTCTCCATCACCGATGGACATGCCTTGAGCTGCCTAGGCCCTGACCTATGAATCCTTCTACAAAGCTCACAGCCTTTCCAACTAAAGCTCCTCATGTAAGGTGCACATCAAAACCTACCTCTTGGACCAAGCTTTTGGTTGCCTATCCATATAGCTCCTTAGATGATTCGGCGTCAAGTTCTGTTTGATAACGCTGCTCAAAGCACCTTGTCATATTTTGCAAGTTAAAAGCACTATACTAGTGCAAGTTGTTGTTGCTGTCAGATTATTCACCACCCCACAAATCTTTCCATTACACACTGTTCTCCAAGGGAAGAGACTGAAGATGTTTCATCTCTCAAAAACAGCAGACGGGAGCAGAGTTTAATGTTTTATCTTTGTTCCTTGAACTCTGTGCATTCCTTCAGTATTACACCAAAGTTCTGGCTTCAAACAAATAGAATGTCATATTAAATTCAACTAGAGAATTGCTGCTACAATCTCCTTAAATGTCATGTATCAAAAAGTATCAAATTTCTGACCATTCTTCACTTCATGGAAATGGAAATTGGATTCTGCCATTCTGTCCTTTGAATTTTTAAAAGTTCATTTCATGGGATGTGGGCTGACTGTGCCAGCATTTATTGCCCATCCCTAGTTGCCCTTGAGAAGGTGGTGGTGAGCTGCAGTCCACCTTCTGTGGGTTGATCCACAATGCCTTTAGGGAGGGAATTCCAGGATTTTAACCCAGTGACAGTGAAGGAATGGCGATATATTTCCAAGTCAGAATGGGGAGTGGCTTGGAGGGGAATTTGAAAATGGCGGTGTTCCCATATATCTGCAGCCCTTGACCTTCTAGATGGAAGTGGTCGTGAATTTTTGCAGTGCATCTTATAGATAGTACACGCTGCTGCTCCTGAGTGTCAGTGGTGAAAGTGTTGAATGTTGCTGGGGCTGCACTCATCCAGGAAAGTGGGGAGTATTCCATCACATTCCTGACTTGTGCCTTGTAGATGGAGGACGGCTTTGAGGATTCAAGAGGTGAAATACTTGCCGCAGTATTCCTAGCTTCTGACCTGCTGTAGTAGCCACTGTGTTTATGTGGTGAATACAGTTGAGCTTCTGGTCAATGATAACCCCCAGAATATTGACACTGGGGGTTTCAGCAATGGTACCACTGTTGAATGCCAGGGGTGATGGTTAGATTGTCTCTTATTCGTAAAAGTCATTGCCTGGCATTTGTATGGTGCAAATGTCACTTGCCACTTGTCAGCCCAAAGCCTGGATATTGTCCAGATCTTGTTGCATTTGAACATGAACTGCTTCAGTGTCTGAGGAGTCGCGAATGGTGCTCAACATTGTGCAATCGTCGATGAACATTTCCACTTCTGACCTTATGATGGAGGGAAGGTCACTGATGAAGCAGCTGAAGATGGCTGGGCTGAGGACACTTCCCTGAGGAATTCTTGCAGAGATGCCCTGGAGCTGAGATGATTGACCTCCAACAACCTAAAACCAATTTCCTATGTGCCAATATGACTCCAACCACCGAGAACTTGCCCCCGAAACCCACTGATTCCAATTTTGCTAGGGCTCCTGTATGCCAAACCAGTCAAATGCAGCTTTGATGTCAAGGGCTGTCACTCTCACGTGACCTCTGGAAATCAGCTCATTTGTCCATGTTTGAACCAAGGCTGTAATGAGGTCAGGAGCTGAGTGGCCCTGGCAGAACCCAAACTGGGCATCATTGAGCAGGCTATTGCTGAGCAGGTGCTGCTTGATAGCACTGTTGATGACACCTTCCATCACTTTACTGATGATCGAGAGTAGACTGATGGGGCAGTAATTGACCAAGTTGGATTTGTCCTGCTTTTTGTTTACAGGACATACTTGGGCAATTTTCCACATTGTTTGGTAGATACCAGTGTTGTTACTGTCGCCAATAAATGTGGAGCTGGAAAAACAAGTAGGTCAGACAGCATCTGAGGAGCAGGGAAATCAACGTTTCAGGCTAAAACCCTTTGTCAGCACAGTGGAGGGGGAGGGTAGCCTAGAAATAAATAGAGGGAGGAGGAGGAGGAGGAGGGGATGGGGCTGGGGGGAGGGTAGGAGGGATGGAGATAGGTGGATGCAGGTAGGTGATTATAGTGATTGGTCAGTGGGAAGGGTGGAGTGGATGGGTGAGTCAGAAGATGGACATGTTGGGGGTAGAGAGATTTTGAAGCAGGTGAAGTCAAAATTCAGGCCATTGGGCTGTAACCTCCCAAGGTGAAATATGAGGTGTTGTTCCTCCAGTTTACGTTTGGCCTCAGTCTGACAGCGGAGGAGGCCGAGGATGGACATGTCACCAGGGGAATGGGAGGGGGAGTTAAAAAGTGGATGGAAAGCAGAGGGTTGGGTTGGTTGGTGCTTGCAGAGCGCAGGGGCTCCACAAAACCATCCGAGTCTGCGTTTGGTCTCCCTGATATAGAGGAGACCACATTGGGAGCGATGGATACAATAGATCAGGTTGGATGAAATGTAGGTGAATCTCTGCCGGATCTGGAAGGATTGTTTGGTGCTATGGATAGAGGTGAGGGGGGAGGTGCAGGGGCAGGTGTAGCACCTCCTGCGGTTGCAGGGAAAGGTACCGGGT
>NC_063361.1:32199270-32220964 GCF_021869965.1 Rhincodon typus | reverse complement strand
GTGTGATTGTGGTTTGTAAAGTGGCCCTGTGCAGACTGTGCAGAGAAGTTTGTAAAGCACAATTTAAAAGGAAAAGCTTTCTCAAACATGTGGAAGTCATTTGCAAGTTGAGGCGAGGTTGCGGACTCCTGTAGTAATTTATGATTCTTTAGCTTGAATGAGTATCACTGACACTGAGATTACTAGTCCATAACATCACCTGGGGCTAGTGGAGCTGGGTCAAACAAAAACAACAAGCATATTTATAAGAAAGTGATTTAAAAGGGCACTTGTGGCGCAGAAGGCACGTCCCTATCTCTGGGCCAACAAGCCTGGTTCAAGTCCCACCTGCTCCAGAGGTGTGCCGTAACATAACTGAACAGGTTGTTTGAAAACCTCTATATAGAGAGATTTTCACTATCTTAGGACATCTCAAAGCACTTCATGTCCAAAGAAGGACTTTTTCACATAGAGGGTGGTGTGTGTACGGAATGAGCTCCTAGAGGAAGTGCTGGAGGCTGGTATAATTACAACATTTAAAAGGCATCTGGATGGATACATTAATAGGAAGAGTTTAGAGGGATACAGGCCAAATGCTGGCATATGGGACTAGATTAATTTCGGATATCTGGTTGTCATGGACGAGTTGAACTGAAGGGTCTGTTTCCGTGCTATACATCTCTCTGACTCCAACACTTTTGCAGTGTAGTCATTGTCGCACTGTAGAAGGCACAGAGTCAATTTGCAAATAGCAAGCACCCATAAACAGCAATGTGATAACGACATAATCTGTTTTCATTATATTGATCGAAGGCTAAAGATTGGCCAAGACACTGGGGAGAACCCATTTGCTCTTCTTCAAAATGCCTCTGCCTCGACCGGAGGGGTCAGTTTGGGCTTTAACTTCGTATTTGAAAGATGGCACCTCCAACAGTGCAGCACTCCCTGAATACTGCACCTGAGTGTCAGTCTTGATCCTTTGGCTCCAATCTTTGCAACAGAGCTTAAACCCATCACCTTTTGCCTCAGGTTGGAGTCCCACCAGCTGAGCTGTGACTGCCGGCAGCCAGCAGGAGTGAGAAGGAAATGTCAAAGGAGACCTTCTAGTATCATGGTCATGTTCATCCATTGACCAACGTTATCATGAGAGTTGACTGCACATTGATCACCATGACCTTTGCAGAATTCACTGCATGCAAATTGGCTGCCTTAGTAATGCCAATGTCTGTCTTTCAAAAAGAACGAATTGTTTGTAAGAGCTTTGGGACATCCCAAATGTAACAAAAACACTGTAACTATGCAATCATTTCCCTTCCAACAAAGCTGCCAATTTCTCAATTTGGAAGCATCATGCTGAAAGGCATGTATTGTATAGACATACACGCACAACTGTACATCAACGCATTTACAACTATCATGTTCCGTGTACACTCTTGCATGTATTTAATTAGTTGTGAATAATTTCCGGTTTGATTCTTAATGTACCCATGAATTTCTTTTGCCAGCAATTGCGGGGAGCTATACAATGGGCAGCACATTACAGGGTGGCACAAGCTCCATTAACTGTTAATTATTTGCATACATGGGGTGGACAGGCTTCTTATTATAATGCCCAACCACCCTCTTTTACAGAGGTGAGCTCAGAAGTGGGTGAGAACATGGTGGTCTATGCTGACCTATTTTACCTGCCCTCATGCTAAAAACACATGGTGGCATGCAATATCCTTCCCACAGTATCATTTATGAGGGGAAATGGGTCAGATATAGAGACCTGTACTGAAACTCATTTCTGGCTGCATTATTTTTAAATTAAATATGTAATAGAGCTCAGGGTCTAACAGTCGAGGTATGTGCATGTCTTCCTTGAGTTACTGGTCAAGTTTCTAACTTTTTTTAAAAAAACTAAGGTAGATAAAATGCAAAACACCATAAATGGAATTCCTAAATTGCATGGAATTCCAACAATTTCTAGGATTTTTTTTTAGGCTCAAGGTCCATGATTGCTTCCATTTTAATGAACTGGAACTTAGTGAGTGAATAAATCTAGTTGGCATTTTTTATTTTTAGGTTGGGATTTATAGAGTATCTAGAATTGTCTCTGCTAAATTTGAGGATCACATTCCATTTACTTTTCCTTGAAATAGCAACTTGATAGACTTGATTAAAAGGAAGTACACTTCAGTCTGTGTCTGGGAAAGAGAATTAAAATGAATAGAAAAAGAAAAGAATTGTGGAAGCTGGAAATCAGAAACAAAACCAGAAACTGCTGGGAAAACTCAGCAGGTCTGGCAGCATCTGTGGAGAGAAAATGGAGTTAGTGTTTTGAGTTATGGAGAAAGGCCACTGGATCCTAAAGGTTAACTCTGCTTTCTCTCCACAGATACTGCCAGACCTGCTGAGCTTTTCCAGCAGTTTCCGTTTTTGATTTAAAATGAATGGAATTCAGTTAGATCCTGCTTAAAAATAATAGGCTGAGATGAGATGCTACCCCTGGGATGAGTCAGTACAGAAAACCAAGACAATAGTTTTAGTAATGAAAGAGTCAATGGGAGTCAAACTAAAGAAATGAAAGATGGATTGGCATTTATTTATTAATGGGATGTGGACCTTACTGGCCATCCCTAATTGTCCCTAGGGCAATTAAGCATCAATCACATTGCTGTGGGTCTGGAGTCACATGTAGAGAGTCTGGGAAAGGACGGCAGATTTCCTTCTCTAAAGGGCATTAATGAACCAGATGGGTTTTTACAGCAATTGTCGCTGGTTAAGTGGTCATTATTAGGCTCGCTTTTTATTCCAGCATTTATTTCAGTACATTCAAATTTCACTGTGGTAAGATTCGAACTCGTGACTCTAAAATTTAGCCTGGAGTTCTAGATTACCAGCCTGGTGACATAATCACAATGCTGCTGTCTCCACTATAGTGACATAGCACCTTGTTCCTGGATTTTGTACTATAGTCTGTGGAGTGAGATTTGAATAGACGACCGTCCAACTTTGAGCTGAGATTGCTACCCCTGAGTAAGGATCACCGAAAGGAATTGTGGCTTAGTGCTTAGCACTGCTGCTTCATGGTGCCAGGGACCCGGGTTCAATTCCCGCCTCGGGCGACTGCCTGTGTGGAGTTTGCACATTCTCCTCGTGTCTGCATGAGTTTCCTCTGGGTGCTCCAGTTTCCTCCCACAGTCCAAAGATGTGCAGATTGGGTGGATTTGCCATGCTAAATTGCCTCTAGTGTCCAAGGATGTGCAGGATAGGTGGATTAGCCATGTGAAATTCAGGGTTACAGGGATAGGGTAGTGGAGTGAGTCTGAATGGGATGCTCTTTGGAGGTTCAGTGTGTACTTGTTGGACCAAATGGCCTGCTTCCACACTCTAGGAATTTTATGAATTAAAAGGTGTTGGGACAGTGTACAGGGATTAAACCAGGCTTCGTATTTGAATGGCCTCTTCTCACTCCCAATTTTCCACTCTTTCTCTCTTTCCGAATGAAATTGGCTAGAACTGTTACATTAAGTTGGTTATGATTTCTGCGTTTTATCACTTTTAGTAATTTTAACACTAGCAGTTCCAGCTTCTTTTTCATGCACACAGATAATTTGTGATTCTGTTGGGAAATAATTCAGAACTTCAATTGGAGACCTCGTCTCTTTTTTTGTACACGTAGCCAGTACACAGTGTATTTAAATGTTTATATCAGATGAGATTTATAACCTCTTTATGTAGCTTGTGCAAGCAAGTTCTGTTTTTATTGGCGCGCTACTGAACATGAAGCCGAGAGACTGCAGCAATGGGGGAAACCTTTGCTTGGGAACAATCCACCCTTTACAGGGGAATTCATTCCGAACCAGGCTCTTAAAGGGGAAGTCTCACTGTCAGGTTTCCACAGAAAAGTCAAACTAACAGGAACACATTTTAAGTAAGCTCATCAATGCTAAGTGAATTAAATGGCCAACCCCTTATTCTGAAATTATGCCACCTGGTCCTAAACCCTCCCACAAACAAAAACAACTTCCCAGTTTTGAACTAATATATGAAGGAACAGTTGCTGCTTCTGACCCTTTTTGTACGAGAAGGGCCTCAAGTCGGTGCTGGGTTAGCTGGGTTCACAAGCAAGATAATTGGATTCAGTACTACTTGGGAATGGGTGTGTGGGGATGGTGCAGCTGGCTCCTCATCATTTACCGACTACTACTACTAACCAGTAATCAACAATCATTGACTGACAGAGGGAGGAGGTGATGCAGTGCTTAGTTGAATAGTCCACTGTCAGTTGCTTTCACTCATGGAGGAGTTTGGATCAGAGGGCGTAATCTCAGAAATAATATTTCTTCTCTGAGTAGTAAATCTGTGAAATGCTTTGCCACAGAGAATTGTCACAGCTAGTCATAAAGCATATTCAGGGCTGAAATAGACAGATTTTTAATCAGGAAGGGAATCGAGGGTTATAAGGAAAAGGCAAGAAAGTGCAGTTGTGGATAATCAGATCAGCGATGATCTCATTGAATGGTGGAGCAAATGAGACAGCTCGAATGGCGTATTTCTGCTCCTACATTCTATGGTTGAAATCTACAAACTAAAGCCACTCAGATGCATAACCCCATCAGCAAAGAGAAGTAAAAGAAATGAGTGACATTATAATTAATGTTAGAAACCTTTTTTCAAGTTCTGTTTTTTTTTTGTCATGTCATTAGAAATTTTTGATCTGCAAAAGATGGACATTTGAGGGTTTTTGAGAGTATCATTAAGGAAATATAGACAGGATGGTTAAAAAGGTATTTGGCACACTTGCCTTTATTGCTGAGTCCTTTGAGTATAGGAGTTGGGACATTATGTTGAGGTTGTACAGGACATTGGTGAGGCCTCTTCCGGAATACTGTGTCCAGTTCTGGTCACCCAGTTATAGGAAGGATATTATCAAGCTGGAGAAGGTTCGGAAGAGATTTACCAGGATGTTGCTGGGTATGGAAGGTTTGAGTTAAAAGGAAAGGCTGGATAGGCTAGGGCTTTTACCACTGGAGTGTAGGAGGTTGAGAGATGACCCGATAGAAGTTTATAAAATAATGAGAGGTATAGATAGAGTTGATGGTATTTGTCTTTTCCCTAAGATGGGGAATTTCAAGACTAGGGGGCACGTTTTTAAGGTGAGAGGAGAGAGATTTTAAAAAGACATGAGAAAAATTTTTTACACAGAGGTTGGTTCACATGTGGAATGAACTTCCTGATGAAGTAGTGGATGCGGATACAATTACAATGTTTAAAAGACATTTGGATAAGTACATGAATAGGAAAGGTTTGGAGGATATGTGCCAGGAGCAGGCAGGTGGGACTAGTTTAGTTTGAGATTATGTTCAGCATGGACTGGTTGGACCAAAGGGTCTGTTTCCCTGCTGTATGGCTGTATGACTCTGAGTCTATGAAATGAAGGGTGCTATCTCCCAGCAGTTTGGGAATGCAGCTATTACATTGTCAGTTTTATTATCTTTGTTCAGCTCATGCCTTTTGGGTTTTTCTTTAATTTATAAAATGGTGGCAAACTTTGGAACTGTTTCCTAAACTTGCTCCACAGAGCCATTTAGTGGCAAGAGATTACAATTACACTTTGGTTGGCAAAGCAAAATCGACTGAGAAGTTCTGACACAAATTTGACGATGGAAAGTGTTGACAGAAATATAGCCACAAGACCTCAACAGGAAGTCATTTTTATGAACGTGATATATAATGCATGCAGAGTTTTAAATAGTGTCTTGGTTTTTAAGTGCTTACAAAAGAGCTGTACTTAATGAAAGTTTGCTGTCCATTAAAGCAGAATAAAGATTTGTTTAAGAGCCAAATGGAAAATGCAAACTGTCAAGAACTCCACTTAAAAGATCAAATAAAATGAGATCTTCATCACATGGTATTGTCGCTCTTCCAACGTTGTGCTGCTTTCTCTATACAGGTGCTGTCCTTACCTGGTTCATCATATAATCTCACTCCTTCCAATGTCTTTGGAGGACCGATTACACCTGGTACATCCATTACTTCGCTGTTAAACCCAGTGGAAACCAGTCAAACAGGTAGGTGGCAGACATTAGATGCTTATTTCTCCTGAGTGCTGTGTTGGTAGGTCTCGAAAGGGAGACTGTTGGGCTGGATTATACACTCCTTTGTCAAGGGGTTTAAAGTCAGGGCAGTACATAACATAGAGCAGGCATTGTGACTTATTCCTGCCTGCCTGCTTCTGCCCCCATTCCAATTAAATGGGGACTTGTGAGCTCTTTGGTGTCCCACTCGCCTTGAGCTAATTAAGGCCCTTATGTAGGCAATCACTGACCATTTAAAGGTCTTGACCCACCTCCTCCAGTATCCAAACTGCAGTCGGGGTAGGTTTACGCCATCTGGGATGTGCAGCAACTTCGGCTTCATGGTCTAGTTTTGGGGGAGGAGGTTTGTAGAGGGGTCCTTAAATTAAAAACCGCAAATACTGAAAATACGCAACATTTGTGGAAGTGGGTAAGAAGCAAGAGCTAATGTTCCATGTTGAAGACAAAACTTCAAAACACCCCAGGCTGATCATAGGCTCCCCACCTTCCATAAGGTCATTTTAGCTCCCATCCCTTCCTTGGTCACCCACCTGACTTTTTGAACCTGGACCCCCTCCAGACCTCATCACAGAAGACAAGATGGAAGTCCTGCCTGTTCTCAGTATTGAATTGTTATGGAGGAGCTGTTAGTATCATAGGTAGGGTCCTCACTGAGAGAGCCTCATTGAATCTAGCCTTGTGGAGCAGAAATGTCATAGTCATAGAGATGTACAGCATGGAAATGGACTCTTTGACAACTCGTCCATGTTGACTAGCTATCCTAAATTAATTTAGTCCCATTTGCCAGCATTTGGCCTGTATCCCTCTAGACAGTTCTATTCTAATACATATCCAGATGCCTTTTAAATGTTGTAACTGTACCAGCCTCTACCACTTACTCTGGCAGCTCGTTCCATACACGCATCACCCTCTGTGTGGGAAAAAGTTGCCCTTTAGGTCCCTTCTCTTCACTGCAGTCTGTGTTTCAAAGTGAACAGACAGCTCAGTCCTGTTCAGAGTTATTATTCATAATTTGTGGTTTGTCCTAATTTGAATTCTATAGGCCAGGAGGTTTGGATTAAATTCACTTGTGAATAAATCCTAAATGAGAACATCAGTTATTATCGGGAACTAGAGATGTCTACTTACATGCAGCAACATGAATTTAATCCTTAGGTGCAATTAATTAGCCTCCCCTCCCTCTCCCTTCTCCAACTCCCTTCTTCCTACCTTCCTCCTTCACTCACCACCCTCCTTGCCTTCTTGTCTCCTGTCTACTTCTCTGTTCATCTCCATTCCTTTTTGTGTAACTTTCTCTCTATCCTCCCGTCCTAAAGGTACCACTGCTTGCTAATATTTGGCTATCCACTTGTAAACAGTTACATTATAAATCCGATATCCATGAAGACTACTTCTGCAACTGTATCACTTTGAATTTCTACTTCCTATCAGTAGCTGTGCAGGAAAAGGTACAATTATAGTGTAACAAGTTTACATAGGGAAATTCCATTATAAGTTGGAACCTGGAAATACAGGAAATATTGACTGTGTGACATGAAAATAGGGTTTGATTTGCATTTTTTATTTCTAGAACAATGAGCCACCCCAAACATCCCTTCCACTCCATTCCAACTGTTCCAGCAGAGGGCATACACTTTGTTTTGACCATGTGACAACACAGAGATCAGCTGGAAAAAATATTATGAAAACTACATCAGTACATTGATCCTTACAAGATCAAGGGGTGGCATGGTAGTTAGCACTGCTGTCTCAGTACCAGAGACCTGGATTCGATTCCAGCCTTGGGCAACTGTCTGTGTGGTGTTTGCACAGTCTCCCCATGACTGCATGAGTTTCCACTGGGTGCTCTGGTTTCCTCCCACAGACCAAAGATGGACATGCTGAAAAAATAAATTGCCCTGGAGTGTCCAGGGATGTGCAAGTTAGGTAGGTTAACCATGTTAAAAGCCCCATGCAGAGTTACAGAGTGGAGTAGGATGCTCTTCAGAGGGTCGTTGCAGACTCAATGGGCTGAATGGCCTCTTTTTGCGCTGTAGGGATTTTAAGATTCTATCATATGTTATAAAACAGACATGGGAATTTATCATGTGAAATGCTTATGTATGCATGTCACGCTGTAATTACATTCTCCTGCCAGTGATGGCACCGTAGCATCATAGAGATAGTAAAAACTGCCGATGCTGGAGTCAGAGATAACACAGTGTGGAGCTGGAGAAACACAGCAGGCCAGGCAGCATCAGAGGAGCAAGAAAGTTGACGTTTCAGGTCGGGACCCTTCTTCAGAAATGGGGAAATTCATAAATTGTTTCTGAAGAAGGGTCCTGACCCGAAATGTCAACTTTCCTGCTCCCCTGATGCTGCCTGGCCTGCTGTGTTCCTCCAGCTCCACATTGTGTTATCTCTATTTATAACTGTAGCATCACAGTTGTCTATCCTCAGCCTGGACTCCATTACTTTAGTTAACTCTGTATCTACACTGTCAGGCTTACTATTTAAAAGTCAAAACATCATACAGGAATACACTCAATATTTGATTTGAAAATGGAGACTAAATTACATCTGTATGGCCAGATAAAATTGAACTCCAAGCTTCACTGGAGATTTGGAGACCAAAGTGTCACTGCAAGACAGTTCTGTACTAAAATTGAAAAGATTAGCAGAGGTATAAGATATCAGATATTAAAGGATGAATTAAGGGATATGGGGTAAAGGTGGTTGTTTAGCATTACATTGTGGATCAGCCATCCTTTGAACTGTAGAACAGACACAAGGGGTTAAATAGACTTACCCCTGTTCTAATGTTCCTATTTGAATAAATTGGGTAATGGCATTTTTAAAATCTGCAAGTTGTAGGGAGGCAAAGATGGCAATTATAAGATTATAGAGTAATATAGCTCAGTGTCAGGAAGTGAAACATTTGGCATTGAATTTGGAATTGACAACCTGCCTTTGTTTTCTTTAAAGTAAACGAAAGAACATCTTCAGGGACTGGGAAGGTGGAGTCAAAACTTCAGGAATTAAGCTCCTCTGGCTGAAGAGAAAACATTGGAGGCTGTTTGGGGAACCACAGCATGTGAATTTGGGAGTGGCTGTGGTGGCTGATTTACTGATCCGTTGCAGTGGCCGGAGAAAGTAAACAGCACTTAGGGTGGAAAGTGATTGGAAAGAAAGATAAATGATAAATTTCAATAGAGCAGAGATCAAACACACATAATGGGCACTAAAATTGTTTAGGAATTGTAAACCCTGTGTACACAGGACAATCATTCAGCTATTTCTTCACATCAGTGATTCTTAGTAGGGAACTACACATGGAATCCCTATAGTGTGGAAACAGGCCATTTGGCCCATTGAGTCCACACTGACCCTCCAAAGAGCATCTCACCCAGACCCACCCTACCCTATACTTGCATTTCCTGTGGCTAACCCACCTAGCCTGCACATTTCTGGGCACTACGGGTAATTTAACACAGGCAGTCTATCTAACCTGCATATCTCTGGACTGTGAGAGGAAACTGCAGCACCCAGAGGAAAGCCACGCAGACACAAGGAGAATGTGTGAACTCCACACAGACAATCACCCTAGAGTGGAATCGAACCTAGGTCCCTGGTGCTGTGAGGCAGCAGTGCTAACCACTGAACCACTGTGCCACCAAGGAAATAATTTGGAACTCTTTTTTTTCCCAATTACAAAAACCCACTTTCGTTAATTAATTTCTACTTTTATTTGCCCAGGCACATGATCAAACAAAAAGTTGCTGGAAACACTCAACAGGTCTGGCAGCATCTGTGAAGAAAAGAATCAGAGTTAACTTTTCTGAGGAAGGGTCACCAGACCCACAATGTTAACTCTCATTTCTCTTCGCAGATGCTGCCAGACCTGCTGAGCTTTTCCAGCAACTTTTGTTTTTGTCTGTGATTTACAGCTTCCGCAGTTCTTTCGGTCTTACATTATCAAACAATATTGTTTTGGAATTTGGTAGGTCATGGGCTTTGCAATTAAAAATATTGATTTGTTGCTTCTGAGAGAAACAGGATTGTGGACAGTTGAGAAGAAGTAATAAGGCTGTAATATACAACAGGGTCTGAAATAATGGCATCGGCCAGAAGGGGGAAGAGCTATTTTTTCCTCAAAGTATTATTTCAAAGAATTTGTAAACAAAACATTTCATTTTGAATATTACAGGATTTGCAAAAAAAAAATCAATTTATGACAATTACAACAGTTTTCATATTTAGCAAATATATTCCACATCAGTCACCTAGACAGAGAGCAAAAGAATGCAAATTACAAATTGCAGTAAATGCAATAGATATAAACTTCTCTATACACCATGTTTCATTCTTACATGCCTTTCAGTACTCTTAATTTATATCATACATTCTTCATAAGGCACAGAGCCTGAGAGGTTATACAGTTTCCAGGCCCCCGGTATGCTACGTTTGAAAGGACTTAGACAATGTCAGTGGCTGCCCCCAGCTTTAGTGTGTCCCTGAGCACATAGTCCTGGACCTTGGACCTGTGCCAGTCTCCACACTCAGTGAAGAACGACTCCTTGCAGTGGACAACCAGAGAAACTCTAACCTCCTCTAGCAGTTTTGGAATATCTGCATTTCTCTAACTCCAGCCTCTTGCATATCCCCAGTTTCCATTGATTCCAGTTTTGCTAGGGCAAAACAATGAATCAGTAGGAGTCGAGAGCAAACTCTTCGGTGGTTGGAGTCATTACCTGACACATAGGAGGATGGTTGTGGTTGTTGGAGGTCAGTCATCTCAGCTTCAGGACATCTCTGCAGGAGTTCCTCAGCGTAGTGTCCTAAGCTCCACCATCTTCAGCTACTTCAGCAATGACCTTCCCTTTATCAGAAGGTCACAGATGGGGATGTTTGTCGATGATTATACAGTGTTCAGCACCATTCATGATACCTCAGACACTGAAGCATTTTGTGTTCAAATGCAACAAGATCTGGACAATATTCAGGCTTGGGCAGACAAGTGGCAAGTAATATTCGCACCACAGCAATGCCAGGCAATGACCACCTTCAATAAGACACTATTTACCACCACCGCCTTTGACATTCAACGATGTTACCATCACTGAATATCCCACTATCAGTGTCTTGGACATTACCATTGACCAGAAACTCAACTTGATTTGCCACGTAAACACAGTGGCTACTACAGCAGGTCAGAAGCTAGGAATACTGTGGCGAGTAACTCACCTCCTGACTCCCCAGAGCCTGTTCACTGTCTACAAGACACAAGTCAGGAGTGCGATGGAATAATCCCCACTTGGCTGGATGGGTGCAGCTAAAAACACTCAAGACCTTGACACCATCCAGGACAAAGCAACCCACATGATTTGCACTGCATTCAAAAGCATCCACACCCTCCTCCACTGACAGTCAGTAGCAGCAGTGTGTATTATCTACAAGATACATTTCAGAAGTTCACCAAGGATCCTTAGATGGTACCTTCCAAACCCACAACCACTTCTATTTAGAAGGACAGGGCAGGAGATACCTGGGAACATCGCCACCACCACCTGTGAGTTCCCCTCCAAGTCACTCTCTATCCTCACTTGGAAACATATTGCCATTCTTCCACTGCCACAAGGTCAAAATCCTGGAATTCTGTCCCTAAGGCAATTGTGAGTCTACCTCCAGCATGTGAGCTACAGCAGTTCAAGAAGGCAGCTCACCACCATCTTTCTCCAGGGCAACTAGGGACAGGCAATAAATGCTGGCACAGCCAGCGATGCCCACATCCCACAAATGAATATCTAAAAGAAAAGCTTTGGTGGCCATTCACTCATTCACCTGGGCTCTAAACTTTGGGATTTCTTCTGAAACAAAACTGCCACCCTGCCTCTCCATTAATGCACCCTTGAAACCTACCTGTTTGACCGAGCTTTTGAACTCTTGTCCCTCTGTGGCTTTATGTGTCAAACTTTAATTAATCATGGTTCTTTGGAGTATTTTGGAATATTTACCACATTAAAGGCACATTAAAAGTGCAGGTTGATTTTTTTGTTTAAAGTAGTTACTCAGCCTCCCTTTCTATTGTCCATTTGTATTCTCTCTCTTTGTCCATATTAGCAATAGTGCTGCCTATGCTGTGAGTTAAGGTGGACAGACTGAGAGATTCCAGAATCTGCTCTGAGCACTTGAGAACGTGATCCCTATTTGTCACACTGGTGCATTACTGAGGGAGCATTCCCTTGTCAGTCAGGCCATTCTTCAGATGAGACATATAACCAAGGTCCTACCTTGGGTGTTTAGAAAAGATTCCATGGCACTTCATGAAAGTGAACAAGAGATTTCTCACTGGTGCCCCGGGTAATGCTTAAAAGCACATTATTCTGTTGGTCTGTCATTGTTGCTAGTGAGAACTCACATCTACTGGCATCTATTTCCTACATTACAGTAGTGGTTATAGAATTGTCTAATTTTCTGGAATGCACTATGGAGATATCGTGAGGTAGTGAAAGGTGCTATACAAATGCACACTGATCATTTAATAGACTGTATACAATTGAACAAAAGAAAGGGGGGAGAAAACAACCAAAGTGTCTCCTCCCAGGAAGATTATTAGAAAATTAATTCCTGGTCATTTCCCTTCCTAAGCCTGGGTAAATAGAGTCATGCGGCATGGAAACAGGCCCTTCGGTTCATGCCAGCCATGTTCCCAAACTAAACTAGTCCCATTTGCCTGTGTTTGACCCACATCTCTCTAAATATTTCCTATTCATGAACTTATCCAAATGTCTTTTAAGTGTTGTAACTGTACCTGCATTGACCTCTTCCTGTGAAAATGTTCTTGCCAGGTCCCTTTTAAATCTTTCTCCTCTCACCTTAAAAATACGCACCCTGGTTTTTGAACGCCCTAGGGAAAAGACCTTTGCTTTTGATTTTATAATGATTTTATAAATCTCTGAGGTCACCCCTCAACTCCCTACGCTCCAGTGGGAAAAAAAAATCCCAGCCTATCTTTATAACTTAAACCCTCCAGTCCTGGCAATATCCTGGTAAACCTTTTCTGAACCCTCTCCAATTTAATAATATCCTTCCTATTCCCTGTACTCCAAAAGTGGCTTCACTAATATCCTGTACAACCTCAACTCCTATACTCGTGTGGTCTGAGCAATGAAGGAAAGTGTGCTGAACGCCTTCTTAACCAGTCTACCTGTGATGCAAATTTCAATTAACTATTTATCCGAACCCCTGGGTCTCTCCCTTCGACAATGCTACCCAGGGTCCCACCGTTAACTGTATAAGTCCTGCCTTGTTCGTTTTATCAAAGTGCAATACCTTGCATTTATCCAAATTAAACTGCATCTGCTGCTGTTCATCGCGTTGTCCCAATTGATCAAGATTCCGTTGTAATCTTAGATAACCTTCAGTTGACTATTCCACTAATTTTGGTGTCATCTGCAAACTTTAAATCCATGCCTCCAATGTTCTCATCCAAGTCATTTATATAAATGACAAACGACAGTGGATCCAGCACCAAACCCTGTGGAACACTGCTGGTCACAGCCTTCCAAAAAGCAACCCTCCACCGTCACGCTCTGTCTCCTATCATCAAGCCAACTCACAAGCTGTCCCTGACTCCCATAATGATCTGCCTTTACTAAGCAGTCTACCGTGTGGAACCTTGTCAAAGACTTTACTAAAGTCCATGTAAACAACATCTGCTGCTCTTCATCATCAATCTTTTTACTTACGTCCTCCAAAAACTCAATTTAGTGAGACACAATTTCCCACGCACAAAGCCATGTTAGCTGTCCCTAATCAGTCCTTGCCTCTCCAAATGCATGTAAATCCTATCTTTCTGAATCCCCTCCAATAATTTACCCACCACTACTGTCAGAATCTCAGGTCTGTAGTTCCCAGGTTTATCTGTATTGAAACACCCACCATTATTAACCATGTATGGACATTGGCATCCTTAACTGATTCAACATAGAAACGTGAACAGCTGTGCTGGTTTCCACCTGGTGTAGACCTCAGAACAGTTCTGAAGAAGGGTCATATCTGACTCGAAACATTAACTCTGTTTCTCTCTCCACAGATGCTGCCAGACCCTCTGAGTTTCTCTGGCATTTTCTGTGTTTGTTTCAGATTTCCAGCGTTTGCAGTATTTTGCCTGTATTCAGGGCACCTTTAAGCTTTCACATAACCTCCTTATAATACTTATGGTGGAATAAATTGTTCTAAAGGCACATCAGATGAGAGTAATCAGGCAAAAAAAAATGATTCCGAGCCAAAAGAGCATTTGGGCAGGTGCCCAAAAGGTTTGTCAAAAATATTGGTTTCAGGAAGAGAGAGGGGTTTAGGGAAGGGATTTCTGAGCTTGTTGTCCATATGGTGGGCACAGGTAGTGGTGATGGGGTGAAAGAAGTAGGAGGTACATGAAGAACAAGGAGGAAAAGAGTTCTCAAATGTTTGTAAAACTGGAGCTGTAATAGGCTTAAGATCAAAAGCTGGCTATGTGTACAGACTTTTGTTCTAAGAACCTGACTTTCCTTACCAATCATGTTTGTTTTTCAGAACCAGATCTGGATGACAACGATTGCAGTTTTGTCTGCAGGGGCAGTTCTTCCAGGGGAAGCCTATCTCCAACGTAAATCTTTCTTTACTTTACATTCCTTTCTCTTACTACAGAAAGATGTGTGTTGAGCTCTAGTCATATTAAAAGCTAGCTGGGCCAATCGGGCAATGCTAGGATTTTTAAGAATTGACCCCAGTTCCAGAAGATGCTGCCACACACAGACCTTGGAGTTTTGGAGCAGGAAACATTAGAGGGAGCGTAACTTCACCACCATCTCAGATTTGTTATGTTCATTCAATGTGCAGATCTGGGTGCTGTGTGCAAAACCACCTCCCACTAAATATTGGGAAAATCTAGGCCTTTGACTTTGATTCCCAACTACAAGGTTCATGCCCTCAATGCTGACTCATCCTCCACCCCAGCAAATGTCTGAAATTGCCCCTTGATTGGTACCCAACATCCACAAACGCCAACACTCAGGAGCAGCAGTGTGTACTATCTCCAAGATGCACTACAGAAATTCATCAAAGCTCCCTAGACAGCACCTTTCAAACCCATGACCACTTTCATCTAGAATGACAAGGGCAGCAGATTCATGGAAACAGCACCATCTGCAAGTTCCCCTCCAGGTCACTCACTATCCTGACTTGGAAATATATTGCCATTCCTTCACTGTCGCTAGGTGACAAGTCAGAATTCCCTCCCTGAAGGAATTGTGGGTCAGCTTCCAGCATGTGGATTGCAGCAGGTCAAGATGACAGCTAACCGCCACCACCTTGAGAGGTTTATGGAGATATGGCTGGAGAATGGGACTAGCTGGATAGTTCTTATGGGAGCTGATACAGACATGATAGGTTGAATGGCCTCCTTCTATACTGTAAAATCTAATGATTCTCAAAAGCAACAGGGGACAGATAATAAATGCTGGTTCACCAGCAATGCCTACATCCCATAAAGGACTAAAAGAAAAATTAGAGCAGACTGTTTTCAATCTGTCAACCAACAGACTGGATTCCAAATACATATTCACATCATTGCCCCTATTTCCACCTCTATAATATTGGCAACTAAGCTTCTGCCTCAGCTTATTTGTTGATACTGTTATCTTTGACTTTAGTTATTCTAGACTTGATAATTCCAGCGCAACCGTGGCCAGCCTTCCATCATTCACCATCCACTCCAATCTCCCAAACTTGACTTTGTCCAAAATCCCATCTACCCATTCCTTAACTTGTTTCTTTGGAGGTTCAATTCCAGCTCTCATCTCTTTTCTTCCCCCAACGTTACAGCTCCCCCATTGGCGGCTTGTCCACATTATATGATCAGGCCATACCAAGTCAGCTGGAGAATGTACCACAAACAACGTCTAACATAGAGGAGCTCCTAGACAAGCACTGGAGTGGAGAGGGAGGCATCGACAGTAAGTACTGTCTCACTGCATTGGGGGTGGGAATGTGTACCGTTTGAGCCCTGCTGTACACTCTGCCTGCACGTGATGTCAGGTAAGGGCATGTCATGTTGGTGCTTCTTGTAACCATACTATCTGGAAGGCTAAGGAGAGATATATTGGGAGCATTGAAAATCATGACTGATTTTGATAACAAAGATGAGGAGAAACTCTTTCACTTAGTGGAAGGGTTGATGACCAGAATTGCGGGTTGATAGTTTTTGGCGAAAAATGGCTAGAAGCAGACCCAGAACTGACACTGGAAAGGGAATGAAATACCTATCAAAGGGCTATTGGGAAAGAGCAGGGGAATTATGAATTGAATAGCTTTTCTTGTGTTCATTGTACAAGTACACCCAAATTTCTGTGAACATCAACGTATAAAGATTTTGCACCTTTTAAATTATATTCTGTTATTCAATTCTTACTACCCAAATGAATAACCTCACACTTCCCTGTCACTCACCATCCTACACCTTGTCGCCCGCTACTTTAATAATTCTGTATCAGGGTGCAATCTTCTCGTGCCCTCCAGCTTACATTCCCACCTCATTTTGTGTATTGTGATACACTTTGAAATATTTATTTGGTTGAAGACACCATCCAAATGCAAGTTCTTTCTGCCAATACTCACCACCCTAGGTGCGCGTGTGAATGGTCACTTGAGCGAGCTGGGTTTTATATCTTCAGGAAAGTGAAGGATAAAATACAGTGAAGATGTATAACATGGTGGCTTTTATTGCTTTGGGTGGAATTTGTTCCATTTTTGGAGGGAGAAGCAAGATGCTGATTGTTGTTTTTCATCCTCTAGTTGTGGACATGTTAAAATCATTGCACCTGCTTCAGTTAGATAATCAACGTTTACAGGAACAGATCATGAATCTCTCTGCAAAGAAGGAGCGTCTTCAGCTGCTGAATGTCCAGCTCTCCATTCCTTTTGCTACTGTGACACCCAGCAATGGTCCGTCCTCGCAGGCACATTTAATGACCTCCCAGAACGGTAAGAGTGCTTCTCTGTGATGAGTAACATGAGAGCACAACTGGATGAGGCACTTCACGAATGACCCAGTCAGGGTTATCGTTAGGTACTCTTAGCCAGTGTCAACTGAGATTTGATTTGTGCCAGGGTAATCCTTTACTGCACCTTTGGCCAAAGGGAAACAACCAAACCTGCAAACAATAATGGATGGCAAATGACTATAGTTCAGTCTGTCCCACACAGATATGAGCATGTACACTCCTCATCCCAGTCGGATAATGGTTTTATATATATATATCTCTCTATCTAAAATGCTTATTGTATAGAGTCTTGGTGAGACTTCACCTTGAGTATTGTCCACAGCTTTGGTGTCCTTATCTAAGGAAGGATGTACTTGCCATGGAAGGAGTTCAGCAGAAGTTCACAAGATTAGTCCCTGGATTCCAGGATCGGTTTAATAAGAAAGAGCGAGGAAATTGGACCTGGTGTTTTGAAGAATGAGAGGTTATCTCACTGATGTTACAAAAATTCTTACAGGGTGTGACATGGTAGATATAGGTGGGCTGTGGTCCCAGGCTGGTGACTGTAAAATGAGGAGATGTATTCTTAGAATAAAAGGCAGGCCATTTAAGACTGTGATGAGGAGGAATTTCTTCACTCAGAGGTTGGTGAATCTTTTGGAATTCTGGATGGCTTTAAAAGGGACATAATTGTTTTGGAGAGGATACAGGAGAGATTGCTTACCCTGCCTGCCATTCTGGTCAATCTCATTTATGAAGCCAGAAGAGAGAAGCTGACATTGGTTTCCTTTAAACAGAGAAGTTAAAGAGAGGTTTAATTGAAACAGTCCAAATTATGAAGAGCTTTGGTTTTTATTATTTAGCAAATCAGGGTGAACTGTTTCCATTGGCAGGGGGGCGTTATTAATGAGAGGGACAAAGATTCAAGATAATTAGAAAAAGAACCAGAGAAAATTTTCTGAAGAAGGATCTAGGCCTGAAACATCAGCTTTCCTGCTCCTCTGCTGCTTGGCCTGCTGTGTTCATCCAGCTCTACACCTTGTTAAAACAGAGAAAAGATGAGGTTTTTCTTTCTTTAAGTACTCATAGTTATGATGATTTGTAATGTACTGTGTTAAAGAGCGGTGAGGAAGATTCCTTCATAATGTGCAAAAGGGAATAAACTATTGAAAACAGGAAATACTGCTGGGAAAGAGCAAGGGAGTGGGACAACTTGAAAAACTCTTCAGGGGCAGCATCAGCAAGATGGGCCCAATCACCTCTTGTGCTGTCTGCCTGTATAAGTCTAGAAGAGGTAATGGAATTTAATGAAAATAAGCAGCATTTTAATGCTAATAGCACTGGTTCTGAGGTTTTCATATGGCAATGCATAGAATAGAAGAATGTGGCTAAGTAAAACACTGGCAAAATTGGCATATCATAGAAATATAATTGAGCTTATTTAGGACAGTAAACTGCAAAGGTCCCTGAAAATAGTGTTGACCCATTATAATATTACAAGCAAGACATAGAACATAGAACTGTACAGCAGAGGAAGACTACCAACTTGAAATTTTCACATGCAGGTGAGTGGAATGGTTTGAACGTGAAGCTCAAAACCCTGATTAGCAGAAGGGTCCATCACCAAAGGACACCGATTAAGTTCCATTGGCAAAAGAACCAAAAGTGAGGGTTTTATTTGGGAATCCAGATCAGAAAGGCTGGTTACTTGATCTCGCACCACAGTTGATGGTGTGACTTTGAAAGGAGATCTTAAACTCAGGGGCCTGTTGACTTTTTTCCAACATTAAAGACCTCATGGTTTTATTTACACCAAGGGTGTTTTCCAGATCCACGTTTCATCCATGCCACACACGACATTTCAACAAACAGCAGATTTTCTGGTGTCTGTTGATTGTTTGCAGGATCTTGCTATGCACAAATTGGTCCATGTTACAACATAGCAACAACAGCTGTACTTTAAAGATATGTTTCGCAGATACGCAGCACTTTGGAACATCCCAACAGATGTGATGTAAGGTTTGTCTCAATGGAAGATTATTCTTCATTGGTGTCTTTGCAATTGAACTGAGTTCTTCCTTCAGTTGATGGGTTCTACTACATTGTTGTAAGCACAGTGGGCAGAGAGACATGTTCTGATCAATAAGTGGTTTCGGTTGACTGTTAATCAGTATCTTTCTCCTCTTTTCCCTCGATGCAGCTTGCAGCCCTGAGCTGCTGAACAGCAGTAAAAGTCCCCCTTCAAAGGGCAGCTTCATAACCGAGAACTCGCTCTCCGCATCATCAGAGGTATTTAATATGCAGCCTAAGGGTGTCAGATGTTTCCTGCACCTTGAGGTCGAATCATTTGCAATATTCTGCTCAGTTAGATGCCTTTTGCTCCAGCTGCAGCAGACCATTTTGTATATAATTAACCAAATTTCACAGTGAGTGTTGTCCAGGGAGCCCCGAACATGGGGGCATAACCTTAAACTGAGAGGCTGTTTGGGGAGTGGATGCAATATCAGGAAGATCTACATCACAGGGTAGTGGAAATCTGGGACTTACCCTCTCCTCCCCCACTGAAATCTGAGGCAGGAGTGCGAGCACGGAACTCAATTGATGAAATGAAAACTGAGATTGATGGACTTTTGTTAAGCAAGTTAACGAGAACCAAAGCAGGGTGTAAAGAATAAAGATGCAAGTTAGTGATGATCTAACTAAATGATGATAGTACAGATAGTAGAGGGTAGGCAGTGGCCTAATGGTTTTATCACTAGACTATTAATCCAGAAGCTCGGCTAGTTTTCTGGAGACCCGGGTTTGAATCGATGGTGTGATTTGAATTCAATTTTTAAAAAAACCTACTGATCACCATGAAATCATTGTCGGTTGACAGAAAAACCCATCTGGTTCACTGATGTCCTTCAGGAAAGGAAGTCTGCCACACTTACCTGGTCTGGCCTACATCTGACTCCAGATCCACAGCAACATGGTTGATTCTCAATTGCCCTCTGAAGTGGCCAAGCAAGCCATTCAGTTTTACCAATCACTACAAAGTCTCAAAGCAATGAAACCGAACGAATTACTGGCATCGACCTAGGTATCAGAAAAGGCAACTGCAGAAACAGCCCTGTCTATCTTGGACAAGGAAACTTTGTGTTGATTACCACATACCGTCCTCCCTCGGCTGATGAATTGGTACTCCTTCATGTTGAACCACACTTGGAGGAAGCACTGAGGATGGAAAAAGCACAAAATGTGTTCTGGGTGGCTCAGCAGCAGTACTACAGATCGAGCTGGTTGGGACCTAAAGGACACAGCTGCTAGACTGGGTCTGCAGCAGGTAGTGAGGAAATCAACAAGAGGGAAAACATACCTGACCTCAACCTTACCAATCTGCCAGCTGCAGTTGCATCTGTCCATGACAGTATCTGTAAGAATGACCACTGCACAGTCCTTGTGAAGAAGAAGTCCCACCTTCACATTGAGAATACCCTCCATCATGTTGTGTGGCACTATCACCGTGCTAAATGGGACAGACTTCACACAGATCTAGCAACTCGAGACTGGGCATCCATGAGGTGCTGTGGGTCATCAACAGCAGCAGAATTGTACTCCAGCACAATCTGTAACCTCCTGGCCAGGCATATCTCTTACTCAACCATTACCATCACGCCAGGGGATCAATCCTGGTTCAATGGAGAGTGCAGGAGGGCATGCCAGGAGCAGCACCAGGCATACCAGAAGAAGAGGTGTCGACCTGGTGAAGTCACCAAACAGGACTACTTGCATGCCAAACAGCGAAAGCAGCAAGCGACAGAGCTAAGCAATCCCACAACCAACGGATCAGATCTAAGCCTGCTTCCGGCCACATCCAGTCATGAATAGTGGTGGACAATTAAACAACTCGCTGGAGGAGGAAGCTCCACAAATATCCCCATCCTCAACGATGGAAGAGCCCAGTACATCAGTGCAAAAGATAAGGCTGAAGCTTTCGCAGAAATCTTCAGCCAGATGTGCCGAATGAATGATCCATCAGCATCACTGATACCAGTCTTCAGCCAATTCAGTTCACTCCACAAGATATCAAGAAATGGTTGGAGACACTGGAAACTGCAAAGGCTACGGGCCCTGACAACATTTCAGCAATAGTACTCCAGAACTTTCTGTTCCCCTAGCCAAACTGTAACAGGTCATCAACTTCGCCTCCACTACACCCTCAAATTCATCTGGACCATTTCTGACCCCTCCCTCCCCTTCCTGGATCTCTCCATCTCTATCTCTGGTAACTGATTCATCACTGACATCCATTTGAAACAGACTAACTCCCACAATTACCTCGACTACACCTCCTCTCTCCCACCATCCTGCAGAAATGCTATCCCATTCTCCCAATTCCTCTGCCTCAGCCGCATCTGCTCTCAGGATGAGGCGTTCTACTCTAAGACTTCCCAGATATCCTCCTACTTTAGAGACTGTAGTTTCCCCTTCTCTGTAATTAAGGATGCCCTCAACTGAATCTCACCCATTTCCTGCACTTCTGACCTCAAATCCTCTCACCCACCCCCTGCCCCCACAACAATAGGGATAGAGTCCCCTTAGTCCTCACATACCACCCCATCAACCTCTAAATCCAACACATCACCC
>NC_063361.1:32102857-32179270 GCF_021869965.1 Rhincodon typus | reverse complement strand
TCGCTTTCCCACCCTGGCTCAGTTTCTTTTGTCTTTTTCTCCTTTCATCTCTTTCCTCTCTCAGCACAAAGGCCCTCTCATTTGCTTTGTCTCTCTGCTGAACTCCCAATGCTACAATATTGTACAGATTGACCTGTGATAAACATGTTCTGTTTTTAAACATACAAAATTGTGACATTTTGGAAAAACTCACTCCTAACGACCAGGGCCTGCAACTATATTGTGATAGTTGACATTATAAAATGAAACAGGAACTATTGTCATGGTTTACAGTCATACTTCTCTGTCACCAGTTCTTTTTGGACAGGAAGTGTGCCTTACATGTTCTTGCTTTTAATATGTGTGATTATTTTTAACAATGACATAATGTAGATTGCATTTCGTTTAAAAAAAAAATACAGGTCTATCAGTCTGAAAGACATTAACGTTGGCATGTCTAATTTTACAATGAATGTTCTGTCAGTCAATCACAGTGCTAGCATAAATCTTACAGATGCTTAATAATCATCTTTTTGCACTTTAAGAGATTGAATGACAAAATCAACCAAGAGAAGAGCTGACGTCCTGCACCGCAGTGTGATGGTGCATTGAGGGCAATGATCCTGGACTTTCTCCTTCACAACTTCTCTTGAAGTCAAAGGCCATGGGTCAGGAGTTGAACAGCCTTGGATATCTGCTGCTGACTGACCGACTCTTGCACACGGAGGCAAAATGAAACAAGCTGGAAGGAAGAGGACTTGTTGCATCCTCCTGGGAAATGACAAATTATGCTTCTTTGCAGAGTGGGGGTGTGGGAGCTACTGGAACTTTCTTGGTATCTTTAATCGAACAGCAGTTCCCTAATCCATAGTGAGTCATTGGAATCACAGGCAGTGGAAATTTGACTTTGCCACTGTGGTGGAAATTAGGAAAATGGATTGTTGCTGCTGTATAGAACTTCAAAGAACCACCTCTAGACACAAAGTCAGAGGATTGGAGAAACATTTAGGATACCATCCATTTGTCTGAATTTGTGGTTAGCAATATCCTTGGTATCTTCCCCTGGCATTGTCTTCTGTGTCAGCTATTGCAATCTTATTTTTCTCTTTGTTTTGTGTGTATGTGTGTGCATATTTGTGTTCAGTCGATATACAAAACAGGCAACTGTCTGAAAATTATGATCTTTAAGTAGACAAAGCTGTGAGGCAAAGGATGGTTTGGGCTTGCTGAAGAAGTAAGTTGCTGCTGGAGGCACCCTGCACATGGACTGTGTAACCCTCCCCACTCTTCTTTTTCCCAAACTGGCTGAGTGGAAATATCTGGAGCACACAGTGCTTGAACCATCAGGCCAAAGTGTGCCAGACTTAGACTTCTGCCTGTACATGTACCATGAGCTCCAGAGATTTTGCCTGGGATATGACGAGCAATATTTTTGTGCAGGGTTTTTTTTAATCTATAATGTTATTCATTGAGGATTTGTAGCCTTACACATTGAGAAGGTGTTGGTGAGCTGCCTTATTGAAGTGTAGTAATCCAGGCAATGATGGTGCTTGCCAGTGTGGTAGGTATTGCATTCCAGTGTGTTTACCCACTGATGCTCCAATCCCTCACCTCACTGGGTGGCTCCTAATTCAAATCAGCTTTAGCAGAAGCCCAATGTTTCGTAACCTGTTCCTTTTGATTCGGGAAACAAAGCAGCCATTGAGAGGTGAGAACAAGGGGCCTGGAATTAAATAATGAAGATTTGTAAAATAAGGAAAAACTGGTTTCCTCACACTGAGTATGATGGAAACTTGAAATAAAGCTAGGAAATGCACTGTCAGAAGGAGAAAGTCCATTTTAACCTAGGATCTCAATCAAAAGCTGACCTGTGCTTTCTCTTTCAGACACTGAGCAGCCTGTAACATGTTTTATTACTGTGCAATCTGAGCCCAGATCGGGTAAGATTTTCCCACTGTGGTTTGTTCTTCATCACAGGAGATAGCGAAGAGTAGACCATAACTTTGAGGGGATCGTTATTCATATTACAGATTTATCCTGTGGCTCTCCACTCATCTCACTGCGAAGATTTAATGTTGACCTCTGTGAAGCCGTGGGTTTCCCTTTGCACCTCCCATCCCTTTCCTTAACAGACTGAGACCAGTAAACCTAAGCCCTGTACCACTGCCCTTAACTCTCATTGAAAAAGTTTATTCAGCCTGGCACTTCTCTACATTGGATTGACTGCAGTGTCTCTGTGGGACTGTCCTGTGATTTTTTTGAAACGTTTCGAGCACTGGGTCAGTTCAGGTCAATGTGTCAGCCAGTCAGAAATTACCTTGTCGGCTTGAATGTTTTCTCAATATTGTGGGGACCTGGAGCTTGAGAGGCTCACCTGGGACTTGAATCTGTGTGAGGAACGCCCAAGGGATTGAGTGTCTCAGGGCCCCTGCCGGTGATCTGGTGTCTGGAGTGCTTTCTGTCAAGTTGGCAAAGGTCCATGGCATTTTTGGGAGGTGGAGCCTGATCTTTGCCAGCTGACCTTTGAATCCGAACAAAGCTACAACTAGTACATAACGTTCTACTGTCTCAATAACTTCACCTGTACCCTGCTACTACATTGTACTTCTAACTGGCTGAGTCTTGCCAGTTCCAATCCCACTGCCTGCCCCTTAAGCCAGTGGCAGTTCGGGAGGGTGATTGGCTCACTGGCCAGGAATTCCTGCTATCTTGTTGGGGGACAAAAACCGTTCCAACACTGCCTCATCTGTGAATGATGGTGGACAGTAGACTGATCTGTTCCAGGCGATTTAACTCCACATGGCACAACTTTGCTGATGGCTGAAGAGACCAGTCTTTCAGGACAAGCTTCTGCCTCAAGTGTCACACCTAGAGCTTCCTCATATTGTGGTGCGTTGTTGCTTTTGGCGCTGGTGTTCTGTTGCCAAACTGCTGTGGCCAGTGATCATCCTGGTGTTACACAGACAGACAGTGTTGCCATTTTCTGCTTCCATCACTGCTAAATCCTGGGGGGAGGGCGCGACAGTCGACATCTAGAACCTTCACAACATCCTTGCAGTGGAACTCTGGGTGTCCAACAGGTCTCATGACTCCAGCCACGTCACCACATTTTGCATCCTGGTGTCATGCCTGAGCTAACAAAATCCATCTCTGCTTGATGAGCACCAACATCCTTGGGGAGGACTCCACATTTGAGGGGACAAATGCATTCTTATCTCAATGACCTTTCTTTCGATTAACTTCCGAGTATTGCCGTCAAAACGTCTTGGGCCGACCTGTTGGGTTTGCTTTCTTTGGTGATGGCCAGTGTCCAAGACCCAGTTTGTACCATGGGCCTCCTTCAGTAGAAACACAGCTCCAGTTCACTAACAAAAGCAGCTACAGCAAGGAAAGTAAAGGTTTGCGTTCCTACAGTGAAGAATTTCCGTCCAACCGGACCAGCTAGCAATGATTAGGTTTTGGACTATCTGAGCCAAATATGTCTTGGAGGCTGGGATGGGAGGCTGATTTGTGATACGTCTTGCAATACCTTGCACTTTATATGGAAATCAGATTGCTATGCATCATTGATTTGAGAATAATTTCTTCCCAAGCTTTTTGCTCTGAAGCCCCAACCCAAGGGGGAACTCCCAATAGGTTTCGATCTCATGCTGTTGCAATTTGAAGCATGAATACATCCTGCCCTGTAGGTGCTTGGCTGATGCTAAGTATAGCTGACAGTATATTTCCTCTTCATTTGCCATCATCCTTGAGGTTAATGAGGGGCTTGTCTCAATTGCCAGCCCTCCAGGATTATCCTAAAGTTTCCAGGATTATTCAAGGCTGCATGCAAACCTGGGGTGGAGAGGTGGGGGGGGGGGGGGGGGCAACAAAAATTCATAGGAAGCAACTGAGTTTTTTTTTAATCCTCAGATTAATTTTATTTGCATACTAGCTATCAAAACCATATCGGATGTGGGAATAAAGGACCGTTTGTCTGAAGATCAAGACTCACCCAATCGGGTAAAAGCCAGGCTATTAGTTTTTCTATTGGCCATGGGAAGGTGAGCGGTCACCATGATGGACCTGTCAAGCATCAATAGTGGGAGTTTGGGGGCGGGCAGTTTGGAGGCTGGTGACCCAAGAATGAAACCTCCAGGAAAATGTCCAAGCAGAGTTAGCAACTTCAGTGAAACGCATCCCAATTTCTGCTCAACGTACTAAAAGGATCAAAAGAATTGCAGATGCTGTAAATCAGAAAGAAAAACAGAAGTTGCTGGAAAAGCTCAGCAGGCCTGGCAGCATCTGTGAATAGAAATCAGTTAACGTTTCAGGTCCTGTGTCCCTTCCTCAGAAACCGTTAACTCTGATTTCTTTTCACAGATGCTGCCAGACCTGCTGAGCTTTTCCAGCAACTTCTGTTTTTGATGCTAAAATGATCGTTTGGAGTGTGGCAATTTCTGCGAAAGGAATTTCCATTGTTTTTTAAGAAAAGCAATGTTAAACAAAATAGCGGCTTTATTCAAAAACCTTTGTAAATAAAATATGCAGGAACTGTACAAAAGAGGAGGTGCTATTGAGGGATGCTGCAATAATGAAGAAGCAGTTTGTGTGGCTTGTCCTGTAGATGAGGAAGGCAGTCAATTAGATCTTCTTGGTTTTATATTGATAGAAAACTACTAACTTAAAATGATAAAAAGCTTAACTTGTATTCAGTCAAAGAAAGCTATGTGTTCTTAGGATCCCTAACCATCTGCCATGCTTTGCAATTGCCCAAATAATTGGGGTTCACACAGCTGAATGTCTCCCACACACTAACCCAGCTCTGTGCTGTTGGTAACACCAGCCAAGCTGTTCTGTAATGGGCCCCTCCACTTTAATTTACACTCTGAATAAAGGGTTATATCTGGGACATTGGACTTTTGTTTAATTTCACTGTGTGATTGGGCGGATTCTGTGTTGTTCCTTTGGAGTTTTTGGCTGGGATGATGGGAATGGGGTGTGGAAGCTGGGGAAGAAGCTGGATGTTGGGATGTTGTGACTGGGAGATGTGATATATGGAAGTGAGTGTCAGTGGCTGAATTCCATAAGGTGAAAGGACACTACTAAGTGAAAAGAGAGCTTAATGTTTTAACGAAGATCTGCCGCTTGGGTTGTGATTGGAGTTGTTGGTTGGTTCGCCGAGCTGACTGGTTTTTGCACAAATGTTTCATCTCCCTTTTAGGTGACACAGCAGTGCTGTGTGGCCTCCGTTGAAGCGCTGTTGTTCTGTCCTACTCTGAATTTATATAGTCCGGTCTGTCATGGTGGGCAGTCTACCGTAGTGGTACGTAGATGGGGTCTATTTCAACATATTTGTTAATTGCATCAGTGGTTGAAAACCAGGCCTCCAGGAATTCTCGTGCTTGTCTTTGTCTCACTTGTCCCAGTACTGTAACTTTGTCCCAGTCAAACTGATGTCCTTCTATGTCAGAGTGTATTGAAACGAGGGAGAGTTGGTCGTGCCATTTTGCTCTGAGTTGGTGTTCATGTATCCTGGTGACAAGTTTCATGCCTGTCTGCACTGTGTATTGTTTCTCATGGTTGCTGCATGGTAGTTTATATATCACATTTGTCCTGTTCATTGCATGTATGGGGTCTTTCATCTTTGAGAGTAACTGGCGTAATGTGGCTGTTGCACACAAACCAACAGCCACATTACGCCAGTTACTCTCAAAGACGAAAGACCCCATACCCACAATGAGCAGGACAAATGTGATATATAAAATACCATGCAGCAACCGTGAGCAACACTATGTAGGACAGATGGGCGTGAAACTCGCCACCAGGATACATGAACACCAGCTCACAGCAAAACGACACGGCCAATTCTCCCTCGTTTCAATACACTCTGACGTAGATGGACATCAGTTTGACTGGGAAAAAGTTACAGGACGAGGACAAGTGAGACAAAGACAAGCAGTAGAATTCCTGGAGGCCTGGTTTTCAACCACCGATGCAATTAACAAATATGTTGAAATAGATCCCATCTACGTACCACTACGGTAGACTGCCCACCATGACAGACTGGACCATATAAATTCAGGGTAGGACAGAACAACAGCACTTCAACGGAGGCCACACAGCACTGGCAATTTCACGTAGAAGGGAGACGAAAAGTTTGCACAAAAGCCAGTCAGCTCAGCGAACCAACCAACAACCTGGAAAGCGCATGGTTCACTGCTTTCAGTGGCACACATTTATTGTGTAAACATTATGGATTTTTGTTTTCTGTTTCCCCAAGCCTGAGACTCAACCCTTGGTCTCAATCTTATCAACAGCTAGGCAACAGTTGGGGCTTGAATTGTGTGGAGGTCCCTGGATTGTTGAGGGGGGCAAGATTGAAGTTAAATGGAGATCGTACACTTGATCGTCACCTAACAGCTGCTGCTGTGAAGGGCACATGTGTGTCTGTGCAGAAGATGGACCTTAAACCCCTTCAAGTGGAAATAGGATTTCAGAAAATTCTATGCTGTGACTGCTTCTACCATCTTGCCATCGACCGCGTTGGTTTTGAATCAAGTCCAGTGGATCATTCTGTAATTAAATGAGTGCTATCTTTCCCTTTTAGCTATTTGAACATTTTGTGGATCTCAGTGTCATGTGTTTACAAACCCAGTTTAATAATTTGGAGCTCGATCCCAGGGTACTTTGCTGACAAATCAAAACTTTCATTGTTTCAATTTCTAAGAAAATTGATAAATTGGCAATTGCGCCCCTTTCTGAGTAAAACATTGCAAATCAATCATATAATGACAGTAACCTTTTGTATATGGAAGTCACGTAACCTATACTTCATTATCCCATCGATGGACTGATGGTAGTATGATTTTGTGTGGAGCTTTTTGATTTTATACTGAGAGGAATGAAACTTGAGGGACAGTTGAGGGAAGCTTTCTTCCACATGCTTACTGCACCTGAACCATAAAGGCAATCTATACAAAAAGGGTCTTTTAATATTTGTTCATGGGATGTAGGTGTCGCTAGTTAATCCAGCATTTATTCACCATCCCTAATTGCCCGAGAGAAGATGGTGTTGAGCTGTCTTCTAGAACCACTGCAGTCTTGGGGTATGGGAACACCCAGAGCGCTATTAGGAAGGGAGTTCCAAGATTTTCACCCAGTGATAGAGAATTTCATTATGATTTGCTTAAGTGTAACTTGGGTCTAGGATGGGTCCAGAAATTGTAGTTAATCCATAGACACTGCTGTCAGTGTAACTCCTGAGAAAAATTATAGGAGCATTAAAGTAAAACTTTTCAAATTTATTTATCCCATTTTCTCTAAAGTTTTTTTGCTTTATTTAGTTGCAAAAGTCTTGGAAATTGAGTGGGGTGAAACTCAGTGACCGAGAGTCAAGAGTCATCCAATTGAATGGCAAAGAGTCTATTTGTTTCTCCAATTAGTTGGGGAAAGGGGAGTGTCATGGGGGGCAGACTTGTCCAAAAACCAGTTGTGGGAAAGTGGAGGGGTAGTTGGACTTTGAAGGTCATGAAAGGCAACCACCCAGGAATATGTCTAATCAGAATTGGCCAGCTCATATGTACCAGGCAGAGCAGTACCTTGTGTGGCCAGGCTGTAGATGGTGAGGCATGTTTGCAGGCAGTATACGTGGTCAGGAACATGATGAATGACCACCAGTTCAGTCAATACCACGTGTCAGTTTGATTCACAATAGTTCTGATTGTTTGGTTTTTTTTAGAAATAGATGACTTAATAATAAAAGTATCAGAGTGGGGATTGACTCGGATGACCTAGTTTTCGTCTCCATTGTAATTGGTTTTTTGTTTTCCTATGCACTTTTTAAATGTGGGAGCAGTGGGCGTCTTGTGATTGACCGTCATGTGGCACACTGTAGACTGGTTTCGCTGTTTTTGGTAGAGTTTGTAGCATCTTATATAAACCGGTGTTAAACCGCAGCTACAGACACTTTGACACATGGTGTAGCATCAGGATTCTGTGCAAGTATTGTAAATAATCGAAGACAAAGCATCATTGTAAAAATGTCTCCTTTTAGATTACAGCACATTTATAAAATGTACCATGCATTTTTGGAAAAAAAAAATTTTCTTTTTTAACGTTCAACTTGTTAAACTTGTGTAGAGGCTTATCTTAGGATAACACAACACCTACCATGACTTAGTGTAATGCTCAGCGTGTAACTTGAGTCACACACACACCTGGAAGATCCCAATTTTGGGTGACCCATCTGTTTCCAGTCAACTAATTGCAGTTGGCATGCAGATGGAGGGATGCTGCAATTTCTCTCGTGCACAATCCAGAGGGTTCTTGCCTCAGACACCACCCGGAGAAACATTCTTGAGTGACCTTTGGGAGGAGGATGGGATTGCTCAATGGCGAAGCTTTCCACAGTTGAATTGCCGTCCAACCCCTCCCTCACGGATCACGCACTAGTTTGCATGAGTGGGTTGCCCATCAAATGTCTGCAGAGGAGCAAACCACATTTGAGGGAGAAATCCGCTGCCCGATCAAGACAAGGAATGAAAGGATTACCCTGTGGCTGTGCCCTGTTTGCTCATGCGTTTTTTAAAAATAGTCTGATGTTCGTAACTCTGAGTGGAAGTTGTACAGGTGCTTCATTCAATTTGTAAATAAACTCATTTCAAATATTATTTGTCAAAAGTAGAAAAAGACGAAAAATATCTAAATATTCTCATTTGTAATATTTCTATGGGAACATTTTGCCTTAGAAAGAGATTTATCTGTCTGGGTTTATTTATTTGTTTTTTAAAATAACTTTACAATTATACACAGAACTCTTTAGAGATTGCTGATGGTCAAGTTGCCTGTGTGCAACATGTGAATTGAGTAAATGTAAGAGAGATATTTTACTATGAAGGATTACGTTTTTACTAAAAAGCAAATTGTTCAAAAAAAATTTATCTTGTTTATTTGCTTCGGTGTCGTCTCCATTTTGTCTGTTTTGGTGTCGGCTGTAGCTCAGGCAGAATGGTGCTCACTTCTGAGTCAAAAGCTGACAGATTCGACTCCCTCTGCACAAAATTTGAGCACATAATCTAGATTGACACTCCAGTGCAGTACTTCAGTATTGGAGGAGTGCTGCACTGTCAGAAATGCAGTCTTTCAGATGAGACATTAAACTGAGGCCCTCCTTCCTTGGTACATAGCATTGGTCATCTGGCACTAATTGGCAGAAGAGCAGAGGAGTTATCCTGTGTACCCTGACCAATATTCATCCCTCAATG
This sequence comes from Rhincodon typus, assembly GCF_021869965.1. Lineage (NCBI taxonomy): Eukaryota > Metazoa > Chordata > Chondrichthyes > Orectolobiformes > Rhincodontidae > Rhincodon > Rhincodon typus. Next base: position 32,170,046 of record NC_063361.1, on the reverse strand, counting down.
CACATCACAACAAAGGAGATTATTCTAATATTCTCAATCATGTATTGCTCAAGAATAATTACAGTATCTGCTGAGGTAAGGAAAATTTTATCTCTATTTAAGAGACCTCTTACTGTGGCTTCATTTTGCTACTAGGCTGTGAGAGAGATCAAGATTACATAAAATTGCATTAACTTCCTGTAAAGATGTTTGCTATGTGTCATCACCATATCACACAGTCAGACTTAACCCCTTAACTGATCAGATAATTATAGAATGCGCATGCACCAATGTGACATTACCTTCCACATCTCTTACTTTACAATAGTGACTACACTTGTAAAGTATTTTATTAGCTGTGAAGCATTTCTGCTTTTCACCACTGGATAGCTCAATGTGAATACATTTTTTTTTTCCTCATATTTAAATTAATCCAAGCCTGGATAATGATTAATAAGAGATATTCTTAAACTCATTGCTAGATTTCTTTTGTATTCAGGAATGTGCCCTGAAGTCCAATAGCTATGAGTACCATTAGACAGAGATCTACTACTGTGATCCCTTCGTGATCTAAACTAATCTTAATCTGTAACTCCATAGAAGCCACTGCCCTATTTTTGATGGTGACAAGGAGAACTTGAGGCCCGATACAGTTGTACAGAATTACATGCGGTATGTCTCACAGAAACAGGTCATTTGGCTCAGCCATATGGGTCTCATCCTGTCATCCAGTTTATCCAGGTTTTTGTTGACATCTGTTTTATTGTTAGTTCTTCAAATTATGCCTGAGCACTTAGAGCAACAGTTAGGATCGGTCGCAGGTCGTTTGATCAGTGTATGTTGTCCTGTGGGGTAGCTCAGTGGTTAGCACTGCTGCCTCACAGCGCCAGGGACCTGGGTTCGATTCCACCCTTGGGTGACTGTCTGTGTGGAGTTTGCACATTCTCCCTGTGTCTGCGTGGGTTTCCTTCCAAGATCCAAAGATGTGCCGTTCAGATGGATTGACTATGCTAAATTGCCCATAGTTTCTAGGGTGGGAAATGCAGGGATAGGGTAGGGGGTGGGTCTGGGTGAGATGTTCTTTGGATGGGCTGTGCGGACTCAATGGGCCAAAGGGCCTGCTTCTGCACTGTAGGGATTCTATGATTCTTGTGTAATGATACAGAAATAACGAAGATGCTGTGTTACAACACATTACAGGTTCGTGGGGCTTAGCTTGAAACACAATAACTTCTGCTACTTTCTAACTAACCAAATTCTTTAGCCTGAGCAGAACCACTAAAGGAATGGAGATAGTGGGTGAGATTTATTTCATAAAAAGAATGAGCTCATACTTCGGTGTCTGTTCAGCTGGTTTGATCCAATAAATATTCGCACCTGTAAGCTGCCAGTTATTAAAAATTTGACAATGTAATGCTTATTGATACAGTAAGGTACTGAGTGTGCTGTGTGTAAAGTGCAACAGTCTTTCATACAGCTCAGGCCTGGACGAAAGGAATATCTCCTCTGTTTATGACCAGAACATCATCTAATCGGTCACCCTCTTTATGTCCATAGCATGCTGCAGACCTGTGTTAACTTTCACTCCCTTTTTCTCACTGTCCTTTTCCTACGTCCTTCCCTTCCCAAAATCCAACTGCACCCACCTCCCAACAAGTCACTACTGCTCTGCCTTCCTACTCCCTTCAGCTAAGATTCAGGTTGAATATCCTTTGATTAAGAATATGACTCTGGTCTTCGAGGTGTCTACCTCTGCTTCTCTCAGAGCAGAAAACCCCAGGTTTCCCAATCATCTTCAGCATCTTGTTCCTGCTCATGAGAACTGTTGACTCCAAGTTTCACTATAATATATTGTTAATTCCCCAAACTAAGGGCCCTGGATGACCGAATTGACATATTTTCTTTGCTTTACAGTTAGCCAATAAGGGAGAAGTCCTGGCATTGTGGTAATATGACTGAACTATTAATCCAGAGCCCGAGGATCACCTATGGTATATCTCTCCACCTCTTCATCTCTCTTCACAAACACATATGGAATGCCGGCCTTTAAAGCTAGACAACTGGAGTTTAAGGAGATAGAAGTCATACTGCAGTTACGCAAAATCCTGTTTGGTGTACTGTGAGCAGATCTGGGCCCTACACCTTAGGAAGGATATATTAGCCATGGAGAGAATACAGTGTAGGTTTACAAAAATGATACCTAAATTTCAGGGGTTATGAGGAGAGATAATACAAAGTAGGCCTATTTTCTCTAGAATTTATAAGGTTGGAATCTTAGAAGCAAAGATAACTTTGGGATTCTTCAGTATTTGACATGGCAGGGAAACCAATCATAAACTATGGACTATAACCTACTAGCTTTAAAATAATCAAGAAAAGACTATTTGAAAAGAAATAGTAGCACTGAAGACAGGCAAGATGTAGACATGCTAAAAGCATCACCTTGTGTTCTGGATTTGTCAGAGGTTGTAACTAACAGGAAAGACTGGTGGTCCACCAGAAAAGGCAAGGCTGGGGGCTTATCTATTATAAGTTTTTTAACCTTATGAAGCATTATGTAGAGGAGATTTTGAAAAGTGTTTCAGCTTGGGGAGCTCTTGAGATAGTTATTTATTAATCCAAAGGAAATTCAGGACAATATTCTTTACCCACAGAGCAGAGAGAATGTGAACCCCCTACCCATAACTACAGTGGAGACACTGAGCCTTGATATGGTGGCACGGTTCCAAGACTCCAAGTACAGGTAAGAGCTCCAAGGCAGCATTGGCCAAACTCCAACCCCTCCCCACAACTACCAGATGAAATAGTTCTTCTCCTCTCACTCCCACGGTTCACTGACAGGTCAGGGCAGTCTTCAAGCCTTGGAATGAGGTCACAGTGGGAACAAGTTTGGGAAGCACTGGTGTAAAAGGAAGCTACGTACACACGAGGAAGAAAGGAATGGAATGAGATTAAGATGATGATGATGTTGGAGGAGACTAGAATCTAATGCCAGGATACACCAGTAGGGCTGGAAAGTTTGTTTTGTATGTTGTTGTTGTTTCTACTCTCTGTGCCACCCATCTCTATAAATTCCTTTTTCCTGCCACCACTGCCCCATCCAATTTCAACAACCAGTGCAAGGAGCTCATTAGCCACATCTTCTTAATAAGTTTGATGTCATTCATTCATGTGCCCTTAATCCTACACCTCTGGAGTGATTGTTACCAGGTGAATCTTATTGAATATGGGATCCTTGATTGGGGCTAATCAGGAAGACCTGGCTGACCAATATAAACAGGGGATTCAGCACCCCCTTAGTTCAGAGGACTGACTCGAAGTTGGCTATGCACAAGTAAATAAAGGGTGAGTTGGTGACGTGATACTTGTCTCTGTGCAGTTGTTTCAGCCTCTCTGCTTGTTGTGTCAAACCACCCAATACTCCAATGTGCTGCAACATGTGTCCCACAAGTACTGAACTTAGTATTTTTCTATTTACATCCTAAAGGGAAGTAACTGACATGAGCATCTGCAGAGTATTTCTGGTCAGACAACTGCACCTGTTAATAACTAACATTAACTAGCAGAAAGAGGGGAGAGAAATGTGAAGGTTATTAACATTCGAAGGGTTATTTTTGCTCAGAGAAAATTCGTAAAGGTTGGAAGATGCCTTCCATGTGAACCTCCTGTTTGCAGACCCATTCGTTCCTCATTCCTGGCTCTGAACTAAGGGATTATTTCAGAATCTCACTGCACTAGATGATAATCTTTCACTTCAAGGTCTTGCTTCTGAATGTATAAAAGGGGGAGAAAAAAGGTGTGGTTTACTCTGCCAGCAATTAGTCGAGAAACCTCTTGCCCTGTGGAAGACAGCCAATAAATATGAGATAATGCCCTTTGATCCTGGCATTTGTCATCCTGACAAATGAGGCATGAATGAAAATAGGAGTAAGTCAGTGCCCTCTCAGTTATCTGCATTTGGAATCAACATTTAGACACCATTTGCTGGTTTCATGAGCTCTGGCTGCAGCAATGAGGTCATTTTAAAAATCTATTTCACAAACTTAATAAAAATCTATTTATATTGTAGTTTTAAAAATATATTTATATATGTGTTTTACCCTGCAATTTTATGTTTGCCTGAAGATACCTTTTAGTCAACATTTTTCTCTCGGAATGCAATGAGTTGTGCAGATTATTTACCCAATATTAATAATAACAACAACCTTTATTTATAAAGAATCTGCATATTAATAAAATGCTCCAAGGCAGTTCAGAGGACATTTTAAAGCAAGGTTTGACACCAGGCTGTATAAAGTAGCATTAAAAATGGAAATGGAAATTGCTGGAAGAACTCAACTAGTCTAGCAGCAACTGTGGGAAGAAAACAGAGTTAACGTTTCAAGCCCAGAGATTCTTCAATGTATTTGTATTTGTAGTTTTTATCAAACTGAGTGGAGAAGAACCAAGATAAGAACTCAGGCTGACTTTTTGTGACTTAAGACCAGTTTTGATGATATTTGCATTGCATTGAGTTAAATCAAGCAGCATAATTCAGTTTAAGTACACAGCCTGGAAATTTCTTGAACTAACTCACTTAGTGCCACATGATGTGACTGATTATTTTATCGATCCATATGGGCATCTAGAATTAAATTAATGTTATTTTCTTTTTCTTTGTTGTTACAAAATAACGGTCTTGATCCAAGTCCCACTGTGGAGGTTTATAATCTTGGCTAATGCTCTAGTGCATTACTGAGTGGTGCACAGTTAGAGGTGGCACTTCCCAGTTGAAATGTTAACCAAGGTCCTTCCGCTTTCTTATGTGGAATTAAAAGATTGCATTGAACAATTTTGAAGGAAAGTAGGTGATATCCCCGTCACCTAGACAATACTTTATGCACCAGGCAACATTCTGAAAACATATTATTTGGCCATTATCACATTTCTGTGAGAGCTTGCTGTGTGCAAAGTGGATGGTGTGTTTCCAACATTTAAACAGTGATTACACTTCAAAATGACTTCATTGTCTACAAAGCACTTGGGGAGATCCTAGTGTCATGAAAAGCACAATATAAATTATCACAATATAAATTCTCTAATAACCAAAACACAACAGTAACTGTGAAAACTGAAGTTGAGTTCTGCCATTATGCAGAATTGTAAAAGCAATTCCTTTAACTCTAGTGTGCAGCAGGCCATTCAACCCTTCCTGTCTGCACTAGCTCCCTGCTACAGATTAATCCCACACCCCTGTTCATTCCCCACAGCCTGGAAAAAGTTTCCTTTTCATGCTTTTAACCAATTCCTTTATTTATTTTACCTTTCTTTTCACTGATATCATTAATAATATTCTAAATCTACAATTTCAATGCATAGAAACGTAGAGAATAGGAGCAGAAGTAGGCCATTTGGCCATTCAAGCCTCCTCCACCATTCATTATGGTCATGGCTGATCATCCAACTCAATAGCTTATTCCCGTTTCCCCCCATCCTTTGATCCCTTTAGCCCTAAGTGCTATAGCCACCTCCTTAAAACCATGCACCATTTTAGCCTTCACTGCTTTCTGTGGTAGAGAATTCCACAGGCTCACTGTTCTCTAGATGAGCAAAATTTTTCTTCATCTCAGTCCCAGGTCAAACTTTAGTACAGGAATATCAGGAAAGAACCTCATTCCTTAGCTTTTAAATCATTGAGTTCCTGACCTCTGTACCCTTCAAACATTTTCAACAAGTGATGGTCTTGTTCATCAGTCACACTGCTGTTGGATGATTTTCCTCTCACGCTCTTCACAGGTCTTTTCTGGGTTTGCTGTTGGGAAGTTTCAGGAAGAGGAAGAGTGGAAGAGAGAGACAGGAGTCTCTGGGCTGTACGGTGTAGTGACCTCCCATTGGTTATTCTAAGTGAAAGCATTGTAGCTGAAAGTGAAAGATGTTGAAGCTTGCAGACTGCCATATCCAAGCAGCACAGAGGTGGGGAAATGATACCTTTATGAAAGACAATGGGACCTGCCTTAATAAAACACCTTTGTTTTATATTTGCTCATGGAATATGGAGTTAGGTCTATGAATGACAGAATAGGCTCAAAGGGCTGAATGGCCTACGCCTGCTCCTTTGGCATGAGGGTGTTGCTGGCCTCACCAACATTTATCGTCCACCCTTGATTAACCAGAGGGCAATTAAGTATCAACCACATGGCTGTGGGTCTGGAGTTACATGTAGGCCAGACCGGGTAAGGATGGCAGTTTTCCTTCCCTAAAGGGCATCAGTGAACCAGATGGGGTTTTTTTATGTCAATCAACAATATTTACATGTCATGATTAGCCCAGCTTTTTTTTTAATTGAATTAAAATCTGCCATGGTGGCATTCAAATCCTTCTACCCAGAATATTAGCATGGTTCTACAATACTAGACAAATTGCATTGCCACTATCTCCTTTCACCCTTGCAGGGCATCACAAAGAGTGAACTATTACAATCAACAAAATATTTTGAAATATGTTGATTGACTCCTTTGAAGTGGCCTGCAAGTTTTTTTTAAAATAATCAACCTATTTGGACATGCTTTAACACGACTGAATCACAAGCTCCAGAGAGACTCAAAACTGGATCTTCTGGCCCAGAGGCATGCACTCTGTCACTGCACCACTAGACCCCCTTTCCTTGCAAGTTATTTGTATAAAACTGTACCCTAGCATCCATATTGCAACTGTTCAATCAGACAGTCCACCACCAAGCCCAGGAATGGTCACTATGAATGGCAACAAATTCTTGCCCTGCCAATGATGCACAGATCCCAAGAATGAAAGAGGTTTTTGCATTTGCAAAAAATATTCAAACCACTTGTCTTTAGATCAACTCACCTCATTTCTGTTCTTGACATGAAAGCAAATCACTGTAGATGCTGGGATAATCCAATGGTGCCCTTATTTAAGGGGATAGCATATTGAAGCAGTATCCTTCATTTAAACAGGACTTGGTGACTTGGTCTGCTACAGAGTTTAACCTTTACATCCAGTGTTCAGGTGGTTACAGTGGCAGCTAAAAGATTCTACACAATTATTTTAAGAATCCCTTCAGTAAGTGAACTAGAAATGCTTGGGGAATTATGCTTGCTTTAAATGACCTTTACACAACTGTTCTTAAAATCATTTTTAAAAATCAAACTATTCATTCAGTTATTCCAATATTTTTGTCATCGTCTAGGTTTATTACAGATATCTTCCATCAATAACTTTAAAGGACAATGTGTAAATGAGTTTGAATTCAGCAGGTCTACTTGCCCACATTTTCTTCCCCCTTTCCAATTTCCGTCAATTTCCACTCTCTTCTCTCCTGATTTGTTCTGAGGAATAGTTCCAACTTCAATGTGCTCTGGTACTCAGCTAAATGGTGATCCAGCATATGGAAGCCTCAACTGTGAATGGTCAGGAGATTATTCAACAACATTGGGCATCACTGTCAGGTGATGTATGATTATGCTTTCATCTATGTTCATTCATGTCCCCATTCAGCAGAGGTTGACAGCAAGAACCTTGGCTCCCATCCTTTTGCTGTCACCTAAGGGTAATTGCGGAAACCCACCACCCAACACAACTCACGCTGACTGAAATCCCTATGGCAGAAAAACATTTGCATTTATATAGTGCCTTCAACAATCTCAGGACATTTCAACAGCACTAATACCAACCATTGAGTGTACACAATATAGCTGGTAAGATCACATAAACTTACCAGAACACAGGGCAGCTCTCCCATTAGAGAAAGCCAACTGGTAGTGGTATACCCTGAGGGTCACCACACTTCAGATGAGGAGAGAGATTGAGAAGGAGCATCCTTCATGGTAACCTCAGCAGGCATGGGAATTGAACCAATGCTTTTGGCATTACTCTGCATTGCAGCCCAGCTTTCCACCCAACTAGACTAACCAACATGGAATACTTTCAGGATTCGTAAAGTGTCTGGAATCCATCAGGACCTTTAGAAGCTCAGAGACAAGCGTTGCTTTACCACCCAGACACAGCTTTCAATCCGACAGGAATCTCAGATCTGAATTGTTTCTGGTGTTGACTGCCCGAGGAGCATGTACTTTGTAGTGGAAATCGGGCTGCGTGCAAAAAATGAAGATGCAAATTTGCCTGAAAGCAAATTATAATTTGTAATTTGTTGTGAGGAAGGGTCATTCCACCCGAAACGTTAACTGTGATTTCTCTCTACAGATGAATTGAATTGAATCATTTAGTGTCACGTGTATTCAATATAAAAATACAGTCAAAATACCTTTGCCCTGCAATACATTAACTTAGAATAAAAAAAACTTGAGAATTCAACTTTCCACTGCCAGAGGCCGCTCCTGCTGAGCATTTCCAGCAATTTCTGATTTACAGCATCCACAGTTCTTTCGGTTTTTATAATTTGTAAGACACGCTGAACTGAAATCAGAGGGGGAAAATACTTTCATAAATACAGCTAACAATGGTGCAAACTAATTGGGCTTATGACATACATTTCAGCTAGACCAGGTAGGTGTTGGAAGATTTTGACTGAGAGGTGGAGAAATAACATATTTAACTAATGGTAGGGATTGCAAATACTTTTTTTTTAAAAAAAAGGAAAAAGATCTCGGGAAACATCTTTCTACTTTCGACTTCGACTTGGTGACCCGGGAACCAAAATTAAAAAGGGGCGGACATTGCAGCTTTTTCTTCCGGCTGCAGTTTAATTCTTTTAGATCTTACTGGCCGATCCCAGGACCACCACATAAAGAAAAATCCTTGAAGAACAAAGCGGGTGAAGCGAGTTTGCACGGCGCCTGTACAATGTATGAGCTTGTAACGCGGTCTGTGGGTCTGCGGACTCTGTCATTGCAGGTGAGTGCATGGGGAATGTTAGTGACTGCAACTTCTCTGTAGGTGCATTATTTACCTGGTCAGTACCTAAACGTTGTTAACCCCATCCTGTTTTTTTTTTTTTTTTTGCCCACCCTCTTCCACCTTTGAAAATTATTCTAAATTCATGTCCCTTTGCTTATTTATGATAAGACTTAGCACCAGCAGTTTATAAAGTTCTGACACCAATCAGTGCCAGCTACTGAAGCAGCACTGGACTGAATTTCAGATAAAAAAAACCCTTTAAACGGAGGCCCTCTCAGCTGGTTGTAAAAGATCCCTTCACCCTCTTTGTAACAGAACAAGACTTATCACTGGTGTTATTGTTGCTGTTTACAGGAGCTTATTCTGTGCAAGTAGGCTGCTACTTTCCTACATGAACAGGGACTAAACGCTCAATCTCATCCACCTCTTTCATCTCTGACTCTGTATACCCTCTCTACCCACTCCCCTACCGCTAAACCTCTGCCTCCTGCTCTGCTGTTTTCTTCTCTCCTTCTCCACATCTCCTCATCTTCACATTCTTTTCCTCTAAACTCCTTCCTCCCACCCTGTCTCGTTTCCACTCTTGCCTGTCGCCCCCATTTCTGCCTGTCCCTCAGTTAAACTTCTTAGTCCTTGACTTCAAATTCCTATCTCTGTAAAGTCCTCAAAAACGCTGTGAGATCCCATAGCTGCTCCAGTTCTGGGTTCTTATGTATCCTTCATAATAATTACCACTCTATCACTGGGAGCTGTACCTTCAGTGACAAGGCTCTCAGCTCTGGAATAACACAGTGTGGAGCTGGAGGAACACAGGCAGCATCAGAGGAGCAGGTCTTCAGAAATGGGGAGGGGGAAGGGAGCTCAGAAATAAATAGAGAGGAGGGGTGGGGTTGGGGAAAGGTAGGTGTGATGGTGATCTCCTCCTCTAAGCTCTGGAATTCCCTCTCACTTTGAGGCACTCCTTAAAACCCACCTCCACAGTTGCCCTAATTTCTCCTCCTGTGGATAGATGCTAATTCACCCTCCTCTGAAACAAAACATAACAGTTGCAGTGTAAATGCAATGTGTTGCAAAGTTTTGTTCACCTCCATTTAGAGTCCAATGTAGATTGGATATACACAATGTTTAGACACTGACAGTTTTAATGTCATCCTTTCTGAATGATTTAATAAAATTAATAAGTCAATGTCCAATTATTATATTTCTATAATACATTTCTTCCCATTTTTTTGAGATTTTTACATCGCAAGCCTTTTCTGCTTAGAAGTCTGGTCTGAAAATATCTCACTGAATGGCAGAACGGACTCAATGGGTTGAATGGCCTACTTTGAGTCCTACGTGTTATGGTCTTATTGGCAACAGTGTTCCCTTTAATTTCAGTTTGCTCTACATGCCTGAATCTAAAGCGATCCTTGGCTACGAGCAGCATGTTAGTGCCTCCGTGTTATATGCTAAACTGCTGTACAGCAATACCCATTCAACATAGAGACTATATTGGTTGCCAACGCTCCACAATTGTCCTGGAGCTTCCAGGAATTAAAGATTAATCTCCAGCGCATTGTTGATGAGAAATGCCTGGAGAAAAATGATGGGGGCATGTAAAATATTGAATGTTTCTTTTCATTTTCTCTGAACATTTGTGTTCTTTATTTATTGACTGTCCTAAAGATGTGATAGTAGAAGAAGGCCATTCAGCCTGCACTGGCTCTCCAAATGAGTTACCTGTCATTATCTATTACCTGTTCGTTACCTATTCTCCTGCCCTGCACATTGGATGATTATTTGAATAGAAGCAAAGCAGCCTTGAATGCCTCAATTGACTCTACTGTCACCACACTTCCAGGCAGTGAATTGCAAACTTGAACCAATTATGTCCTCCTTTTCTACTCTCACAAATCACTTCATATCTGTGGTTTCCTCATACCCAATCCTTTGACGAGCAAGGACAGTTTCTCCTTAACTGCTCTATCCAGACCTCTCGTCTGAGAACGTCTAACAGATCTCCTCTTAGCCTTCATCTCTCCAAGGAGAGCAATCCCAAACTCTTCAATCTGTCCTCATGACTGATGTTTCTCAAATACTACCATTGCAGCACAACAGCCCTGATACTAATTGAATTTACATCCCACTAGCTGCTGTAGTGGGATTTGAACTCGAATTGCTCCAAAGTACAAACCTGGGGCTCTACATTACTAGTCCAGTGATATTACCATTTTGCCACCATCTCCTTTCTACTTGTGATGCAGTGGTAATTTTCCTCCGTCTGAACCAGGAGCCCAAGGTTCAAGTCCCACCTGCTCCAGACCTGTGTAATATCTTTTCTGAAGAGGTTGGTCAGAAAAAATCTACAAAGGTTCCAGGTATTTCCCTAAGCAACCTGTTTAGATATGTTATTACACATCTCTAGGGAAGATGGGACTTTAAACCCAAGCCTCCTGATCCAGAGGTAGGGATACTACCACTGTGCCACAAGAGTCCTTTACAACTGTTCTAGGTAATTGATTAAATAGCGCCCAACCTCTGTGGTGTGAGAATGTATGTAAGTTATTGAGGAATCCTTTGAATTTGCTTGAGTGTGACAAGAATTGTCATTATGCACTCAGAATAGATCTAATGGATAAGGGTGGTTTGACTATTTGCCTGTCTTACAAGAATTTCTGTGTGTACATGTTATCTTTGAGTGGAATCACCTCACCCACCATTCAGTCTCTTATAATTATGCAGCATACATGCGTTAGCTTGTTTGTTTCAGCCAATTATTTTAGTTAATGCCACTTTGTAGAAAAGCACACTTGCTATGTACTTGTGGTTGTTACTGGGCACTGAAGGAACTTGATGCTATTCTTAATTCCAGTGAAATACGGCTTAGGGTCACTGCTCCATCCTGTTGCTTGTCTGCCTGGCCCAACCAGCCTCTATTTATCTATTACTATGATCGTTGGACTATTCTGAGGGGACGTGATCCAAATATTAGTTTTTAAATAGTTTGTGAACCCATATCTTGAACTGTTGAACAGAGGATACTTTGCTCAGGAAAAGGTAGAGGATGCAAAAGCAACAGCCTGCAACCTGAAGGAGCAGGGAGCTCAGAAGGAGTCATACAGCCTAAAAAACGTTCAGGGAGAAGTCACAATGGTCCAGTTGTGGGTGGAATAAGACTGTTCAATTTTTAACTCAGAGAGAATTTAACCTGCCTGAAAAGCAGCAGCCTATTGCTCTCTCCTTCTTTGCAACTGTGTCGGTTTGCAACCCACTGAAAGTCATCTTTATCACCTGTGGAGAATTCTGTCATCTGGAGTCAAGGGAACTCAGCTAGCTACAACTGTTTCAGGAATATACCCCAGTATCTATGTGCAGAATAACCTTGGAATCAGAACACAATTTGGGACAATCCATAGTTTACCTTTTTTTTCATGAGTTTAACTATTACTTGGCCAAATACTTTGAAGTTGACACTTTGCAGAGTTTTCAATATTGTTGTTTCTCCTCAGCGCAGTGTGGGTGTGTTAAGTTTGATCATTGTGTGTGTATTTGCGCAGTCTAAATGGTTAGTCATAATCTTTGCATCTTTGTTTTGGTAAGTTTGTGTTTGTTTGTGAACCAATAAGTTATCGTTCACTAAAGAAAACAGGCTGACACAGGTGGGACTAGTTTAATTTGGGATTGTGTTTGGCATGGACTGGTAGGGTCTGTTTTCAGTGCTGTATGACTCTATAACACCAAACCTTGCACAGGCTGACACCTATATAATTGGTAGATCACCAACCTAATAACAATTAAAATTTTTTGTGACCAATAGAGAACTAGAACTAGAAACGGAAGCAGTGACCCCTTCAACCTCCATCATAATAGGACCATAAGTAATTTTGTTTTTCAGGACAGTCTGTACAAATGCCTGTAACCTTTAGTCCCTTTTTTTATCTGATAAACATTCAAGTATAGAGGGTGAGATCGTAAAGAGGTTTGTTGACATACCAGTACTTATTTCAGAATTCCATTTTCTTACCACCTAGCAGAAGTGACATTTACTGATGCCATAAATCATAACATTGGGCTGTATAATGGATGGATGATGGTTACTCAGTGACCCATACACATTGGGATGTTCCAATGGACTGACAGCAACAGGGATGAAGGTTCTTCCTTATTCAACCCTGTCATGTGCTGAAAGTCTAACATTTGCCTATGTTTATAAAGACCAGTTCTTGTAAGCCAAACAGCAGTTGTTGTATTTAGTTTCTTCAGCTTCAGGGACTGAAGTCTTGGAATACACTTTACATAGAATTTACAGCAAAGAGTCAGACCATTTGACCCAACCAGTCCATGGCATGGGGATATTCATCTTGCCTTCCAGTGTGTACAAGTTATTCGCTCAATCAGACGTTTGTCCTGATTCCTGTTTAGATATATTAGTGACCAATATTCCCTACATTTGTTTTTAGTAAACAAACCTCTGAGATTGTGTGGGGACAGCAACTTCCAAAGTTGGAAGTCAATGCGTCGGTGCACTGTTCACACTGATTGGGTATGCACAGATCCTCACAGCAGCAGCACAACTTAGAAGGAAAGTTGTAGAGTGATGGACTTATACTGATGGTCCCAGTCTTGTCTTTTCCCTCAAGTGGAAACATCCTCTTTATGTCTATCCTGTCAAACACCATAGAGTTATAGATTCATACAGCACGGAAACAATTCATCCATGCTGACCAGGTATCCTAAACTAGTGCCATTAGCCTGTGCTTGGTCCATATCCTTCTAAACCTTTCCTATTCATGGACCTGTCCAAATCTCTTTTATATGTTGTAATTGTACCTCCCTCTACCACTTTCTCTTGCAGGTCATTCTATACATTCACCATCCTCTGTGTGAAAAAGTTGCCCCTTATGTCCCTTTTACATCTTTCCCCTCTCACCTTAGACCTATGCCATCTAGTTTTGGACTCCCCTACCCTTGGAAGAAGACCATGGCTATTCACCTTTTCTATGCCTCTCATGATTTATAAACCTCTTTAAGATCGCCCTCAGCCTCCAATGCCTCAGGGGAGAAAGGTCCTAGTCCATCCAGGCTGTCTTTCTAACTCAAAGCCTCCAGTCCAGGCAACATCCTTGCAAATTTTTTCTGTACCCTTTCTAATTTAACAACATCCTTCCCATAGCAGGACAGCCAGAATTGCACACAGTATTCCAAAAATAGTCTCACAGCCACCTGTACAGCTGCAACATGATGTTCCAACTCCTGTGCTCAGTGCTCTGACCAATTAAGGTAGGCATGCCAAAAGCATTCTTCACCCCCCTTGTCTACCAAGGAACTAAAAATATGCATCAGTGTTTCAAAACATTCAGCACTTCCTCTTCTGTAATGCGGACTGCTTTCAAGACATCGCAGTTTATTTCCCCAATTTCCCTGGCTTCCGTATCTTTCTCCGTAGTAAATATTGAGGTGAAATATTTGTTTAGTATCTCACCCATCTCCTGTGGTTTCATGCACAGACAGCCTTGTTGATTATTAAGAGGCCCTATTCTCTCCCTGGTTGCTCTTTTGTCCTAATGTACTAGTAGAATCTCAGGATTCTCCTCAAACTTATTTGCCAAAGCTACTTCACGTTCCCTTTTTGCCCTCCTGATTTCCATCTTAAGTGTACTCCTCCAGGGATTCACTTGATCCCAGCTGTCTATACCTGACACATGCGTCCTTCTTTTTCTTGACTGGTTCCTTAATATCTCTAGTCATCCAGTGTTCCTTGCACCTACCAGTCTTGCCCTTCACACCAACAGGAATATATTGTTGCTGAACTCTCATTATCTCATTTTTGAAAGCCTCCCACATGCCAGACATCTCTTTAGGTGCAAATAACCTCCTCCAGTCAAACTTTTGACAGTTCCTGTCTAATACCATCAAAGTTAGCCCTTACTCTAATTTAGAACTTTAACTTTCAGATTAGGCCTATACTTTTCCATACCTATTTTAAAACTAATAAAATTGTGATCACCCGCCCCGAAATGTCCCCCCACTAACACCTTAGTCACTTGCCCTGCCTTATTTCCCAAGAAAAGGTCAAGTATTGCTCCTTTTCTAGTAGGTACATCCATGTGTTGAATAAGAAACTTTTCTTGAACACACTGAACAAATTCCTCCTCATGCAAGCCCCTTGCACTATGGCAATCCCAGTCCATGTTTGGAATGTTAAAAATCCCCGACCATTAAAACTCTGTTATTCTTAGAGATCTCTGAGATCTCCCTACATATTTGCTCTTGAATTTCCTGCTGACTATTGGGAGGGGGGCCACTAAAAAGAATTTCTGAAAGGACCAGGTAACCTCTGTCAGGTTGCCTCTTTTTGGAGTCTTTTCAATATGTTTTACTGCCTGGGATTTGGTTAGTTTAGACGGCCAATTTGCGATGCAGAATGATACCAACGGCATGGGTTCAATTCCCACACCAGCTGAGGCTACCATGAAGGACTGTACTTCTCAACCTCTCCCTTTGCCTGAGGTGCAGTGACCCTTGAGTTAAACAACCACCAGTTGTGTGTCTCTCTACCGACTATAGTGACTTTACCTTTACTAGATATAATCTTCTCTGGGATCAGCCTTCTAAATCTCTTTATATCATGCTCTTGCACCTCCATATTTATTTCTATGACTAGGAGACCAGAATTTTGGGAGGTAGGTGAATAAGCTTATTCTGTTCCACATCTCACATGTTATTCAACATAAGAAAAACACTTCATTTGTAACCTGTTATTTCACGTGTTATTCTGTAGTGCTATTTATATGTCTCAAAGTCGACAAGGAAGTGGAGTTGTGGAAATTGCATTCAAAAATAAGAAAAAATGCCAGGAAAAATATCATGGGAATACCTAGTGAATGGCAGGACACTAGGAAGCTCAGAGAAATAGTGCTCTTGGGATGTTTGTCCACAAATCCCTGAAGGTGACAGGGCAGGCTAATAGGGTAGTTAAGAATGCATAAAGGACACTTGTCATTATCATTCAAGGCACAGATTATAAAGAGCAGGGAGGTTACGTTGGAGCAGTGTAGGACTTCGGTTAGGCCTCAGCTTGTGTACTGTGTGCAGTTCTGGTCACCACACTGTAGGAAGGATGTGATTCCACTGGAGAGGGGAGATTCACCAGGATGTTGCCTGGGATGGAGCATTTCAGCAATGACGCGAGGCAGGATAAACTCACATAAACAAAGTGTGGAGCTGGAGGAACACAGCAAGCCAGGCAGCAAGAGGGTCCCGACCCAAAACGTCAGCTTTCCTGCTCCTCTAATGTTGCCTGGCCTGCTGTGTTCCTCTAGCTCCACACTTTGTTATCTCTGACTCCAGCATCTGCAATTCTTGCTATCTCAGGATAAACTCGGGTTGTTTTCTCTGGAGCAGAGAATGTTGAGGGGGACTAGAGAGAGGTGTATAAAAATATGAAGGACATAAACAGGGTGGATAAAAAGTGGTTGTTCTCCTTAGTTGAATGGTCAGTAACAAGGGGGCATAATTTTAAAGTGAAAGGCAGGAAGTTTAGAGGGGATTTGAGGAAAACATTTTTCATCAGTGGGTGATCTGAAATGCATTGTCTGGCAGGGTAGTTGAGGCAGGTAACTTCACAACCTTTAAAATTTACTTAGATAAGCAGTTGAAGTGTCTTAACATGCAAGGGTATGGGCCTCGTGTTGTAAAGAGAAACTAGTATAGATTTAGTGTACCTTTGATAGCACAGACTTGATGGACTGAAGGGCCTCTTCTGTACTGTATGATTCCATTAAGAAGTACTTAAAGTTGCTGACAATCACAATGTTGAAGGAGGCTTTTGATAAGTGAGTCAGAAATAATAGGTGGGCATTACAAATTTCAGATGACCAGTATGGTTTTACAGGTGGTTCTGCTATAAGACGTGTTTTGTTAACGCAAATTGGCTGTAACTGTTTGGATAACGGAAACTTTCTGCTATACAGGTATAGCGATTTTTTTTTTTTAAAGCAATTTCCGTATAACGCAGTTTTCTATGGCACAATTTTCTATAGCGCGAGGTCACATAGGAACGCAACTATCACATTATAGGAGAACAACCTGTATCTGATTCTATTCAAGTCATCCATAAGCATGTGTCAGCATTTACTTAACAAGACCTTAATCATACCACAACATTCGCTAGAGTTTGTAACAACAAAATTGTTTGTTTTATGAACAGGTTTGCATCAGCCTTATTTCAGTCGGAGCATTGTCAATTCTGACTTAGGTACTTCTGATCCCAATCCAGTAAGATGACCACACAGAATCATACAGTCATACAGCATGGACAGTTTAGTGCAGTATTGAAGGAAGCAGCACTGTCAAAGGTATTATCTTTGAAATAAGGCATCAAACCAGACTTTAAAATCTGCCCTTTCGGCAGCAGCAATTTCTCGGATCAAAAATTACTCATTTTATTGTACAAACTAAGTGGACTGATTTAAATAGATTATTGCACTATGCACGAGTTACCATTAAGTTTCAAACAAGATAAGTGCGTTATTGCCTTTCCTATTGAGTAGTTTTACACCAGGTATTATTTGAATGTCAAGGTCAGTCATTTAGCATTTTGTACTAGCTATCAGAGTAGCAGCCATAAATAGGAGAATAGCAAATAAAAAACAGAATGAAGGAATAAAATTCTGTAAACAAGTTTGGTTTTTTTTGTAGCAGAGTATCCGATGGCACCTATCAATAGTTGGACTTACCCTTTTGCATTTAGGTTTTAGATTCTTTTGTGATTGAGTTGGTGAAAATGTGAGCTGATAAGATCACAGGCTGGTAAATGGAACATCTAGGACCTGAGTGACCAGGCTAAATAAGTCTGTTTCTTCTGAAACAAGTGGATGGAAGGTTTTGAAATTAACAGCACCAGGTTTGAGAAGGAAATAAAACTTAGAGTTGGTTAATTCGTTATCAGATCAGGCCTCAAAATAGAAATGGAGAGGGTGAGAGAGATTGGATAAGGAGAGAGGAAAAACACACCAAGTAATATTTGAAAAAAAGCCATTTCACGTTTTAAAAACTTCTCACAATTAAAATACCTTGAAAGGGTGAAATATTTAAAAAATGATTTAGATTTTAGATTTTATTGTCACGTACAGGAGTACAGTGAGAAGTGTGTAATGTCGCCACACATGGTGCTGTCTTTGGTACCTAGGTGCAAAAAACGAGCTTAGGTACCAAAGTTTTATGGGAAACAAGAGTTAAAAAGTTGAGCATCACTTCATAGAATATTAGACAAATAAAGAAATAGGTAATAGTTTAAACTAGGAAAATAAAGGAATAAGTTAAAAGTTCACAATAGTTGAAGTTTCACGTTGTTACAGCAACAGTAATAATAAATATCACAGATAAGATAAAATGTGGTACAGGAATTTCTGTGCTGATGTGACATCATGTAGGGGATTGGCATCTTGCATCAAATAGCATGACCCTTCGGCTGTTTGCAATAGGCAGAGTGCCAACCATGCTCAACCAGCCCATTTCTTGCAAAACTCAGAACATAATGTCTAATTTTACATGTGATTCTGCAATTGGACAGCATGTGATAAACAATCGCAAGTGTACTAAGAATTATACGAAGAACCAATTTAATCTTTTTTTTTTGAGTTTGGCTCTGATTAGATTACTAATTAATCAGTCAGACTCACTTGTGCTCACTGGAGACTGTATATATTCACATGCAGGGCTGTCTCCTCTGCAGGCAAAGTTGAATTAAACAAAAGAATGGAAGAGAAGGTTTCCGGGTGCATTTTCTGTGGAAAAATTTAACCAAGGAGTGTCAATTGCCAACCATTCAGAAGCCTTTTCTCATGCAGTGTCAATTGTTGCTCCCTTTGAAATCTGGCATTCTTGCATCTGTCCTGATGAGTGCAAGATGTAAAGCTTTGACAGCATGTCTTCTTTCTTGATAGTGCTCAAGTTCTGTACTACCAAGTGACTACTTTTCACGTTGTTAAAATAATGTTTGGGAATAAAACTCCATGATTTCTAAGGCAAATTTATACATTTATATCTGCTGTACAATTGCATCAGCTTCACACCATTCAATGGTGAGGCACAGAGCAAGTTACTGTTTCTCTGGAGCTAATGCTGGAATGGGGAATTTCGACATCTGTATTATGGAAATCTATAGTCAACAGTGCATCTGCCCTAGCCTGGCATTGTTGTACCATTTACACATAAATAACTCTTATTTTGATAGAAAAATCTGGGTCACTATGCAAAAATTGAAATCCTGAAGTTTGAGAGTCATTAGAAAATAGTGATATAATTTCTGAGAGATAGTAAGAACTGCCGATGCTGGAGTCAGAGATAACACTGTGTGGAGCTGGAGGAACACAGCAGGCCAAGCAGCATCAGAGGAGCAGGAAAGCTGACATTTCAGGTCGGGACCCATTTCTGAACAAGAGTCCAGACCCAAAATATCAGCTTTCCTGCTCCTCTGGTTCTGCCTGGCCTGCTGTGTTCCTCCAGCTCCACACTGTGTTATTAGTGATATAATTTCTGGTTCATGAGGATGGTAAATCCTTTTTTTGTGATTACACCTGTTCTGCACATGAACAATATTCCATCTCCAACAAACAAAATTTTCCTGAAAATTACAACACACACTTTTTCCTGGCAGCTGAATTAAAGAAAAGAAAATAGCACCATAGGGAGCTACACAGTTCCATGCAGTAGTCATAATGATTATGGTCATTGCTATGGGTGAGAATTGGCAACAGTTCCAGATAGAAGCTTAAGTGTGAGAGTATTTTGAGTGCTCCAGATTCAAATGCAGTCGTGATTTGGCTGAAGTTTATAAACTGCTTGATCTTTCTTTCTTGTAGTTTATGGAGGTCATCCAAAGCCCTCTGGTGTGTTAGACGTGAAACTCGCTCCTAGCCATCTGTTCTCTCCTTAGTACACCAGTCAACGTACCCCATCTGTGAGATATTACATTTTATATCAGTCACAATTTTGTAGAAAAATCTGCATATACAGATATGAGCCTTGAATCAGTATTAAAATAGACAGTTCTGACATGCTTCAAATAACACAAACTTAGAATTTTATATTAAGAAGGATGAGATTGCAATTGCACATAACATTACTGTCTAATTATGTACTATCAATCTCTATTTGTCAACATAAACCACTTAAAGCTCACAGAAGTGTGCATAGGGGAGGCTATTTGGCCCATCATGCCTGCAACAGTTCTTCATATGACCATCTTTACCTAGTGCCAATTTCCCGCTTTTTCTCCATACCCTTGCATGTCATTTCTGTTCCTATAATCGTTCAATTCCCTCTCAAATTCCTCAATTGAACATGCTTCCACCAAGCAGCGCATTGTTATTTTTTCACGTCACACTTGTGCCTTTCGAAAATCACTTTAAATCTGTGCCCTCTCGTTGTTATTCCTTTTACCAGGAGGAAAAGTTTCTCCCTATCCACTTTATCGCGCCCACTCATGATTTTGAAAATCTCAATTGAATCAAATTCTTTGTTTTTAATATAGAATTGGCCGCAGGACAAAAATACAAATCTACTAACATTTTATACTACTTCTAACACTTGTCACCATAGCTTTTTCAAGCAGAAATTCTGCATTTTTTTTTTTGAACAAGTACTGGAAAGACAAATGTTCGGAAGTACTTTTTTTGAAATCTTCCTACATATGTTTAGAACAGGGTTCTGATGCCTGCCACTTGATAAATTGTGTCTAAGAATAGAGCTATTCATACAACTCACAGTGGAACGTAACCCTCCCCAAACATTACCAAATCAGTGCAAAAACCTACGCATCTACCCTATACAAAGTTTTATACTGTCTTCTTGGTCACGCGTTTTTACTGTTTTTGAATTTTGTAGTTGCATAGATTCGTAAAATGTTATTTGTCCTGATGGCTCCCTTGATAAGTAACTCCTAATGTTGGTTTGCTGGCAGTTTAAGATGTATACCCATTAATGGTAGTATCCTTTAGAACTTTGCATCTGGAAGTTACAACCTACATTCACGTGGCATACTTAACCCCAGAAAACATTCCACAAACATAGCTCTGTTGCCTAAAGACAGCTGTTTTGTCATCAAACATTTGCTGTTGCAAACATGGTCAGGGATTTCAATGCACTCTTTCATTCGTTTTGATGAGTACTTTTGTTGTGGGCGTGTAATGGTAAGGTACAGTATGAAGGCATTTAATTTCTATTGTCATTCTTGATTCTTCTAAATCAGTTGTCTTGCTGAAATATATCACTCACAAGCTGGATAATCAGAGAACCTTTGCTTTACATATGCCACTAACAGTAGTGCAACACTACAGTCTGAACATGGCACCAAACAGGAACAGCTGTCATCACGTTACCATTACCTGAGAATGCCTGATCATTTACTGTTTGTGAATTTGATAACCCATCTTTTTAACAAAATCTCCAAGTAAGCAATTGCAAGTGTCTAGTAAGCTTGCATTCATGAATGTTGAGTTTTCTGTTTTTCAGTTCTTCTTCTGAAGTTTATTTGAATATCCCAAGGTGCTTACTCTTGTCTTCCCAGTAATGGGAGATTTACAGGAGGCAAATACAAGAAGCACTTAGACTTAATCTTGGGGGATAGTGAGTGGGAGAGCTTTAGGGGTTAATTTCTCATTAAAGGCTAGTTTTTCTTACTTTCTAATTAATTCCTAAATTGATCTTTAAGTTAAGACAAGTCAAATTTTGTTTTAGCCCTTAAAACAGGGATAAACAAGCTCTAAGAGCAGCTACTGCAGATTAATGAGGTACTGTTTAATATGAGTTTTCAGAACCTTGAATGCAGTTGTATTTCAGTAAACATAGAAAAAGGCCTCCCTTAGTGACGTTTTGATTTTCGCTGAGTGTTGCTTTGAATGCACAGAGTGTAAATTGCGAGTTTGGTGAGTGGGGGAGTTTGAAGAGAAAAAAATGTGCTTCTTTTATTTTCTAGCTTTATCAGCCTCCAGTAATTGGCTGTTATTTTGATACAGGGAGAGAAGCTGGTGAATAACTGAAGTTATTCTAACTGTGATTAATAGTTTTTAAAGGTTCATTACAGCAGGGCAGCTCAGCCGAGTAGAACAGATATCTTGTAGTGTATGGGAAGTCATGAACGCACCATGTCTCCAAGACAAACATATCATTATGAAGTATCACTGGCTATGCAAGCTTGAGCTCCAGGTTTTGAAACTCGAGTGCAGATGGTATCTCTGTTGTGTATCTGAAAGCAGAAAACTGCATGGATAGCCCTTTTAGGGAGATGGTCTCACTGCTGGATAAGGTGACCATAGGCAATCTAAGAGATCCAGACAAGCCGTACAGGAGCCCC
The DNA here is from genome assembly GCF_021869965.1 of Rhincodon typus. Taxonomy (NCBI): domain Eukaryota; kingdom Metazoa; phylum Chordata; class Chondrichthyes; order Orectolobiformes; family Rhincodontidae; genus Rhincodon; species Rhincodon typus. The sequence goes on along the minus strand of NC_063361.1, from coordinate 32,147,875 downwards.
TGAGTTTATTGTGCTGACTAGCAGGCTTTCCATTTTGAATGCTATTGGTTGTGGTGGTTCCTCAGGGGACTGGATTTGCTTTATTTTTAAAGAAATGGACTTTATGGATATGTGAAAACGAAATATTTGGCTAAGACAAATGTGGATCCGTTACAAGCAGAGTCAGGAGAATTTATAACAAGGATTAGAGAAATGGCAAAGAGGTGAAATATTTATTTTGTGGTTGTCTGCACTGATGAAGATGCAAGAAATATCCTAGAATTAGAAATCCAAGTGACTAGGGAGCACGAGGAATTGAATGAAATGAGTATTAATGAGAAGGTTGTGGCAAAATGGACTGGAGAAATGAATTGAACTGAAGTTTAAGTCCCTGGTAGCTATGGAGATAGCGGCTGTGTTGGTAATCGTCTTTCAAAATTCTGTAGATTGTGGGATGGTTCCACAGATTGGAAAGTAGCAAAATGTCACCCTTCTATTTAAGGAGGGAGGGAGAGAGAAATTGAGGAACTACTGTCCAGTTAGCTCTGCATCAATTGTTGGGAAAAATTCTAGAATCTATTACAAAGGATCTTTTGAGAAATGGATTCTTGGATAATAATTAACTGGATGGGCACAGTCAACATGGATTTGTGAATAATATATCGTGTTTGACTAACCTTGTTGGAATTTTTGAGGATGTTACTAACAGAATTGATAAAGGGAAATTGGTTGACATAGTATACTTGGATTTTCAGAAAGCTTTACCCCACCGGAAGAGGGTCATCCAAATTAAAGCATATGGGAGAGGCGGTAATGTTCTGGCATGGATTAAGAATTGGCTAACATGCAGAAAGCAATAGGGAGGAAGAAACAGATCATTCCCACCTTGACAGGTTGTGACTACTGGTGTACCACATAGATCAGTACTTGAGGCCCCAGCTGTACACGTTATGTATCAATGATTTGGAAGTGGGGACCAAATGTAATGTTTCTAAATTTGCACTTGAGATAAAACTAAGTGAGAATGTGTGCTATGATGAAGATGCAAAGTGGCTTCAAGAGGATGGCCTGGTGTTTGTGAGCATGCAAGAACATGGCAGATGGAACGTAAGGTGGACAAATGTGAGGTTGTCCGCTTTGGTCGGAGAAATCGATTGCTCAGCACATTCCCTGAAATTTTCTTGCTACTGCGCTGACCTTCATGGTTCATGCAACTTCGCAGCTTATAGAAGTGGAAGCCGTTCATTGACATGCTGATTGAGCTTCTCAGCGACTGCACAGTTTAGGGAAAACATTTGGTGTTGGGTATTTCTTAACTGGTAAGAGATTAGATATGTAAAGTTATCTAGGTGTACGCATCAACATGTCACTGAAGGCTAAAATGCAGATGCAACAAGCAATTAGGAAGGTTACTGGCATGTTAGTTTTTTTTAGCAACAGGGTTCGAATACAGGAGTAGCAGAACTTTACCTCAGTTGTATAGAACGTTGGTTAAATTGCACCTTGAATATGGTAGTGCGGTTTTGATCCCCATAGCATAGGAAGAATATTATTGCCATTGAGAGAATTTAACAAAGGATCACCAGACTTGTTCCTGGGATGGTAAGACTCACTCTTGAAGAGAGATTGGGGAAATTGAGCCTGTATTCTCTAGATTTTCAAAGAATGAGAAGTGATCTTCTTGAAACCCACAGAATTTAGGTAAGATGTTTCCCCAGGTTGGGGAGTCTAGAATCAGTCAGAATTATTCGAAATGAGGTGAGGTAAAGGGAGGCGGAATAGTCTGGGGAAAAAGGCATTGGAATGGTTTGGTTATGATTACATTGAATGGTGCAGCAGGTTTGATAGGCTGAATAGCCTACTCCTGTAACTATGTTCCCACATACCTGTGAGATTTCTGTTTTGTCCATCTCAAATGCTGCATATTTCCATGTTTAGTGACATGGTGTTATCCAGGAACATATTTATCACTGCGGCTCCATTACCTGACCCGTCATTGAGGCTCACTTGAAGTTCATTGGTGCTATACATTTAAGGTCAGAAGTCAGATGACACCAGGTTATAGTCCAACAGGTTTATCTGAAATCACAAGCTTTCGTAGCGCTGCCCCTTTTACCTGATGAAGGGGTAATGCTTGGAAAGCTTGTGATTTCAAGTAAATCTGTTGGACTAACCTGGTGTCGTCTAACTTCTGACCTTGTCCACCCCAGTTCAACACCAGCACGTCCGCATTATACATTTAACTTTACAATAGAACATTCATTTGCCGAATGATTCAGTGGGTTAATGAGTTTTGCACTGATGTCAATATGTCCTGAGCGATAAAAGTGTGAAACTCACTATGATATGGAATACAATCACAAGTTCATTGAAAAACTCAAATGGTGATTTGTCACAAATGGAAAACAGTGCTGACTGTGCACACATTCTATCCAGGTATGTCTTCAGCACCTCTGATGTAGTGCAAAAGTGCACAGTATGTTTTACGCAGATAAGCAAATTTGAGAAAGGCGGACATGCAAATTTAACTGCAGTTGAAATGAATAGGCAATACATATTCAAAGGGAAGCTAGACCAGCCCATTCAGAAAAAGAATAGATGAGCTGAATTGAGGGAGGAGGGCTCATTTGGACCAGACACACACCAATACCCTGATTCAGCAAATTAGCGCTATGCTGACTATGCTTAAATTGAACGCACTCCTCATTGATATCACTTTTACACAGAAACATAGAAAATTGGAGCAGGAGGAGGCCATTCATCACGATCATGGCTGATCGACCAACTCAATAGTCTAATCCTGCTTTCTCCCCATAACCTTTAATCCCATTTGGCCCAAGTGCTATATCTAGCTGCCTTTTGAATACATTCAATGTTTTGACATCAACTACTTCCTGTGGTAATAAATTCCACAGACTCACCACTCTTTGGTTGAAGAAATGTTTCCCCATCTTCTTCCTAAATGGTTTACCCAGAATCCACAGACTGCAACCCCTGGTTCTGGACACACCCATCATCGGGAACATCCTCCCTGCATCTACCCTGTCCAGTCCAGTTGGAATTTTGTGGGATCTATGAGAACCTCCTTAATTGTCTGAACTCTAGCGAAAACAATCCCAACCTAGTCAATCTCTCCTCATATGTCAGTCCCGCCATCCCCGGAATCAGCCTGGTGAACCTTCACTGCACTCCCTTGAGAACAAGAACATCCTTCCTTTGAAACGGAGACCAAAACTGCACACAATATTCTAGGTGGGACCTCACCAACGCCCTGTATAACTGCTACAACATATCCCTGCTCCTGTATTCACAACTTCTTTCTTTGCTTGTGCCTCTTTCAAGAACAGGTAGTTCTCCTATAACACGGTAGTTGCTTTCTTGTGCAACCTTGTGCTATTGAAAATTGCTATAGAAAATCGTGTTATAGGGAAATCGCTATAGAAAATTGCTATACTGTAAAGTAGAAAGTTCATGTTATCCAAATAGCGTCTGTTACTTATCAATCAGCCAATGTGCGTTAATGAAACACGTGTTTATAGCAGCAATACCTGAATTTAGGAGGGGACTGTTTGCCAGATGCACATTTCATGAAACTGACATTGCCTTTAAATATCAGTAATTGACAAAGGTTATAACCAATGTTGAAGAAGTTTGATTTGGAGGCATTGCTTTCCTCCTCTTTAGGAAATATTTGCAATGTTTTCCTAGCTCTCTATTAACCTACCCATATATCCAGAGGATTTTTTTTTTAAATTGCATTTTTTATATTTTTTTCAGTACAGGGATCACAGACTGATTAACATTTCTCTACGGCTATATAATTTATTTTGACAAAAAATCTCTTAAATAAAATACACCACACGTCATTTTATTATGAAGCAGAATGGATTAACATGGTTGGGACACGGGGTTACCACAATCCAAACGGGATATTAAGATTGGGTTATTTTGGTTGTAAAATGGGATTTAGTGATGTTTTCTCAGTTGCTACTGACGATGGAGTAAGTTTCCCTGATTATATTTCATCCTATCCCTCTGAACTTTGCAGATGAGATTTGTTTCCAATGAACGTTACATTTATCATTTCTAAAACTGCAGTTATTGTCCCAAATTCTTGCTGGATTACATCCTTCCTTGCTGCAGGAATAGTATTGATCCCTCAAAAATTCTAACAGAAAACCCAATCCTAAGACTTTCCCAGTGCTATCTATTCGCTTGATGTCCTTATGATTATTTTTCGCCTTTAAACTACATAATTACAACTTTCTTTCCTTTTCCTAAAAAAAAACCTGCCTTACCATTTATCTTGAAAGATCACTTGCAATGTGTTGATAACTGATCGATTAGTTCTGTTTGGAGCACTATTAGAATCTCTGAAACCCCAGCCTGCAAGCACACCAGATTTTTGGAAGGAAAGTCAGGAAATATAAAGCCATACCCTGATAAATATGTAGATTATACCATAAAGTGATCCTTCAAGAAAGTGATACAATAAAATTTGTAACTTGTCAGCAACATCTGTCCAATTAGTTCCATCAAGCTATCCAATAACCTTCACTATAACCCGCTCAGCCTCCTGCAAGTATTGATCCAATTCCCTTTTGAAAGGTGCAAATTGAACCCGCTTCCAATTTCCTTGTAGGCAGGGGGTTCCAAATCTTCATAATTTGTTCCTTTTGTCTGGCCTTTTGCCAACTACCTTTTAAATCTGTGCCTTGCACGAGAGGAAGTAGTGCTGGTTATTCTCCTTGATTTGCAAGGCAATAAAGTGATTTGTCTCTTTCTCTCAATCAAATTTTTAAATGGTCATGGAATATTTGGCGAATGTATTGCCCCTGAACTGAGTGGCTTGCTGGAGTCAGCCACATTAGGTTAAGATTCCCTTCCACAAAGGATATTAATGATGGCTAGGGTATTTATAAAAGATTTTTTTTCTTTATTCATTCACAGGATGAGGGCGTCGCTGGCTAGGCAGCATTTATTGTCCATCCCTAATTGCCCAGAGGGCAGTTAAGAGTCAACCACATTGCTGTGGGTCTGGAGTCACATGTAGGCCAGACCAGGTAAGGATGGCAGTTTCCTTCCCTAAAGGACATTAGTGAACCAGATGGGTTTTTCCGACAATCAACAATGGATTCATATCTATCATTAGATTCTTAAATCCAGATGTTTATTGAAACAAATTATTCAAACACATGGTTTGGAAATCTGGGTTACTAGATCAGTGAGTTAACCACTATGCCACAACATACAATAACACAGAAGATTCTGGAAGTCTGAAACAAAGACAGAAATTGCTGGAGAAACTCAGCAGGTCTATGAAATGAGAAAGCTGAGTTAACATTTCCAGTCCAGTGACCCCTCAGAACCTTCTCCATTCTCTCCACTTTCCATTTTTATGCCACCACCACTCCTGCTTAGAAAGCAGCTTTCCAGGAGATTTGATAGAAGTATATAAAATTGAGGCATAGATAGTCAATAGTCTTGATAAGGTGGGCTGAAGGGCCTGTTCCTGTGCATACTGCTCTATGTTCTATTAGTGGACACTCACCCCCTTAAGGAAATTGAAATAGAGTAGAGAACAGCAGATGCTGGAAATCTGAAACAAAAACAGAAATTGCTGGAGAAACTCAGCAGGTCTGGCAGTATCATGAAGAGAGAAAGCACCTTCCACTTCTGAAGTAAGGACTCGAAACATTAACTATTCTCTGTCCATAGCATCTGAGTTTCTCCAGCAATTTCTGATTTGTTTTCAATTGGCCTTGGCGGGAGAGAGTTGATTGCTGTATTTTTCTTCACAAATCAGGGTTGCTTTTCCTCAACGCGCGTGTGGCCTGCGTTTTTCCAGCTACAATACAAACTGCAGGTGGTGGGATCAAGGAGATGCTGGAAACGTCTCTCCATTTCCGACGGGGAAAAATAATCCATCGATTTGAAAATGTTAACGTCCTCATCCTGTCTCCAGCAACACTGTCTGATCGACTGAATATTTCCCACTTTCTCTCCGATCATAACTGGTGCTTTCCTGCCTTGTGGGTCTATTTTTCATGCATTTTTAATGGAGTTTTTCTGGAATTTCCCACTTGCAAACTGAACAGTCGGATCAGGTTTGTCAATGAATTCGGATCATCAGTCTTATCTCTAACTAGGGACTGGGGACGTTTGAATTGGGGTGTTTTATTGTGACTGAGAAGGTGTGGTAAAACAGGACCCCCACTCTGCTCAAAGTCCAGACACCATGTAAGATCCCCCCACTGTGCACTCTTATAAAGGCAGGAATGTGGATTGAGGAATGTTGGATCAGCCATGACCCTATTGAATGGCAGACCAGGCTTGAAGGGCCGAACAGCCTACACCATTTCCTACTTCTTACAGTCTTAACAACCTATATTATTTTTCACCTTAAATTACATTATTATGACTTATTTTTTTTTGAAAAAATAAGCTGTCTGATCATTTATCCTTATCGTGTATCTAGACACCTCTAATAGAAACACATTTGATTTGTTATTATTGTAGCTAGGTACAGTGAAAAGTTCAGTTTTGCATGCCGTATAAGGCGGATCATACTTTACAAAGTATATTTTTCGCTCTTTTCTAATCCCTAATACAATGTTACAGCTGCAGAGAAGGTGCACAAAGAGTGAGGTCAACATTAAATTTTGAAATTTGAGATTTGGATGGCTAGGTGAATGGATCTGGGTGACAGGAGCTAAACGTCCCTTAACCATAGAGCCCCCAACCCCGCACAGCGATAGAGAAATCTCGTTTCACAGAACAACCAGCCACTCGCTCTGAACGAACCCCCCACTACATTCACAGCGGCCTGAGCACCAGATTGTCAGGTTCCCTCACACCCCGTGATGCAGGGGCGAAGGCTGGTGCACAAGAAATGAACTTGCTCACAGCGTTTGAAACGCAGACCAGAGATAATGAAAAGCAGACCGTGTCTACTTGGCACAATAAATATAAACATTGCTGTCTGGGACCCCCAGCCCCCTCTCTTTAAGGATCACCGACGCACACAAATTGAGAAAAGGGGTTTCAGATGTTGTCAAGAAGATTAGGTCGAAGAGGTCACAAAAAGCACACTCCCTCAAAACTCTTTCCAATTCTTCATGTTCCCAGACTGGATTCCCTTTTGATTTAAATACATCTCCCCCCTCTTTCTCTAATGTACATTGCTACCTCTTTTACAATGCACTTCTCTTGCTCCACGTCCCAGTTCAAAGCAGGAAATCCAATCAATTCCTTCTCATACTTATGATCTGAACAAGAAAAGTAGTTTCTGTAGATCATCCAACAACAAAGCATTCAGTTCATGGTCGAAAGGAAATCCCTTTGTCCACGGTACTCTGTGAAATATATTGAATTGCTCCGGCGCCTATTCGGGTGTCGGTTTTGTTGCGTTAAGTGAATTAAGTTTCAACATGTTCAGGGGCTTTGAACAACGTTTCAGAATCGGATGCTCAATGGGGGAGAAATCACAACTCTTTATGTCAATTTTGGAAACAATGCCGATTGCATTCACCCTCCACTGATTAGGAACATCCCGACATTATTCCTTGAATCTGTGTGTACAGTACAGTCTGAATTGTCAGTAAATGCCTACCTCACTTAGAATGATAACTGTGTCCATGACAGCATGGGCCTCCTCAGTTCGAGCATGTTTTAGTGTTCTTCGCGGCTTACACAATGTCATTTCCTTTCAAATTAGTAAGATAAACAGAAACCCCTATCGACTCCATAACCTGTACTAGTGGCCCAGTAGATCGAGCTGTGACATTGCTCAGGGTGTAACTTGGCAGGAAGGAGAGGCAGACTTGGCACAGGTTTAAAGAGTGTGCCTCACCCATTAATTGCAACAATAAAAACTTCAACGACCATTTGTTCTCCATAATATTTAATCGTGGGGTCACAGAGAACAAGGAAGGCCATTGGCCAGTCCTTAACCTGATGTACACTTTGAAAAAGCTCTCCAATTCTTTCCACTTCCTTGCACTCTCTGCATAGCCCTGCATTTTTTTTTGCCTTTTCAACCTTTTCTCCAATTCCTTTATGAATGTTACTGTGGAATATGCTTCTGTTTTTCTAACAAATTATCTTAAATACAGCCATTAACAGGCAATTACTGGACGTTTAGATCTCTCCCACAGAATCACGTAAAAACAGCTGACATTTCTTACATGAAAATGCACTTCTACAAATACTTGAAACGCTGCAAATTTCTCGGGAACATCCTGAGTTATTGACATGTACTACATAAATGCAGATCTTTCTTTATACCGTACTGCCTGATGCACCCATTGTTGGTATTTATCCTGCACACCATCGTTAGTTCTGATATTGTATGTAAATCCTGGTCCCATTTTGTTTACCTTGTTCCCCAGCTAACTGTATAACCTTTTACCGAAATGTTGACATGGTCTCCCGTGATGGGAAACAAATTCATCTGAGTTAGTTTCATGCCCCTACCAATCAACCAACCAACAGAATGTTTAAGTAACTACTTTGTTTTTGAAAATAATGTCACATCTCATGTCTGCTGTCAAAGATGCTAATTGCAACTGAGGAACGATATCTTTATATATAAATACTATGGTAAAGTCACCGTAGTACTATTGTCTCATTAAAGAAGGGTGACCAGTAATGGTTTAATATATATTGATAAATTGAGAATTGCTGTTTTAAAGGGGTGATGGCAATAGCAAACATTTTAAAAAGCACATGGGCAAACTGCAAAAGTTATTCATCCCAGCCTGGCACAAAAAGAAATGTAGTTGGCTACTGAGGGGAATTAGTGATAGTATTAAATCCAAACAAGATACAAATAAATTGGCTAAAGAAAGCAACAGACCTGAGGATTGGAACACTTAAGATTCCAGCACAGGGAGACAAGGACTGATTAATAGGGAGAAAACAGTATGATAGCAGGCTTTCAGGGCACATACAAATCAACAGTAAAAGCTGCTATAGGTAGATGAAGAGAAAACAGTTAGTAATGATGAATTTGTGTGCATTATAGTCAGAAATGGAAGGATTTATAATGGGGAACAAAGAGACAGTATTTCAATTAAATACATCCGTTTCTTCTGTCTTCACAAAGGAAGACAAAAGTAACATAGCTAATAGGAAGGTGGAATAAAAATAACTTAATATTAGAAAGGCAGATAAATCCCCAGGGTCTGATAAGCTACATCCCAGAGTACTTAACAAAGTGGCCATAGAAATAGCAGATGCACAAGTGGCCATCTTCCAAAATTCCATATACATTGGAACAATTTCTATGGATTAGAGAGTAGCTAATGCAACCCCACTATTTAAAAAGGGAAGCAGAAAGAAAACTGCAAATTATAGACTGGCTAACTTTACATTGGTAGTGGGGAGAAATGCTAAAGCCCATTATAAAATATGCAATAGCAAACCACTTGGAAAATAGTGACAAGATTGGACGGAGTCAGCACAGATTTGGGTGGATGGGGATGTCATGCTTGACAGATCTGCTGGAATGTTTTGAGAATGTGAAGTGGATAAGAGGGAGCCAGCAGATGTGGTTTACTTAGATTTTTAGAAGAGTTTGGATGAGATCCCACACAACAGGTTAGTATGTTAAATTAAAGCAAATTGAATTGGAAGACGTACTGAAATGTGTTAAGAACTGTTTGGCACACAGGAATAAACAGGCAGGCAGTGACTAGTGGGTAGCACAGGGCTCACTGCTTGGACTTGTTAGATGAAGGAGCTACATTTAGGGGAGGCAATGGCCTAGTGGTATTATCGATGGACAGTTAATCCAGAGACCCAGGTAATGGGTCTCACGGGGACCTGGGTTCAAATCCTACCATGGCAGTTGGTGGAATTTGAATTACATAAAAATCTGGAACTAAGACTCTAATTATGACCATGAATCCATTGTCGATTGTTTGAAAAACCCATCTCATTCGTGACTGTCCTTTAGGAAAGGAAACTGCCATCCTTATGGCCTACATGTGACTCCAGATCCACAGCAATGTGATTGAATCTTACCTGTACTGTGGGCAATTAGGGATGGGCAATAAATGCTAGACTAGCCAGCAACACCCTCATTCGACGAATGAATTAAAAAAAATCATATCTCCAAGTTTGTCAATGACACAAAGCTGGGCGGGAGTGTATGCTGTGGGGAGGATGGAGAGAAGCTTCAGCGTGATTTGGACATGTAAGTTTGGAAGTTGTAGATGTAGTTGAAAAACCAATTGCTGAAGAAACTCAGCAGGTCCAGCAGCATCTGTGAAGAGAAAACAACGTTTCAGGTCCAGTGACCCTTCTTCGGAGCTGTAAATATAGTTATAGATTCAGAGTTAAATAGCATGGAAACAGACCCTTTGGTCCAACTTGTCCATGCCAACCAGGTTTCCCAAACTAAACTAATCCCATCTGCCTGCGTTTGGTCCATATCCCTCTAAATCTTTCCTATTCATGCACCTGTTCAAATGTAGAAACATAGAAAATGGGAGCAGGAGTAGGCCATTCAGCCCTTTGAGCCTGCACCACCATTCAATATGATCATGCTGATCAGCAATTTCAGTATCCCACACCCATTTTCTCTCCATCCGGCTAGATCCCTTTAACTGCAAGGGCCACGTCCAGCTCCCTCTTGAATATATCTAACAAACTGTCCCCAACAGGGAGAGAATTCCACAGGTTCACAACTCTCTGAGTGAAGAAGTTCTTCCTCGTCTCATTCCTGAATGGCTTGCCCCTTATTTTTAGACTGTGACCCCCATTTCTGAACTCCCCTAACATCGGGAACATTCTTCCTTCATCTAGCCTGTCCAGTCCCATCAGGATTTTATATGTTTCTATGCGATTCCCCCCATCATTCTTCTAAATTCCAGTGAGTACAAGCTTTTTAAATGTTGCAACTGTACCTGCATCTATCACTTCATCTGGCAGTTCATTCCATATACGAATCAGTCTCTGTGAAAAAGTTACCCGAGGAAATTTCTCCTCATCTCAACCCAACTACTGTGTTCCTTATCCTGAGATTATATCTCCTGGTTCCAGAATTCCCACAGCCGGGGGAAATGTCTCTCCTGCATCTACCCTGTCTATGCCTTTAAGAATTATGTAGGTTTCAATGAGATCACCATTCATTCTTCCAAACCTTTCAGAATACAGACCCTATCTCCACTGTCTTCCCTCACAGGACAGTCTTGCCCCCCTCCCCCAGGCATTAGTCTGGTGAACCTCCGCTATACTCCATCTATGGAAAGTATATCCTTCCTTAGGTCAGGGGACCAAAACTGCACGCAATGCAGTCACACTGAGGCTCTCTACAATTGACACAATAGCTTTACTCCTACATTCAAATCCTCTAGCAACAAAGAACAACAAAACATATGCCTTTCTAATTGATTATGGTACCCCCAGGTTAGATTTCAGTGATTTATGAACAAGAATACCCGGGTTCCTTCAAACATCCACATTTCCCAATGTCTCACCATTAAAGAAATAAGCTGCATCTCTACCCCTCCTACCAAAGTGGATAACTTTATATTGTGCTCCATCTGTCATGTTCTCACCCATTCACTCTCCTGTCCACATTCACTTGAAGCCTCCTTCCATCACCCCTGCCTTATTTTGTTTCCACACACTTGGAAATACTGCATCACTGTATTTAGTCCCCATCCAAATCATTGGTATAGATTGTGAACAGCTGAGGCCCAAGCATTGATCCTTGGGATACCCCACTGGTCACAGTCTGCCAACTGAGAATAACCCGTTTTATTCATGCTGTTCTGTACCCTTTAATTAATCACCAAACAAACGTGCTCTGATTTTGTTTAATTGTGATTATTATTTAGTCACTAAAGAAATCAAGTGATATGTGGATTGGGTAGGAAAATGGGAGTTGAGGTCAAAAAACAACAGTGGTCTCATTGGTGGATAGGCTGTAGCTGAGAGGCCAGCTCTGGCTCTTTATGTGATTGTTTTGATTGGCATAATTCCCACAATGCAAATTGTATACAAAATAAGTGAAAAAGCTTTTAACAATGACGTCAAATAATTACTTAAAGACAAACGTCTTGAATCTACAGAAAATAAAATTGGAACGCTGGAGTAAGTACAGACAGTAATTTAACCGTACTAAATGAAATGTTCCTTGATTGAAGGACAATTTTTTTGCTGCAGCAGCAGGTAGCAAATACAGAATTGTAATCTCAGAAAAGATCAGGTAACCTGTTTTATCTATGCCTGGACTAATGTAGAAATAATCTACTTTGGCAGAAATTAATAGGTTCTCTTGTAACATCATTCTAGCCTAGAACAGTTGCATTTTGGGTGTTTGGGTTGCAATTACAAACAGAAACACCAAACTGAAGTTGTTACCAAGATATTTAGGAGAGGCTATGTTGCATCAATACGCTTTAAAGTTTATGGGACATAAAGTTATTGAGAAGTTTCCAAAATTAATATCAAAATCAGGCTCTGGCTACATTTCATGTTAATTTAAAACTGCAGCATTTTATTTGGGAAAAAAAATTTAAATGAGTGGATGAGTGGATGAGGAAGATTTTGGAATTATAAAGAGTAAAACAGCGGATTTGTAGATTACCCTTCATTTTAAACAAATATTCGATAAGGTAGAAAATTTTTTGTTGCCAAGTTATTGTTTTACAATAAGAACTAAGTGCAATAAGTTACTCTAGCAGAAAATGGAAGCAATATCAAAGTTGGATCATAGAAAGTATAGTAAATTATGTGTAAATATTTAAGATAACAACAGGCTAGGAGATGGAGGTAGTAAATACAAAATTATGTAAATGTGTTTTGGGAAAAATAAAATGCTGGAAATATATCCAAATGGTGTAGTTGTCAATGAATTTGGAAGTCTATTGAATACAAAATGTGGGAGGTGCTGTACAAAATATTGGTCATACCGTCATTGGAGAATGGAGTACACATTTGGACCATGGAATAGCAGGGATAAGGACAAGAGTTATGGTGAGAAACTTCAAAACTAAAGAATATATTTATCACAACAGAACAAGTTCAACTGGATGTACAAAGTCAATGTATTGCACCATACAAATATTTGTCAAAAATAGAAAATACTTGATTCAATAATGATTTATCAGCTTAGTTTCAATTCAAAAGTTGAAGTTATAAAACAGGAATTTATTTTACCAACACCTCTCCAGCACACCAAAGCTTTCGCTAAGCAGGCAGTTCAAAGACAATGTGATTAATTTGCTCTGAACTTAGGAGATCAATCCAACAAAAACAGTGCAAATAGGAATCTACAAATAAACACAGTATTACACCAAAATAAGTTGTATTATCAGCTTTTACAAAAAGGATTTTAGTGCCGTTAAATTCTTGTTACAGTCGTACCTGATGCATGATACTGTCACTAATCATTGGCTATAGCAATATTGACCTTTGCCATATCTCATAAGGATTTACAATGTGAATGTAAGAGAATTTTCAGCAGCTACCACAGACATTCTGAAAATTCCACAATCTATTGAATGATTTTTAACTTTATAATCATTTATAAAATGGATGAAGTCAGTTCTCACTGCTGGACAGTGTTTTAAATCAAGCAAATGCAGTGGGATTGGAAAGGTGGTTTTCATGAGACACATAGAACTAAACTACACTGTAAAGCAAAGCAAGAAGCAGAGTTTCAGATTATTTCTGACATAATATAAGCAGAATTTAAAAATTGGGTTTGGCAAATGAAGATCATGACTGAAATTGCCTGAATCCATCTCTTTCTACGCTCCCTTTTAATGTAGAATAATCTGAGATGATTCAGACGAGGAAAAGGAGGCAGGGAAATGAGTATCTAAGGAGAAAACAAAATAGGTAACTGAATGAAAAGTTAGAAAATTAGTTGCTGAGAAGGCTTTTTTAAAACAGATCCAGACAGGATAGGGATAAGAGATGTCGTTCCAGAGTTCAGGGCCAAGGCAAAATATAAATACCAAGATACAGAAGGAATTCGTAAAGCAAAGTATGATAATGCCTAACCTTTGCTAACATAAATTAAGCAAACAAGTTACAGACTCTATCAACACAGCCAATTTTTTGGGCACCAATTAGATCAGGACGTAGATTCAGATAAAATGGCCAGATCTGCAGTAAAAGTTACACATAGCAAAAGAAACAAAAACGTAAGAGAGCAACCACAAGGTAAGATTCACTTGTTATTCAGTATACATTAATTATTTAACTTATGGAGACTGGCAGTAATCCAATACTGTGAACACAAAAATACATTAGCTGTTTTTTCTTGGGGAAATATAAGGTTTATTCCAAAAGGTAATGATTTATGGTCTTATAGTTCTTAGGACTAAAAGGATCAAAGAGTTTGTGGAGAAAGCAGGAGCAACATACAGAGTTATGATCAGCCATGATTCTATTGAGTGAAACAGCAAGCTTGAAAAGCTGAATGGCCTACTCTTGCTCCCGTATTCTATGTTTCTATGATTTCATGAGGGTATTCCAACCTTTTCCTGACTTCCGTACAGGTCTTTCTTACCCTGAGGAATACTGGATACAATTTGGGAAGGTAGACCTTAGCTGACTCTGGTCTGGCCACTCCTCAAACCTAAATTCTCACCTTTCTTTGAAATTCCTTCCTAGCTTTGCTCCTTCCTATCCGTGTAATTTCCACCAATCCCACAACCCTCTGATTTAGTGAATATCCTCCACTTTCATTGCATCGCCACTTATATATGTGTCTGCATCCTATACAACAGGAACAACAGACGTTGGCAGAATCTGTGCTTCTTCAGAATTTGCTGTTAAAATTTGGAATTCTGTCAAAGCAATATTTTCACAACCTAACAAAGGCCAATCTTTCAGTAAACCTGCAAAATAAACAGCTGGTTGTAAATACAGCGGCTTTCTTTAAAGCTTTGCTCTGAGGAAGTTTCTATCCATTTCTAATGTATAGCCATATCAATAAATAATTCAGTAAGAACAGAGGTGGGATCCTAACTGTTCAATAAAATCTGGCTGTGCAGGCGGTCATTGTAACAAGGAAAAGCTCTACATCATGGGTACCGAACATTGGCTGCCAGTTGGTAAACGTGGCAAACAAAAGTAATTAGAAATCTTTCAGCATCAACCAGCATTTCACTTCCTTTTTTCGCCTTCTATGTACAGATGAGAAGTCACAGGTACTACACCTCTAATACATCAAAGAAAGCTGTCATTGCAGCCAAACACCCCTTTGAGGCAGAGCTTCAAGCAGCGAAACTCTATGCTTGGTGTGCTTGTGGGCATAGCAAAAAGCAGGTATTTATTCACCATTCTTATTTAAAACTGTTTAGTTACCTGTGGCATTGGTTATGGGCACAGGGTGCTTTTTGAGTTCAGAGTAGATCGGACATAACTCTACACATGTGCATATTAGACATAACATGATATAAGCTGCCTGGGCAGTTTTTCAAGTTTGTGCAGCTTTACTAATTGCCTGTGCAATTCAGGAATTCCTAGGTTTTCCATCCACAATTTTCCATCCATTAAAATGAGTGTGGTCCGAGCGTTAGCACCAGGCTCTTAGAATTGACCCTTAACTAAAAAGGTTGAAAATTTGAATTACTCTGCTACTAACCTCTTTCACTTTAACAAGCGTGAAAATTAACTTCAACCCTCAAAATTAGCCTGGTGTGAACTCTCAAACTTCCTTGCAGTCAGCCCTCAGTGCTTGCTTCAAAGAATTTCTACTGAAATGACAAGCCACCTTTTCTAACAAAATAACAGTTTACTTTTTGACACTCCAGGAAACAGAATATTTTTGATCAGAGCCCATGACATTACTGCTTTAATTTAACTCGTACCACAACAGTACTTTTTTTGTACGTTTGTTTTCCGGATGTGGGCAAATCTATGGCTTTGGTCCTCCTAGCAACTGTTTACTGGCCCTCTTCAGAAAACCATTTGGAGACAGCCACATTGCTTTGGGACATTTTACAGTTTAAATGTCCCATGTAAATGCAAGTTATCATTGCTGGAGAGGGAGTTATATGTGGAGCCCAACTAAATAGAGGTGAGAGATTCCATTCCTTGAAAGAGAGGAAAGTGAACAAGTTGAGTTTAATTTTATAATGTTGTTTTATTCTCGCTGTCTCTCACTCACTCTGTGTAGGTGTCTGTCTGTTTGTCTCTCACACTCACTCTCTACAGCTGAATTCTCAATACGCATGGTATCTCCTCAATCTCCGAATGATCTTTATATGCGACAAATGATTTAAACTCACTACTATGTTTGTAAAACATTTTGGAGAGTTATTTTGTTTCTCAAGGAAGAAATCTCATTCACGTTGTTCTACTACTATTTTAACCTGAAGGTATTTCGAGAGATTTATGTCCTCCTGCATGGTAGGAATATGACAGAGCAGTTTACCTATTCTTTAGAGAATACATCTGGAGAAATTAAGAGAATGGGCATTCAATGGTTTTTTGCAAAAAAAACACTGAATTGCTTCAGCAGATGGTCACGTTGTTTCCTCTCAATGAACAAATTGTTAAATGAGATTGAATAGAACATGTCTATATTCTCAGAACTTTGGAAGACTGAGTGTTAATATCCTTGAGACGTATAACATTATTACAGTACTTGACAAATAAATGCTGAGAGATGGTTTCCCCTGGTTGAACAGTCATAAACGGTATGTATTATAGTCTCAGGGTACAGAGATGAAAGGGAAATTCCTGAACTCAGATGTTTGTGAATACTTGGAACTGTGGATGCTTAGTTGGTGAATACTTTCAGGGCAAACATTGGATTTTTTGACAACATGGAAATATGGATGTATGATAGGCAAGCAGATTGATGGAGAAATTCAACTTTGATTGAGGAAGTAGTCTCGAGATGCCATATAACCAACTCCAATTCGTGTTTATATTGTCTTGTGTGGTGAAGATGCGACTCCACCCATTGTGTTCCAGTTGGGAATGGGTAACCATCTGTTTGATTTTCTTCCCAAATGTTCATTCATTAAGAGTAAACCCTGACTGATGGTATCAGCAGCTATTAGTTGGCAAGGGAGCACCACATCTCCAGTGAACCCACCGCCATGTTTCAGGTATCTGGCTCAGAGGACAAGGATTGAGCTGCGTTTCTTCCCCTTCTAGTGTCTCAGTGGTTAGCACTGCTGCCTCACAGCGCCGGGGACCAGGGTTCGATTCTACCCTGTGTGTGGAGTTTGCACATTCTCCTGGTGTCTGCATGGGTTTCCTCCGGGTGCTCTGGTTTCCTCCCACAGTCCAGGGATGCGCAGGCTAGGTGGATTTGCCATTGGAAATGCAGGGTTACAGGATAAGTAAGGGGGGGTGAATCTGGGTGGAATGCACTTCAGAGGGCTGATGTAGACTAGATGGGCCGAATGGCCTGCTCTCCACTGTGTAGGGATTCTATGACTCTGATTTTATATTGCGCAGTTACATAATTGGGCCAATTGTAAATTGGTGAGTAAAATTCTCACTGAGTTAGAAGGTTGTGGATTCAAAGCCCTGGTCACTGAATCTAGGCTGACAACATCGGACCTTTTATTCTGCATCTGATCATTGGAGAACCGGGAACTTTTTTTCTGTTCGCCAGTTCTATCAACCCTCAGCTTATTCAAGAGCACAAAGACTAACTAACACAATCTAAAACAACTCCTCTGGTATTCTGAAGCATCACCTGTGATTTTTGTGCTTCTGCACACTTCTGTGACAGTGAGACTAGGAGTTCAAACTTGAACATGTGCCAGATGCTGAATGTCAGCAGCAGAGATTGATCAGTATCTTAATTTTGCTCCTTGACTCTGGGTCACTGATTGATTGAATGAGATTGGCAAATGTCGCTCTATAAATAATTTCTTGGTAGTACGGAACTTAAACATCACTAAAAGGAGATGCAGAGAAAAGCATTTTGCCTTTTGCTCATAGAACATAGAACTGTGCAGCAAGGAACAGGCCCTTCAGCCCACTATGTTGTGCTGAAGACACCACCAAATTAAACTAATCCCTTCTGCCTGCCCTTGTCCATATCCCTCCATTCGTTGCATATTCATGTGCTCATCTAAAAGTCCCTTAAACATCGTTATTGTATATGCCTCCACCACCACCCCCGGCAGTGTTTTCCAGACTCCTATCACTCTTTTCGTGTTTAAAAAAAAACTTGCCCCTCACATCTCCTTTGAACATCCCCCCCCCCCCTCACTTTACATGCATGCTCCCTTGTTTTAGACATTTCAACTCTGGGAAAAAGATTCTAACCGTCAGCCCTGTCTATGCATCTCATAGACTTTATAGACTTCTATCAAGTCTCCCATCAGCCTCCACTGCTCCAGAGAAAACAACCCAAGTTTTTCTAGCCTCTCCTTACAGCTCATACCCTCTAATCCAGGCAACATCCTAGTAAACCTCTTGCGCACCCTCTCCAAAGCCTCCACATCCTTCCTATAATGTGGCAACCAGAATTGAATGCATTTGGGACTAGGATGCCAAAAACCACACTTTAAAAAAAGAACACCAATCTATATAGCATGTGCATACGTTGCACCATTTTTCATCTGGAAAAGAGGCTAAGGTATCTGCAGATCTCTGCTGTATTCCCATGGCAGCGTCTACCTGTCTACTCTGAGTACAGAAATTGACAGTTAACTGTTCCTGCTGCATCTCCACGTCTTTATCCAGGGAATAATTAGAATGTAGGACTCACTATCATGAACAGTTAAGGTAAAAGATGCATTTAAGGCACATCTTATCAACAGAAGAGAGGAAGGATTGGAAGGTTATGCTGACTGGATGAGATGAAGAGGAGGAGCACATGTGGAATATAAACAGCAGCATGGATCTGATAGGTCAAATTGCCTGAGCATCCACCTTCAAATCAGCGTAGAAAATTTTATGGTATGACAGACTGAATAGAAATAAGATCTCCTATGTTTTTTTTCAAGAAATAACAAGGATTGGAAATTGTATTTGTATGAATAGAATAGTGCTACCCATAGCAATTAGAAAATTGTATCTTGAAGTTTCTGAATCGTGCTGGCTTTATGGTATGTGCTTTTAGCAAGTGCCTCTGGAAACAGTGGAAATGGTGATTAATCCTCCTGCATCTCTCCATGACCAAGGACACTGGGAACCGATGAAGTCAGTTCATCCAGCCCAGATGGGAAAGCAACCTGTGCCTTTTCTAATGGGTGTAATCTGCGATTGAGGACGTCACAAAAATAACATCACATACAAGGAGTTAAAACTCTTGTTGATCTCTAGGTACTGTGGTGCTGGAATTTTGGTGTTCCCACTTTTCTCTTGAATTTCCTAATAGGAGGTAGGTTCGGCATGCATGTAGTGCTGATTCAAGTAGACAAAAAGTCTCTTTATTTTCTTTTGTGTCTAAAAGAAAATGCATTTTAAAGCTCCTTTCATAATTTCCCAAAGCAAATCACAGCCGATTAAATCGTGTTGTAATGTAAGAAATGGGTAGCATTAAAAATGCATTTTAAAGCTCCTTTCATAATTTGCCAAAGCAAATCACAGCCAATTAAATCGTGTTGTAATGTAAGAAATATGGAAGCCAATTTTCACACAGCAAGCTCCCATAGTGACAATGTAATTATAACCAGAACTGTGTTAGTTAGGTTGATTGATGGGTAAGTGTTAGACAGGACAGCAGGGAGAACACTTTTGCTTTTAAAAATCATGCCACATGATCCTTTACATTCAACTGAGAGGAGAGATGGGACCTTGGTTTATTGACTTGGCTGAAATATGTTGATGCCAACAAGCAGCAATCTCTCGCTGCTTGGCTGGGACAATCAGCGTTTGATTAGATGCTTAAGCTCCTGCAGTGGGATTGAAGCTAAACACGCTTTGAGTTGGAGGGAAGAACTCTACTGACTTGAGCCACAGGTTACACTCGAGTTGGGAAACCATAAAGGGATGTGTGAGAGCAGTAGGAGGACTGGAATTTGTCTCATTGTTCCTGCACCAGAGAAATATGGTTTGAAAAAGAATCATCTGAGAATCTCTGTCTTCATTGCTAATCAATGACCAGTGCTGAAAATGTACTATTGTGGATGATGGGCGAGATCAGAATTGGATTGGTCAGATAGCCTGGTCATCCTGCTAGCTGCATCATTTGTGATGAATGGTCACTTGGTCAAGGTGACAAGATTGCTCTGGACACCCATGGACCTCTCCATCATGAGCCAATGTGGACAGGGAATGAAAACTAAAACTCATCCGTGTATTGTGTGGTTTAAAAAAAATTCTGTTCCCTGGAAGTGCAGAGATCATTTTTTATTAAAAATGACTCTGAAGTAATTTCTGTTATTCTCAATGTTTTGTTGACCTGCATAGCTCTGTACAATGCAGCAGAATGTTATGTTTAATAGTTTTGATCAGTACAAAACTAGAGCACTTCTAAGGCTTTATTTCATTGTGCAGAAGCCTGACGGTATTGTTTAAAAAGACCCATTTTGTCAAGGCATTTTGACTTGCGCTCATCAGGACAACTCATAAGAAATCAATGACTAGCATGAATGCAAAAATGGCTGTCAAAATGGCCACCAACACATGGAAAAATAGACCAATGATGTCAGTCCCTGGCAACAGACACCCCTAAGCTAGAATGAAACTGTGTAGATGTTGGCCAATGTCACTACATTCTGTGCATAATCGCATCAAGCTGGTCCCATATGTCTAACTGAGGCGAAAGTTCCAGGAGCAAAGTCAAAGGTGATGGATTAGTGCCAGCTGTTCAGCTGACTGCTCCACATGGTGGATAAAAGAGAGATGGTGGCTCCAGCCTGAATTTGGATATTGAAGTTGGTGTTGGCAGGGAACGCTGATAGAACTGAGGACTTTCCCCTTGCTCCACTGAAATACCCAGGGCTGGCTCTGGTTGGAAGACAATGTATCATATCTTAGCAGCAATATAACACTTCTATGTTGTGAAGTTTGTGCCTCTGTACACTTTAGTGCCATTCCAGAGGTGGTGTTCCTACAAAAAAAGCTGCAAGGAATATCAATGTTAAGGGAAAACAACCTGGTTGCACCATATCAGAAGGCGTGCTGACCTGTTGACAAGAAGATTCTGTTTAGTAGAGGCGTTGCATGGAGAATGCACCAGTTAAATGATGATTGACTGTTAACTGCCAAGCTTTAGGTTTTTTAAACCAAGCAGATTGAGCATTTGTGGCGAAGTGACAATGCCCCTACCATAGGTCAGAAGGTTTGGGTTCATGCCCCACCTGCCCCAGAAGTATATCATAGCAGATTGATTAGAATAAACATCAAAAGTTCTTTTAAAAAGCTCTTGTGGCACATTGATAGTGTCCCTAGCCCTGAGCTAGGAGGTCCAGGTTCAAGTCCCATCTGCTTTAGAGGAATGTAATAACAAATCTGAATAGACTGAATCATGTTTTTTTAAAACCAAAACTGGGCAGGTTGACTATGGTCAGGGCATTGCCCTGAAAAGTGAGCTAGCGAACGGCTGTCACTAATTTTGTTGAGTTGAAACAAGCACAGTGGGAGCACATGTTCTTTATGTTTGTAATGAACAGACCCCTATGTATTAATGTGTAGCTTCCAATATGTACAATTGTGCCACTTTTTGAGCCCCACTGACAATCTTAAACTGGTTATCAGTGTAATTTTTAGCACATTCAAGGTTTCTTAGCAAATCTTGTCATCATGGTATCACATCTAACATTGGACAGCGTGTTTTAAGTTTTGCAAATATGGGCTGGTTGGATAAGGTCAATACCCTTGCTTATTGAGAACAATCAAAAGGATATTCTGTTTAATACAATCTGCCAGTCTTTGGGATGTGCAACCTACATGTGCAAAGCAGCACACCAGCACCAAAATTCATACACAACAGTACTCAGTTGTGTGATGGGTAGCGTATCTCTTTGGCTTGGTGGCCTGTACCAGTCATTTGCTAACCAGTGCCTTCTCATACAGTATAAATGTAGTTTCCCTTTACTTTGGTATTCTTGTCAATTGTCCTGATGATTGCAAGCTGAAAAAATTCAACAATCTGTGTCTTTTTTAGCTGAAACTCAGCTATGTACTACCAAATGATTCAGCATAATGATGTTAAATATATCTTAACACAATGTAGAATTCTTGTAAAACAAAGTTTTAAAACCCAAACTATTGATAAATTCAGGGGATTACCACTAGAAACACTATATTGAAGCTTTTGACTCATTTTGGTATTTACTGTAATGACTCCCTAACCACACAATGCACAATGTTCAGCACCATTCGTGACTCCTCAGATACTGAAGCAGTCCATGTTCAAATGCAACAAGATCTGGACAATATCTAGGCTTGAGCTGACAAGAGGCAAGTAACATTTGTACCACGCAAATACCAGGCAATAACCATCTCCAATAAGAGATGATCAAACCACTGCCTTTGACATTCAATGGTGTTTACCATTACTGAATGCCCCACTATCAATTTTCTGGGGGTTACCACTGACTGGAAACTCAACTGGACTCGTCACATAAACACAGTGACTGTGAGCGTAGGTCAGAGGCCAGTAATATTGTGGCAAGTAACTCACCTCCTGACTCACCAAAACCTGTCCACCATCTACAAGGCATAAGTCAAGAGTGTGATGGAATACTCCCCACTTGCCTGAATGGGTACAGCTCCAACAACACCCAAGAAGCTTGAAACCATCCAGGCCAAAGCAGTCCGCTTGATTGGCACCACATTCACTCCCTCCACCACCAACATTCAGTAGCAGCAGTGTTTACTATCTACAAGATGCACTTCAGAAATTCACCAAAGATCCTTGGACAGCACCAACCAAATCCAGGACCACTTCAGTTTTGAAGGACAAGGCCAGCAGATACATAGGAACACCACCAAGTGTACGTTCTGCTCCAAGCCACTCACCATCCTGACTTGGAAACATATCACTGTTCCTTCACTGTCGCTGGTTCAAAATCCTGGAATTCCCTCCCTAAGGGCATTGTGGGTCTACCTACAGCAAGTGGAGTGGAGCAGTTCAAGAAGGCAGTGCACCACCACCTTCTCAAAGGAAAGTAGGAACGGGCAATAACAGCTGGCCAGCCAGCGACGCCCATGCCAAATGAGTAAATTAAAAGTAACTCCTCTTACGTGCACCGTGAGAGTTTAGCCTATTGCATGTGTGGACAGCTGTGTAGCTCCAATCCATGCACACTTCAGTGCTACTGGGTTCATCTGTTCACTTCCTTGAGGCATGCAAGCAAATTCATTACCTCTTCCAATATTTTTACTTTGGGTTATTTGCAAACCTCTATTTGAGCCAAGGTCATTTGCTCGACCACAGTTTCATTATAATAGTGGTTTGGGAGCCATATTGCTAAAGAATCAAT
The DNA here is from genome assembly GCF_021869965.1 of Rhincodon typus. Taxonomy (NCBI): domain Eukaryota; kingdom Metazoa; phylum Chordata; class Chondrichthyes; order Orectolobiformes; family Rhincodontidae; genus Rhincodon; species Rhincodon typus. Next base: position 32,124,524 of record NC_063361.1, on the reverse strand, counting down.
TAGGGGAAAAATACTAAACGATGCAAGAAATATGCACTTACCACAATTACCAACCATGCTTTGAAGCACTCTCAAATCTAATTTTCTGCTCATCAGTGCAGGAGGGTTAGTCACTGGGAATCAAGCACTTTCCATTTTGGGCATTAGGTGTGAACATTGAATATTCATTGATATGTTGTAGTGGGACAATATAGTAATATATAGTATTTCCAGCCCCCAAAAAACAGGTCATTTAGCCAAATGGCTCTAAGCTGCTTCTACATTGGCTTCCTTCCACCTTTGCTTCATCTCACCACAACCAATTTCTTTTCTTTTATTCTTTTCTCATTTACATATCTAGCTTCTCCTGAAGTATTTCTCTGCTATTCTTCTCAACTACAGTGTGTGATGACAATTGCCACGTTCTAACCACTCTTGCAGTAAAGATGAAAAGACCTTAACCTCAGAAAAAAGCATTTCTCAACCTGACTTAGTCAGTAGCACTCTGGTCTCAGTATGAGTCACAGGATTTTGGTTTCAGGCCTTGCTCCAGAGGGCTGAACACCAAAGTCTAGGCTGAAGCTCCAATGCATCATTGAGGGAGCTCTGCACTGTCAAAGAAGTCATTAAAGCAAGACCTTAAGAACATAGAACAGTACAGCACAGTACAGGCCCTTTGGCCCATGATGTTGTGCCAACTATTGTCCTACTAAGATCAAATTACCCTGCATACCCTACATTATACTATCATCCATGTGCCTATCCAAGAGTGGCTTAAAAGTTTCTAAAGTATCTGACCCCACTACCACTGCCAGCAGCGCATTCCACACACCCACCACTCTCTGTGTAAAGAACCTATCTCTGACATCTCCCCTATACCTTCTTCCAATCACCTTAAAATTATGCCCCCTCATAATAGTCATTTCCACCCTGGGAAAAAGTCTCTGGCTATCCACTCTATTTATGCCTCTCATCATCTTGTACACCTCTATCAAGTCACCTCTTGTCCTTCTTCGTTCCAATGAAAAAAGCCCTAGCTCCCTCACCCTTTCCTCATAAGACCTGCCCTTCAGTCCAGGCAGCATCCTGGTAAATCTCATCTGCACCCTCTCTAAAACTTCCACATCCTTCCTATAATGAGGCGACTAGACCTGAGCACAATATTCCAAGTGTGGTCTAACTAGAGTTTTATAGAGCTGCAGCATAACCTCGCAGCTCTTAAACCCAATTCCCCTGCCAATGAAAGCCAACACACCATACGCCTTCTTTACAACCCTATCAACTTGGGTAGCAATTTTGAGGGACCTATGGACGTGGACCCCAAGATCCCTCTGTTCCTCCACACTGCCAAGAAAACTAAACTAGTCCCACTTACCTGCATTTAGCCCATATCTCTTCAAACATTTATCCAAACAACCTTCCAGATGGAAGTAACAGACCCCATATTACTGTTTTGATGACAAGGAAGGGAGTTACCCCCTCATGTCTTAGCCAAAATTTAAATCTTAGTCAACATCATCATTCACTAGGCTGATACCAGGTATGAAAGGACTGTCTTTTGAGGAGAGGCTGAGTAGGTGGGCTTGTACTCCTTGGAAGAGAGAAGAATGAAAGGCGACCTTATTGAAACATACAAGATTCTTAAAAGACTTGACAGGGTAGATGCATAAAAGTTGTTTCCTCTTGTGAGAGAGTCAAGGACCAGAGGACATAATCCTAGAATAAGAGGACATTCATTTAAAATGGAGTTGAAGAGGATTTTCTTCTGAAGTTAGTGAATCTGTTGTATTCTGTCAAACAGAGGGCTATTGAAGCTGACACATTTAATATATTCAAGGCTGAGATACACAAATTTTCAATTAACAATGGAATCAGAGTTATGGGGAAAAAGCAGGAAAGTGGAGTTGAGGATTGTCAGATTAGTTATGATCTCATTGAATGGCAGAGCAGACTCGATGGGCTGAATGGCCTACTTCTGGTCCTATGTCTTACAGCCTTATTAAAATAGGTTAACTGTTCCCATTTGTAGGACCATGCTATGTCCTGTTTCACACTTTGCAACATTGACTACTCTTCCAAACTACTTAATTGACTGTAAAGTGCAATGGGACATCCTGGTGTTGTGAATGGCATCATAGAAATGCAAGACTTTCACTCACCTCCGGTATAGCTATGATATTTCCTACAATATACAAGAATGGCTTCAGTAAAATTGCTTGCTTATTGCTGATATGGGTCCTTTTAGAAACTTATTCTGCATGGGAGCCCCACTGACCGTGACATTTTTATCTATTCAGTGCTGGATTGGAGCCTTGGATCTAGAAACCAAAGAAAGTGTCTGCTGAACTATCCCACCCTGTAGCTTGGAGAGATTTTAGATTTTGATAGCCTGCTAAACTGGAACATTTTTGTGGTTATTTATTGACCTGTCCTCAATATCAGCTGCAGGAAGAGATATCAAGAGTTTGATTTTTTAAAAAATAGGAGGAATCATATGTCTGGTACATCACATTAAAAATGGAAGGCCCTTCAAAAATATAGAAAGTGTAGGAGTTTGCGTAAAAAGGAAATTAGGAGGACAAAGGGAGGCCATGGAATATCGTTGGCAGATGGGATCAAGGAAAACCCCAAGGCTTTTTGTAAGTATATGAAGAATAAGAGGATTATCAAGGAAAGAGTGGGACCTATTTGAAATAACTCTACATAGACTAGTATCCCGTCACCAAGTCACCCTTGATTTATATATGTACAGTCCTTGACTATAGTACTGCTTCACAGCAAGTCGGGCACCAGAGTGACACTCCACTTTTCTATGTCAGCCAGGGTCCGTGATTGGGGCTGTTAATCTGGTCCAATCAGGGAACTCATATTCTATGACATCCAGCTGGCTGACCTCTTTGTAATCGCTACACTGTTAGAGACCAAAGGGGTAACCTGTGTGCAGAGCCAGTGAATGTGGATGAGGTTTTTCAATGAATGCTTCACATTTGTATTCACTGAGCACAAGGACATTTAGCCTGGGATTTCAGCTGGAATAGTGAGGCTCTAGAACATGTTGTGGTTGATTGGTTCGCCAAGATGTTTTTGTTGTTCTGCAAACTACCTCTGTATTTTAAACACTTTCCAATTTTTTAGAATTCTTCCATTTGTGGCTCTCTAACTTGCTGCAAAGAATTGAGTCCCACCTTTCATAGGTTTGTTTGAAAACAGTGCTGGATCTTTGTTCTCCTAGTGAGGGTCTTACAAGTCACAGAGGATGTGGGAGGATGCTTTGTTCCAATCCAGCAGTCTGCTGATACATATTTTACAAGTGACCACCAACTAATTGTTTCTTGACAGGGGTCCATACTGATAATGCTGGGTAACATTATCTGGTACAGGTGCATAAATCTCCATGGCCTGATGAGATGTATCCCAGGCTGCTATGGGAGGCAAGGGAGGAAATTGGGGCCCTGGCAGAGATATTTAATACTTCACTGGTCACAGGTAAAGTGCCAGATGACTGGAGGATATCTAATGGAGTTCCTTTATTCAAGAGGGGCAGCAGGGTTAGACCAGGTAATTCCAGACCAGTCAATCTCACGTCAGCAGTCAGAAAATTATTGGAAATAGCTCTGAAGAATCAGTACTTGGAAAAGCAGGGATAATCAGCACTGATTAGTAAGAGGGAGATCCTGTCTGACTAATTTAATTGATTTTGAAAGGGTGAGTAAATATGTTGAGGGTAGTTGATGTGCTTTACATAAAATTCAGTAAGGACTTTGATAAGACCTGACATGGAAGACTGGTCCGAAGGGTAAGAGTCTATGGGATTCAAGGCAAGTTGGTAAACTGTATCCAAAATTGGCTGACACATAGGAGGGGAAGTATGATGATGGAAGGTTGCTTTGTTATGTAGATTAACAACTTGGATGTGCATGTGGAAGGTAATTAGGTAATCTAATTCGTAAAATTGCAAATGACATGAAGATTGGGGTTATTGTTGAAATTGAGGAGCACAGTCCCAGGCTACAGTCTGGTATTGGCCAGCTACTAAATTGGGCAGAGTAATGGCAGATAGGATTTAATCTTGATAAGTGTGAATTGATGCATTTTGGGAAGTCTAATAAGAGAAGGATATACACGAATGGTAGGTCCCTTGGGAGTACTGAGGAGCAAAAGGACATTGGCATACAAGTCCATAGATCCCTGAAGTTGTTAGCACAGGCAGACAGGGTGGTGAAGAAGACATACGGGAAGCTTACCTTCATTAGGTGGGGCATAGAATATAAGAGCAAGAAAGTCTTGTTACAATTTCATACAACATTGGTTAGGCCACGGGCAAATTACTGTGTGCAGTTCTGGTTGCCACACTATCAGGAGGATGTGATTTCACTAGAGAGGGTGCAAAGGAGATTCACCAGGATATTGCCTGGGATGAAAAGTCTCAGTTATGAGGAAAAACTGAATAGGCTGTGTTTTTTTTATTATCCTTGGAGAAGAGGTGGTTGAAGGGGGGAATCTGTTTGAGGTATACAAAATTGTGAGAGGCACAGAGTAGATTGTGGGAATCTCTTCCCCATAGCAGACATGTCTAAGACCAGAGGGCATAGGTTTAAGGTGAGGAGCAAGTGGTTTAGTGGAGATCTGAGAGAACAACATTTTTTCATCCAAAGGGTGGTAGAAATATGGATCATGCTGCCTGAGAGAATGGTGGATGCAGGTATTCTTGCAACATTTAAGAAGCATCTGGATAAGCACTTAAAATGCCAGGGCATAGTAGGCTATGGACCAAGGTAATTGGGATTAGTGTAGATTGGTGTTTGTTGATCAGCAGAGACATGGTGGGCTGAAGGGCCTGTTTCTATGCTGTTTGACTAAGGAAAAAGAAAAGCATTAAATGGCCGTTTAATCTGCGCAGTTAATAATGTGCAGATATTAAAAATTAGCTATTGTCACACAGTTTGAAAAATTCAGCTCAGTAGGAGGTTGTTTACATTTGCCTGATGTCAGTCCAGTAAAACTATCTAATCAAATTTCCCTTCTATTCACCACGTTTTTAAGTATTTTTCCCCCAACTGTTCTGTGTAATATTTTTAACACACAGCGATTGATTTAGTTTCAAGAATCAGTTGTGCTTATTCATTCCATTATTCTAATATCGTTTGTGTGGAATACTGTCCTCCCCAATGTCATTTTTTAAGGTTTTAATTCTAAATGTATGCCTCTATTGTTGCTGATTTTAACAAGTAAGACAAATAATATTCCTCTGTATTTTAAACACTTTCCAATTTTTTAGAATTCTTCCATTCGTTGCCCTCTAACTTGCTGCAAAGAATTGAGTCCCACCTTTCAGAGGTTTGTTTGAAAACAGTGCTGGATCTTTGTTCTCCTAGTGAGCGTCTTACAAGTCACAGAGGATGGGGGAGGATGCTGTGTTCCAATCCAGCAGTCTGCTGATACATATTTAGAGCATAGAACATAGAACATCACAGCGCAGTACAGGTCCTTCGGCTCTCGATGTTGCACCGACCTGTGAAACCAATCTGAAGCCCATCTAACCTACACTATTCCATTATCATCCATATGTTTATCCAATGACCATTTAAATGCCCTTGAAGTTGGCGAGTCTACTACTGTTGCAGGCAGGGCATTCCACGCCCTTACTACTCTCTGAGTAAAGAACCTACCTCTGACATCTGTCCTATATCTATCACCCCTCAATTTAAAGCTATGTCCCCTCGTGCTAGCCATCACCATCCGAGGAAAAAGGCTCTCACTGTCCACCCTATCTAATCCTCTGATCATCTTGCATGTCTCTATTAAGTCACCTTTTAACCTCTTCTCTCTAACGAAAACAGCCTGAAGTCCCTCAGCCTTTCCTCATAAGACCTTCCCTCCATACCAGGCAACATTCTGGTAAATCTCCTCTGCACCCTTTCCAATGCTTCCACATCCTTCCTATAATGCGGCGACCAGAACTGTACACAATACTCCAAGTGCGGCCGCACCAGAGTTTTGTGCAGCTGCAACATGACGTCATGGCTCCGAAACTGAATCCCTCTACCAATAAAACCTAACACACCGTACGCCTTCTTAACAACCCTATCAACCTGGGTGGCAACTTTCAGGGATCTATGCACGTGGACACTGAGATCTCTCTGCTCATCCACACTACCAAGAATCTTACCATTAGCCCAGTATTCTGTATTCATGTTACTCCTTCCAAAGTGAATCACCTCACGCTTTTCCGCATTAAACTCCATTTGCCACCTCTCAGCCCAGCTCTGCAGCTTATCTATGTCCCTCTGTAACCTGCAACATCCTTCCGTACTATCCACAACTCCACCGACTTTAGTGTCATCCGCAAATTTACTAACCCATCCTTCTACGCCCTCATCCAGGTCATTTATAAAAATGACAAACAGCAGTGGCCCCAAAACAGATCCTTGCAGTACAACACTAGTAACTGAACTCCAGGATGAACATTTCCCATCAACTACTACCCTCTGTCTTCTTGTTGGTGACCACCAACAAATTGTTTCTCGACAGGGCTCCAGCCTTTATTAACTGAGAGAAGTCAGTGTTGCTGGGACAGGCCGCACCTGATGCACAATAGGAGACAAAGGAAGGATGATTGTCTCTTGATGTGGTCACTAAGGGTGCTTGGGACCAGATAGGCAGGACCCAGTGAGCTGACTGTGAGGGGTTTGGTGAGGGCAGGCAACAGCATTGCTGTGGGGTTGACCAATAGCATTGGGACCCTCTCTGTGGGCCAAAGTGTGCCTGATTTTAAGAGGTTCCACTGGTCCCAGGCCAACTGGGAGGCCGATAGGTAAAAATAAGATAGGTGAAAAAGCCAAAACAATGGTAAAAAGCCAGTGGCAGTGGGAGAAGACCGTTAATTGGCCACTTTAAGCATCCTTTGATGAGGGAGGGATCAATTACCATCTTCCCCAGAAAGGCATCCCCCCTTTCAAGTGCCCACAAAGTGTTACCTGCTTGAATATGATCATCCTCCATCCTTCCAAGGCCCAGGCTCCTTAACCATTCCCAACAGGACAAACCCCCTTCTTTAGTGATATATAAGTGATGGTTTCACTTGACTGACGTGGTAGGTAATTTGGACAGTAACTTTTGGGGAGAGTGACTCAGACAATGTCTTACTCCATTGAAAACCTTGCCTCACCATCCCAACCAAAATCAGGTAAAACTGAAGCAATTTGCCACAAATATGTCTTCATTATCAACTAACCCATGTTATTTGAACTTGCAGCTAAGAGGCGCATTGAGCAACCAGATGCAGCCAAGGTCATTTTTCTTTTCACACTTTTTAATCTATTTTTTGACAGTTCCACTTTTGAGTAGGAATGTGAAGCAGATGGGATCAACTTTAAATTTATAACATTGACCTCCCCAATCTGGACAAGTAGGGGATTTTTTTTCAGAGAAAAAAAAACATGCTGCCGCCTTAAGGGGCCTTTTGCATTATCCATTTGAGCTTCAACACATGCTTGTATAAGAATAATTGCAATATGTAGAGAAGAAAAGCTTTCTTTATGTTTCTTGAGCAAGGCTGATAGTCTTATAGTGAGACAGTTTTGACAACAAAGTTGGGAAATATTCCTGAGTTGGAAAAGAGCTACTGTTCCTCCCCCTCATCTGCTTCAGTCAATCTGTCAATTTCTGATGAAAATTTAGTACTGATGGGAGAACTATCAGTTGCAACTTGATTAATGTCCTCAGACTAGTATCTTTAAAGTAAAACAGAAACCGTGTTCAGACAGGTTTTACCTTTAATCTACAACAAGTGACATATTGAGTATCTTGCAAAGTCGTACACTTATCTCTTTTTATTCCTCCCCCTTCAATTTTTTTTAACCTGTTTTCTGTCCCCTTACCTGGAAACTTTGAGTCCTTCGTGCAGGATAGTTCCACACACAAAAAGAGTGCCCAACAGTACAGCCAAGTGACTTCTTTTGTTAGTTTTTAGCAACGTGTGGGAAGTTTTACAGCAGAGCTATATTATAATCTCAGCCCAGATCCATCCAAAAGAGTGTGTGCTTGGTTGCTTTCTGTTTTTCTCTGTTTCTCTTTTCCCGCTTACTTCCTTTTAGAAATAGCTGCTGGACAATAGCTACCAGTGACAACCAGCTTACCCTTCTTGAGCTGAGAGTGAGGTTATTTGATAGTGATTCTACCACAACGTGGACAAATCCATCAGAACATGAACCAAAGAGTAGCCTTTCCTGGTCTTTAGGCCTCAGTAACCTCTCACTAACTGAACAAATGAGGGAGCTTTAAAAGTTATCTCAGTAGCAAATGAAACTGTTATAGAGTCATAGATCTTTGCAAGAGCAACGTGATTTTTTTTTGTGTGAACAAGTAGCAAGGTTTAATCTAATCATCAGAATTCAAAAATGTGTATTGGAATATTTTGTGTAATTATTATTCCATCATTCCACGTTCATTAGATTTATAAGGAGGCCAATCTGCTCAAATTTTGTTTGTTAAAGAATATGAACTGGAATGATTACTGATGAAAATTATTGCCAAAAAGTGTAAATTGTCCAGTAGTTCAGATATTAATAACTAAAACACACTTCCCTGTAAATGTGAGTAAGTTCCCTGTAGTGGATACTCCTTGTGTAATCCAAAAATCAAAACAAGCTACATTTAGATATTCCTGTGAAACATTTCAAGGTTGTCCTTTAAGTGATGAAGTAAATAATGGATAGCGCAACAGATTTCCTCTTACAACATCCTGTGACATATCTAGCAAACTTCTACCATGTACCATAAATTTTGCACAGAAGCTTGGTTCCATAGTCTGCCTGGTCTTGGCCCTGACAGCACAGATTTCATCACCAGGAGGTTTAGGAAATTGCAAAGGATTAATGTTTAATGTGACTTATACGCTTGTGCCACATAAGTTCATTCGAGAGCACATACTGTTTTTCAGTGGGAATAACTTTAAAAACATGCTCAGAAAATTGAAATTAGAATGTCACAAAAAATAATTTTGTTTCTTGCTGCATTTGAAAACCTGTTTGTAACAGTGTGACATAGCCCACTCAGACTCCCTATGCAGATAGGAAAGTGACGGCCTAGTGGTTTTGTGGACTGTTAAGCCACAGACCCAGCTAATGTTCACTAATGTCCTTTAGAGAAGGAAACTGTCATCCTTACTTGGTATGGCCTACATATGACTCCAGACCCACAGCAATGGGCAATTAGCAATGGGCAATAAACGCTGGCCTAGTCAGTGACACCCTCATCCCATGAGTGAATTTTTTAAAAAAAGTGTGTAATTAGTGGACACTCACATTTGAGGGTCAGGAGCATGGTCAGATCAGTGGGCGGAGACTTGTTCAAAAAGAGGATTTGATGGATTGGCATAAAATATTCAGATGCTGTGTCGTCACTTTTTGCCCAAAATTCCACCCGCCCATTAATTCTTTGTGATTGGCATATGCTCACAATTTGAACATATCCGCGTGCACCAGAGATTATAGTTACCAGATCAGAGGTCGCCCATGTAGCACTGAGATGAAGAGAAATGTCTGCACTCAAAGGATTGTGAATCTTTGGAATTATCTACCCCAGAGAACGGTTCATGTTCAGTCATCTTCTATTCAAGGAAGGCATTGGTAAAAGAGCTAAAGCTACTCCTTACACACTTTTATATTTGTTTGCAGAATTATCTATTAAAAGCATACACCTCCAAACCCAACAACCACTATTGTAGTCTCGGTCCATTTTTAGAAGGGCTCAGGTGAATCTCCAGTTCATGCCCACCAACTGCATAAAATTAAACAATTTATATACAATTAACAATTGTTAAATGGATTCAAGACTGAGGCTGCTATGTTTTGGACACTAAGGGAATTAAGAGATAAAGGGTAGGGCAGGAATGTGGAGTTGAGCAGAAGATCAACTGTGATTATTTAGTAGCAGAGCAGGGCTTGTAGAGCCGTGGAACAGATTTCCCTCCCTAAATGGCATTAATGAACCAGTTGGGTTTTCACAGTAATCCAGTAATTTCATGGTCACCATTGTTGATGCTACCCTTTTTATTTCGGGGTGTTTGTTCCCGATGGAGGTGAAAGAGTACTGCCTTAACAGTGACTGCCATGCTGAATCTGCGCATGCACGCTTGCACTGTTCATCGCCTTGTGAAGTTAGTGAATATTAGTACTTGACGTGTGTTTTACATGGTTCTCTCATTGCTGATGGAGGAAATCTATCCAAGTGCCTTATAGTAAATGGCTAAGTGTTTTACCTCTACGCAACCAAAGAGGGGGAGGTTGGACCAAGAGTAACGAAAGGGGCTGCCTATCTACAAGAGAACAAAAAAGAACAAAAGAGAAGTACAGCACACGAACAGGCCCTTTGGCCCTCGACCCTGTGCTGATCATTATGCCCAACTAATCTAAAAAACAAACTTGCCCTTAGTTGGTCCGTATCCTTCTATTCCCTCCATGTTCATGTAACCATCCAGATGCCTCTTAAATATCACCAGCATGTCTGCTTCCACCACCACCTCTTCTGGCAGTGCGTTCCAGGTTCCTATGACTCTCCGTGTGAAAAACCTCCCTCGCACATCTCCCTTAAACTTTCCCCCTCTCACCTTGGACCTGTGCCCCTTGTAATTGAAGCTTCAATCCTGGGAAAAAGCCTCTGACTATCCACCATATCTATGCCTCCCATAATTTTGTAGATCTCTATCAGGTCTCCTCTTAGCCACCGTCTTTCCAGTGAAAACAATCTGAGTCTTTTTTGACCTTTCCTCATAGCCAGTGTCCTCGAAACCAGGCAATATCCTGGTGAATCTTCTCTCCATTCTCTCCAAAGCTTCCACATTCTTCTGGTAATGTGGTGACCAAAACTGCACACAATACTCCAAATGTGGCCTAACAACGGTTTTACATCACTGCAACATGGTTTGCCAACTCTTGTACTCCATGCCCTGGCCAACTAAGGCAAACATGCCATGTGCCTTCCTAATCACCTTGGGCAGCTGTGTTGCCACTTTTAGGGAACTGTGGACCTGCACACCCAGATCCATCTGTATGTGAATGTTCCTAAGTGTTCTGCCACTTACAGAATAATTCATATCTAAATTTGATCTTCCAAAATGCATCACCTCGCATTTGTCTGGATTAAACTCCATCTGCCATTTCTATGCCCAAGTTGCCGATCCAGCTATATCCTGTTGTCTCCTTTCATAATCGTCGGCATTATCAGCAACTCCACTAATCTTCGTGTGCTCTACAAACTTACTAATCAGACCACCCACGTTTTCCTCCAGATCATTTATAAAGACTACAAACAACAGAGGACCTAAGATCGATCCCTGTGGAACATCACTAGTTACCAGTCTCCATTCTGAAAAACACCCTTCCACTGCTACCCTCTGTCTTCTGTGACCAAGCCAGTTTTGTATCTATCTAGCCGTTACCACACGAATCCCATGTGATTTTAGTTTTTGTATCAATCGGCCATGTGGGACTTCATCAAATGCCTTACTAAAGTCCATGTAAACTACATTCACAGCCCTTCCCTCATCAATTATCTTTGTGACCTCTTCAAAAAATTCAATCAGGTTGGTGAGACATGACCTTCCCCATACGAAACCATGCTGCCTGTCACTAACTAGTCTATTTTCTTCTAAATGTGCATAAAATCTGTCCCTCAATATCTCCTCCAAGAGCTTACCCACCACAGATGTCAGGCCCACCGGCCTATAATTTCCTGGATTATCACTGCTTCCTTTCTTAAACAAGGGAATGACATTGGCTAATCTCCAGTCCTCTGGAACTTCTCGCATGGTCAAAGAAGATGTGAAGATATATGCTAGTGCCCCAGCTATTTCTTCCCTTGCCTCTCGCAAACACCTGGGATAGATCCCATCTGGCCCTGGGGACTTATCCACCTTATTACGATTTAGGATACCCAAAACTTCCTTCTTTAATATATTGACATTCTGTAGAGCATTCACACACTCATCCCTGACCTCAACATCAGCCATGTCCTTCTCCTTGGTGAATACCGATACAAAGTACTCATTAAGGATCTCCCCCACTTCCTGTGGCTCCATGCATAACTTCCCTCCTTTGTCCTTGAGTGGGCTTACTCTTTCCCTTGTTACCCTTTTTCTTCAAATATATGCATAAATGGCCTTGGGATTCTCTTTGACAATCAGTAAGAGGAAAGTTGAAGTCACCCACCACAACTACCCTGTTTTTTTGCACACCTTTCCAGTATCTGACTACATTTCTGCTTCGCTGTCTCTCCTGGGCAGTTGGGAGGTCTATAGAAAACTGCCAACATTGTGATTTCACCCTTCGTATTCCTGAGCTCCACCCATAATGTCTCACTGCAAGATTCCTCCGATGTGTCCTCCCTCAATACAGCTGTGATGTGATCCCTAATCAGCAATGCAACTCCCCCACCCCTTTTGTTTCCCTTTCTGTCCCATCTAAAACAGCAATATCCTGGAATGTTAAGCTGCCAGTCCTGTTCCCTCCTTTAACCATGTCTCCGTAATGACAATAACATCATAATACCATGCAGTAATCTATGCTCTTAGTTCATCTGTCTTACCTGTTATACTTCTTGCATTGAAGTAAATACACTCTAGACCTCCTGTCCCTCTAAGCCCCGTGACTTCCCTCTGCCTGCTCTTACTTTGTGCTATGCATATCTCAGTCTCACTTTTGTCCCCAGTCCCTACACTTACTGGCCTGTTGTTCCGGTTCCCACCCCCTGCCATACTTGTTTAAAGCCTCCCAAAGAGCTCTAGCAAACCTCCCATCCAGCTGCCCTCCAGTTCAGGTGCAACCTGTCCTTCTTGTACAGGTCCCACCTTGCCCAGAAGACATCCTGATGATCCATATATCTAAAGCCCTCCTTCCTCTTTTGCTGTTCCTGGCCTCACTAGCCCGTGGCATGGGTAGTAATCCTGAGATTATTACCCTGGTAGTCCTGCTTTTTAGCTCCCTACCTAACTCCCTGAATTGTCTTCACAGGATCTCTTCCTTCTTCCTACCTGTGTCACTTGTGCCAGTGAGGACAATGACTTCTGTCTGTTCTTCCGTCCTGTTTCATGATGTCCTGTACCTGCTCAGAGACATCCAGGACCCTGGCACCAGGGAGGCAACACCCATTCCTAGGGTCTCATTCACCGCCACAGAAATACCTGTCTCAGCCCCTGACTATCGAGTCACCTACTACTATCACTTGCCTGGACTTTGCCCTACCTCTGCTCTATAGCAGAACCAGCTGCGTGTACTGTCTCCGGAGAGGCTATTCCCCTCCAACAGTATCCAAAATGGTATACCTGTTAGGGAGGGGAATATCCACAGGAGACTCCTGCACTACCTGCCTGCCTCTCCTGGCGATCACCCATCTATCTGTCTGGACCTGTGATGTGACCACCTCCCTAAAGCTAGTGTCTATCACTCTCTCTGTGTCGCAGTGAATGGAGCCTTTTTTATTTATGCAGCCTTTTTATTTAATTCCAGATTTATTTAACTAAATTTCCCTGCTACAATCGTAGGATTTGGGACTCCATCCGGGACAAAGCAGCCTGTATGATTAGCACAACATCCACAAACATCCACAAAGCAGCATTGTACATTCTAAGATGCACTGCAGAAATTCACCAAGCTCCTAAGACAGCATCTTCCAAACCCATAACCACTACCATCTAGAAGGACATAGTCTGCGGAAATATGCAAAGACCATCACCTGTAGGCACCTCTCCAGGTAATGCACTATCCTGACTTGGAGCTATATCATTTTCTCATTCAGTGTTGCTGCATCGAAATCCTGGAACTCTGTCCTTAATGACATTGTGAGTGTACCTACATTAAATGGACCATAGCAGTTCGAGAGAGTAGCTCACCACCACTTTCTTGGGCAATGAATGATCAGCAATAAATGCTGGCCCAGAGCAAAGTCTATAAGCCCCTGAGTGAATAAAAACACTGAGCATGAATCTCAGGATGACCAATCCAGTGCAATAAACACAATATTATCATACCTGCTACATGACATGGAATGCTGCACAAATTTGCATGTCATTCTAACTCCTGTTTCCTATGTTGGGTTCAAGCCAATGTAAACCATTGAATAGAGAGAGATATTACCAAAAGCTTTTCTTCTTGCACTCAAAAGGACAAACACAAAAATTTCCAAGTTTCAATGGGGAGGCAATGGCCTAGTGGTATTATTGCTGGATTGTTAATCCAGAGACCCAGATAGTGCAGTGGGGACCTGGGTTCAAATCCCACCACGGCAGATGGCAGAATTTGAATTCAACAAAAATATCTGGAATTAATAGTCTAATGATGACCGTGAATCCATTGTCAATTGTCAGGAAAAACCCATCTGGTTCTCTAATGCCCTTTAGGGAAGGAAACTTCCATCCTTACCTGGTCTGGCCTACATGTGACTCCAGGCCCACAGCAATGTGGTTGACTCTTAACTGCAATTAGGGATGGGCAATAAATGCTGCCAAGCCAGCAATGCCCTCATCCTGTGAATGAATAAAGGGAAACAAAAACCAAATGCAACAATATTACATCCCTCTCCTCACCCTTTTCCTTTCCTCCTGTAGTATAAATTGTTGTGATTATTCATTATTTGGCATTCTTGCGAATTGTCCTGCTAAACACAGGATGACAAGCTTCTGTAATCTGTCTCCCTTATCAGTAATACCTATTACTGCCAGAGAATGTTGTAATTTTACATCTTTTTTTTAACCAAATAGCTTTTCTTTCTTGTCTTTAGCCTTTCTGCGATGGGAGCCACAGGTCTATCCCCTCAGCTCCCACTCCACTGAGGTTCAAACTGCAAGAGGCGAAGAAGGTATGGTTGTGTGGCTGCAAACACTCCAAGAGTCCTCCATACTGTGATGGCACTCACAAAGAGAGCTGGATTCAACAGGCTGATCTCCGAACAAGCCCTCTTTAGAAACGCCTTATTGCCCTGTGTCACGAAAGGGTCACGCAAGCAATTTACCCACACTGCAACAAAAAAAAATCATTTGCTGTAATTCTTTTTCTTGGAAAGCAGTTAAGGGTCAGGAATTTCTGGCTGATGTCAGTTTATGGGAGTCTGTGTTAAATTTAGCAGTTATTCGGGGTGATCAGGGAGAAATGTCCAAATGAGAAAAAGGATTGAAAGGATTTTCAGTAAAGAAAATAACCAAGGCAATCAAGATTTTTGCTGTTATGCTTTAATGCTTACGTCTAGTTTGGTAACCAGCTTGTAAAAATGTTTAAAAAGCACAGAACACTGTCTCCTGCAGGTTTGAATTCTGTCTTGCATTGAAAGTGCAGATGACTAGTTTACAAATGCATAATGGAGCACATTAAAATTCTTTCAGCAAGGTTTACAGTTCATGTGAAACACTGGATACTGGGTCTTTGACAGAACCCCAAGCTGCATTTTCACTTTTGATAGTTTGCAACTTCCTCGTAACTATTTCTGCAGGATCTCTGCTGGTCCCCTGAGAGTCATGCCCGCAGGAGATGAGGAAAATCTTCCAATCCTGCAAATTTTCAGAGCCGAGAAAAGAGTCGAAATGATTAATTTTCTGGAGGGTAATTATATTCCCTCTCACCCAGTATATCGTCTTCAATTGACCCACTCAATTTCCAAGTAATTGTTTTGTGTAAAGAAGTAAACTGGGGACAAAAAGCCAACCTGCGATTTACCGATCACGCAGCCTTTGAGTCATACAGCACGAAAACAGACCCTTCAGTCCAACTCGCCCACACCGACCAGGTATCCTAAACTGAACTAATTCCATTTGCCTGTATTTGAACCATATCCATCTAAACGTCTCCTATTCATGCACCTGTCCAAATGTCTTTTAATGTTGTAATTGTGCCCACCTCTACCATTTCCTCTGGCAGCTCACTCCATATACGCATCACCCTTGTGTGAAAATGTTGCCGCTCAGGTCGCTTCTAAATCTTTTCCGTCTCACCTTAAACCTGTGTCCGCTTGTTTTGGACTCCCCAACCCTTGGAAGAAGACTTTGGCTAATCGTCTCATCTATGCCTTTCATGGCTTTATAAACCTCTATAAGGTCACCCATCAGTCTCCACCACTCCAGGGAAAATAGCCCCAGACTATTCAGCATTTGCCCATAGCTCGAACCTTCCAGCCTCGGCAACATCCTTGTGATTCTGATCTGCACCCTTTCAAATTTAACAACATCCTTCCTATAGCTGGACGACCAGAATTGTATGCAGTATTCTAAAAGTGGCCTCACCAATGTCTTGTACATCTGCAACGACCACTCCATAATTGGAAAATTACAAAATTCTGAGCCCCAATTTTAACCTGACCTGCCACCCCAGTCCAGGATTGGGCCTGCTTTCTTTGGACAGTGTTACAGTCCATTTGGAGATGGTATTTCTTGTCATCAACACACTGCATACCCTCAAACTAGCAAATTGTAGTTAGGATTATCTCCATGCAAGATGATATAATGCCTTATTTAAGATCACTATCTAAAAAATGCGACTAATGAAACAAATCATTATATATTTCCCTCAGCAAGAAGTACACCATTCCACCTGTTCAGTAATATATGCAGATGGTGGGTGGCCAAAGCTACCACTGTCGACAGCTTAATCCTTGCAAGAAACAGTTTTAATATTTCAGAGATCTCCGCCTAAACCCAACCCATTTTCAAATCCTACCTAAAACACTAATCTTTTCAAATAGAATATTTACTAAATTGCTAATACAGTACTCCAGTGTGTCATAAAGAACAGTGAGGGCATTAATTAACTCTTCACGTGATTTTTTGAGTGCCGTGTTTAAGGTGTTCGCTTTAAGTTGCTGCCTGCAGGATGCAATACATTTGCTAACCTTACTTATGATTAATGATCTACGGTTAGTATACACAAAGAATTGTAGGAAACTTCGAGTGCACTAATTTTCTATTTATTTTCCCTTAAACAATTGATATGAGGAAAGAAATAATTTGCATTTATATCGTGACTTTACAAATATTAGTAAATCCCAAAACACTTTACAACCAATCAAGTATTTTTGAAGTGCCTTTGCTGTTGTCATGTAGCAAAACACTGCAAGAGAGACAGCACTTCAAAAGCACTTTACTTGCATTAACAACTCTTGCGAAATAGTCAATGAAGTGCTTTTGAACTGTGGTACAAGTATTTGTTAGTATTTTGTTACCTTTAGTGTGGAGATGATTTGCTACATTATAAAATATCCCAAAAATAGTTTTGAATTGTACTAATGCTCTTTACTGCGTCATGATCAATGGGATTCTGTAACTAAGGCCATGAGTCACTGAGATGTCCGCATTCTACCAAGATGTTGCACTCTGACTGCTCAGCACTGAGGACCTGATTCATGAAATGGTGTTCCCTGGCCCAGTTTATCAAATAAACTCATCATTGAGCAGTGAAACCAAAAGGCATGAAACTGTTTAGGAAGCAACTGGATGCTTTGAAGGGATTGACTGTGGGTCCTTTCAGCATTAATGAGTTAATGGGCTGAATGGCCTTTCTCATATCAAGTCTTTCCTGTGAATAACTGATTGCTAAAGTAAGATTTAAAAACAAACCTGCCTTTGCATGTTATGTTGCAATGTGCCGGTCTCCCTCAGTAAGCAACGCACTTACTTCTGAGTCAAAAAAAATTGTAAATTCAAGCCCCATGCCAGAGAACTGGTATGCCCAGTGTATCGTGTAGAGAGTGCAATACCGTCAGAGGGACCATCTTTCGGACAAGATGTTAAACAAAACCACACTTGAACTTTCTCAGGTAGATGTAAAGAATCCCATGGGAATAATTTGAAGAAAAGCAAGAAATTCACCCCGGTGTTCTGCTCAATATGAAATGCCACAATGAGCACCAGTAGAAAAGTTTGTCTAATTATTAACACACTGGTCATTTTGGAAATATGCTGTGTGAAAATTGGATGCCATGCCTCTTGCATTACAACAGTGGTGACATTTCAAAATACTTTGCTGTATAGAGCACAGCACTATATAGATGCAAGTTTTTTTTCTTATACTTTGTCTTCCTGATGAATAAGACTTAGCTGCAGGAAATGAGATCTACAAGCATGTTTCAACAAGTATCTGTTAGTGGCCATGAACAAGAAGTGCGGTTCAGTTTCCCCTCTGTACACTGGAACTGTTAGGCCGTTAGGTTAGTCACTCTTACAGTCAGTGCTTGCTACAATGAGAGGTGAAGACATGGGACCTTCTTCTCTATCTATATTACACAATAAGTCATTTGCTCAGTCAGCAGGCTACTGAGTTTCACTACCGTTGACATTTTCTGTAAGCTCTTGAGCCGGACACTATCAATATGGCAGGGTAATCTGTTTTAGTTTCATACAATTTACCTTAATTTTCTGTAAGAAGTTTTGTGACATGATAAGCATTTGTCTGATGTGAACTGAATCCATCCAGCCTAAACCAAGGTCCATAAATCTCAAAGTAATTTTGTTGATGTTAAGAATGTGTTTACTTGAAAATAATTAAACGTATAACACAATCCATGTTGGTTGATGAAAAAAGTTTTTTTGGTGCTTGATTGTTTAGTTTAGAAATAACACTGCTGCTCAAGGTTGATTGCCAATCAGATCAAGTTTATTGAACCCCCTAGTTAAATCCGAGATAATGGAGCAAAACAAAATACTGGAAGCACTCAGCAAGTCTGACAACATCTGTGGAGACAGAAGCAGAATTAATGTTTCAATCGGATGTGATTTCTCTTCAGATAATAATAAAGAATCTAAAACATCGAGAAAGTTGATATGGACTCATGACTCAGAGATCTTATCAATCTGATCTTTTTTGTTAAGGATGTGACAACGGAGCTTCTTACAGATAAAGCAGTAGGATGGAGTACAGTTCGATTTCAATGAGGCCTTTGACTTTGAAAGGGTTGGTCTGAAAGTCAAGTAGATCATGGAATCCCTACAGGTCAGAAGCAGGCCATTCAGTCCACACCAACCCTCCGAAGAGCACCAGCCAGACCAATCCCATCCCCACAACTTTGTATTGTCCATGGCCAATCCACCTAGCCTGCACATTCCTTGATACAATGGGCAGTTTAGTATAGCCAATCCACCTAACCTGCACATCATTGGACTGTGGGAGGAATCCAGAGTACGTGGTAGAAACCCATGGAGACATTGTGTCAAAAGCACTTTACTTTACTTGCATTAACAACTCTTGCGAAATAGTCAATGAAGTGCTTTTGAACTGCTGCCTGAAGGTAGAATTGAACCCAGGTCCCTGGCACTGCGAGGCAGCAATGCTGACTACTGAGCCACTGTGTCAACCTTATCAGTGGAGAATTTTTTTAGAATTTAATAACTAATTGACTAATAGTGCCCAGAGGAGGCAGTGGTAGTGGTGATGAAGAGATCTTCATCAATCTGAGGAAATGTTACCAGTGGGGTCCCACTGGGATCTATCTTTGGGACTTCAGAATCTTTTCAATATCTTCACAAATGATCTGGAGTTAGAAATTGCAAGCACATTGACAGAGGTTATAGAGTAATGACGGTTATAGACTCCATTGCTGAACACCGTGCCCATATTTTGAGTCATCAGTTCAATACCTCCATATGTTGCACAGTGTTAAATATGATGCTCATTTGAAGCGTGTTGCAGACATGATGAACTGAATGGCCTCCTGCAGCCCTGTAACACTTGTGTGACTCTGAGATGCACCAACCAATATGAACACAGGCACTGACCACGGTAAGGGTACTGCAGATGTACCTACACCACATGCAGCAATTCACCTTCTCAATACTAATTAGGGACGACATCATCTCAAGAATGTATAAATAAAACTGTAGTTCCCCATACAGGTAAGAACAAATGAGTAAGAATACAATGTCTTTGCTGCCCTGTAATTGCTGGTGATTAAATCTGCTGAAAAGCACAGGGAGGGAACAAATGGTTTCTTCTGGGAGCTGATTTCAGGCATCCATTATCTCCTAAGAAAAGCAGGAAAAATAATCTAAATTGTTGTCGTGATTGTCCCCTGCTTTACTGTGCTGTCATTTCATCTCATACTCAAATCCATTTGATGAGGGACAAATCACCTCTAGTTGTTGCATAATTTTGACTGGTGTTCTTTGTAGTTGAGGGTAATGCATTTGAGGTGTTTAAAATGATAAAGACACTCAATAGGAAAGATAGAGAAAAAAAGCTTGTTTCCTTTGATGGAGGAATCCCGAACTAGCAGTGTAATCTTAAAATGAAAGCCAGATCTTTCAGGAATAAAACCCACTTCCTCACAAAGAGGTGAGTGAAAACCAGGAACCCGCCCATTCCATAGCTGTTGAATCTGGACTCAACTGAACATTTCAGAACTAAGACTGCTAGATTATTGTTAAGCAAAGATATTAACGGCTATGGAAGAAAGGTGGATGATGGAGTTCAGATACAGATGAACTATGGTGCCAATTTAAGACTGAGAAGAGGAAGAATTTCTTCTCTCAGAAGGTTGTGATTCTCTGGAACTCCTTGCCACAGAGAGTTGTGGGGGCAGAGTCCTTGAATATATTTAAGGCTGAGTTAGATAGATTCTTGAATAATAGGGGAGTCAAAGGTTATGGGAAAAAGGCAGGAAAATGGACATGAAGAATGTTGTTTCAGCCATGATACTATTGAATGGCAGAGAAGGCTTGAGGGTGGAATGGCCTGCTCATGTTCCTATGTCTTATGGTCTTAGCTAATTAAAAGGTAGACCAGGCTGGTGAATTGAATGGCCTTCGTTTGTTCCTTTATTCTCAAGACTTTTAACGTTGATTGAAAAGAGAGAATTTTTTTGCATCAATTTCCAAAGAGGTTGTATCGGATGTTGTAAGAAAATTCTGGTTGGAATGGGGTGGGGGGAGAAGAAGGAGGAAAGAGACCATTGGTTTTTGGATATAGTTGAATCAGTCATGAAATATAACAATATAACAAATGAGGAAGCAATGTTATCCTAAAGAGGTTCTTTCTCCTGATATGGCTTTTAACCCAACTTTTATACCCATTTTCATGCATTGTGTCCCATATAAAGAGTGGTTTTCATTACTTTCCTGTCAACTAAATATATTCAATTTCTAAATTACCATAATTACATTATTTCAAATGTGATTGCTGATGATAATGAGAGGGGAGCAAAATTGATCGTCACATTTTCCGCCCCCATTTCAAATCAGCTAAGATCTCATTGAATAACAGAACAGAGTTGGGATGTGGGGTGTTGGTGGTGAGGTGTTGAATGATGTCCTTATAGTCCAATGTGCCTGTATTAATTCTGACAGGTCACCCACGTGTACAATACAGAGCTATGAAATCTTGTTTATGACATCTTGGTGCTGCGGTTTGCCAACAGTTACTAAGTGAAAAGGACCAAAAGAATTCCAAGTCCAGTATAAGTTTACTGTTTCTCACATTGCTCATTTCAGAACGTTCTTAACGGGCTTAAAGTACAATTATTGAAACAGTCAGCTTCGTATGTTCCCTGCTTTGCTCACCAGTATCGTCTACGGGAACCACAAATAAAAGCTGTCAGTGCTGTAGATTTCCCAAGTATTTGCCAAAACCGTGTCAGGAACTAAGCTGATTTTTTTTTTTAACCAGCCTCTGTTAATCATCCATGGACTGTTAGAATGCCAGCAAGCTTTTTCTTTGAT
>NC_063361.1:32011701-32102847 GCF_021869965.1 Rhincodon typus | reverse complement strand
TGACAAATATGCAATGCGTTTCCACTATTAAATCGTTGTGTTTCCTTTGAATGGTCAGAAAAAAAAGAACAGTGAAGGAGGTAAATTTACCAATCACCTGGTATTATCACTAGACCAGTCATCCAAAGACCCAGTTAATCTTCTGGGGACCAGGTTTGGAATCCTGTCATGCCAAATGAACACAAATCATGAATTAAGAGCCCAATGATGACCATGAAACTGTTGTCAATTGTGGGGAAAAACCCATCTGTTTCACTGATAGCTTTCTGGTAAAGCAACTTATGCCCTTACCTCACTGAAAATAAAAAGTGCTGGAAATCACAGCGGGTCAGGCAGTATCCGTGGAGAGACCAGCTAATGTTTCAAGTCTAGATGACTCTTCATCAGAGCTGATGTCCTCACCTGTTTTGTCTACATGTGACTCCAGACCCACAGTAAATGTGGTTGACACTTAGCTGCCCTTTGGGTAATTAGGGATTGGCAGTAAACAGTGGCCTAGCCAGTGATGCCCATATACCATGAATGAAAATAAAGCAAACACCATTCCATATGTGTACAACCCTAATTAAACATCTTGCACGTATGTATAATGATATGCTAGAGTTCTGATGACCCCCATTTTAATACCATAAAACATAGCAGCATAATTAGGCCATTCAGTTCTTTGCATCTGCACCGCCATGCAATCATGGCTGATATGTTTCTCAAACCCATTCTGCTGCCTTTTCACTGTAACCCTTTTTCCCTGTAACCCTTGATCCCCTTATTAATCAAGAAGCTGTCTATCTCTGTTTTATGTACTGCCAATGAGCTGACCTCCAACAGCCTTCTGTGGGAAAGTCTGAGGTTGTGTGCTTTGGTAGGAAGAATAGAGGCGAAGACTATTTTTAAAATGGGGAAAACATCCCAACTTATGGCTGAAGAATTTCCTCCTCATCTCAGTTTTAAAGGGTCATCCCTTCACTCTTGAGGCTGTACCTTCAGGTCCTAGTGTCTCCTACCAGTGGAAACATCTTCTCCACATCCACTCTCTCAAACCTCTCAGTGTTCTGTAAGTTTCAGTGAGACTCCCTCCTCATCTTTGTAAATACCATCGAGTACAGACCCAGTGCCCTCAACCATATGACAAGCCCTTCAATCCTGGGATCATTCTTGCAAACCTCCTCTGGACCTGCTT
Source organism: Rhincodon typus (assembly GCF_021869965.1). Taxonomy (NCBI): domain Eukaryota; kingdom Metazoa; phylum Chordata; class Chondrichthyes; order Orectolobiformes; family Rhincodontidae; genus Rhincodon; species Rhincodon typus. Next base: position 32,101,670 of record NC_063361.1, on the reverse strand, counting down.
TGACCTTAGAATCAGAGGACCTAAATGGCTCACAATACTCTAAAGGCAATCCAACCAGAGCCTTATACAGCTTCAGAAGTACATCTCTGCTCTTGTATTCCAGCCTCTTGAAATGCTAACATTCCATTTGCCTTCCTGCCAAAGTAACCTACATGTTAACCTTAAGAGAATCCTGCACGAATCCTAAGTCCCTTTGCGGTTCAGAGTTCTGAAGGCTTTCCCATTTAGAAAATAGTCTGTGCCTCTATTCTTCCTACCAAAGTGCATAATCTCACACTTTCCCAAAGAATTACATACACAAATAGAAAGGCGCAGCTGAAGAAGGGGCTCATCGTGTAAAGCATCATTGTTGCAAAATCATCCAAATATTCTTCCTTTGTGCTACTTCAAATAGAATTTTTTAAGAAATTACTTTTAATAAATTTAATAAATTCAAACTTCGACTCTTACAGGTTAAAGTTGGTTAAAAAAAATCTCCATTTGAGACACATCTCAGGAGCTGCCTTCAGCTAAGCTCTCATAATCAGTGTTTTGACATCCTTACACCTCCAATCAATCATTCAACAAATTCAGTCATGTCCAGATAAATCCACATTTGATTGTGACACAATTCAAATGCATTGCTGCTGCTGCTCATTCCTCTTGTACAGAAATCTCAATACGGCGATAATTTCCAAAGTATAAAACATTGTGTGACAAGGCTCAGTTACAGACTTGACAGGAATATATTATGTTGAACATTATCATATGCTGAAAACATTGGCCGTAGTAAAAAGAATTAGAAGTTATACTTTTTCTTCTTGTAAAAATAGCATTGGGGATTTTCTTTTTTTCTTAATTATGGTTTACATAATAAGATTTAAGTTTGATCAAAAAAGTGTTTTAAGTGACTATTACTCAAATCAATGGCACGTGTAGTCCACACAGATAAGTATGTTAGCCAGAAAATGTCACATTAAAGATAAGTTTGGAGAGTGTCTTTGACAGGAGTCTGTTAAAAAGAAGAAGACAAGCCTTGTTACACTCTGATGACTATTTGGTGAAGGACAAAACCAGGGATGATCTTCATTTAGTTTAAATGGGATAAATTTCAAACAGATCCAACAGCTCAAGATTGGGGGTCCACAAGATACAGTGGACCAACTGCAGCAGAATTGTGCTCCAGCACAACCTGCAACCTCATGGCCTGGCGTATTCCCCACTATACCAATACCATCAAGACAGGGGATCAACCCTAGTTCAATGATGAGTATAAGAATGCGTGGCAGGAACTGCACCAGGCATATATAAAAACAAGGTGTCAACCTGGTGAAGCCACCAAATAGGATGACTTGCATGTTAAACAGTATAAGCAGCAAGTCATAGACTGGCTAAGTGATTTAGAATCATAGAATCTCTAAAGTGCAGAACAAGGCCATTCGGACCATTGAGTCTGCATTGACCACCCCCCTCCACCTCTCCGAAGAGCATCCCACCCAGACCTAGACCCCAACACTATCCCTGTAACCCCACGTTTCCCATGGCTAACCCACCTAGGCTGCACATCCCCGGACACTGCGGGGCAATTTAGCATAGCACATCAACTTAACCTACACATCTTTGATTCCACAACCAGCAGATCAGATCTAGATTCTGCCTCATCCAATCGGAAATGATGGTGGACAGTTAAACAACTCACTGGAGAAGGAGGCACCACAAAAACCCCCTTCCTCAATGATAGTGTAGCTGACCACACAGTGCAAAAGATAAGACTGAAACATTTATAACAGTTTTCAGCTGGAAGTGCTGAATGATTGATCCATCTTGGGCTCCTCCAGAGGCCCTTAGCATTTCAGATACTAGTCTTCAGCTGATTCAGTTCACTCCACATGATATCAAGAAATGGCTGGAGTTGCTGGATTCTGCAATAACATTCTGATAACATTCCAGCAATAGCACTGAAGCTCTCCTCCAGAATTTGCCACGCCTTAGACAAGTTGTTCATGCACAACCAGAATACTGGCATCTATCCTATCTGTGGAAAATTGCCCAGGTGTCCCTTGTATACAAAAAAAGACAAATCCAATCTGACCTATTATCACCCCAACAACTTACTTGCAATCATTAGTAAAGATATGAAAAGCATCATCAACAGTGCTATTAATCAGCACTTGCTTAACAACAACCTCCTCACTGATGTTCAGTTTGGGCTCTCTCAGGGCTACTCAGCTCCTGAACTCATTACAGCCTTGGTTCAAACATGGACAGAAGACCTGAATTCTAGAGGTTGGGTGAGAGTGACTGCCCTTGACATCAAGGCTTCATTTGATTGAGTATGGCATGAAGGAGCCCTAGCAAAACTGGAATTAATGAGAATCAGGGGAAAACTCTGTACTGGCTAGAGTCATACTGAGCACAGGAAGTAGTTGTGGTTGTTGGAGGTCAGTCATCTCAGCCCCAGGACATCTCTGCAGGAGTTCCTCAGGATGGTGACCTAGGCTCAACTATCTTCAGCAGTTCATCAATGACTTTCCCTTCATTATAATGTCAGAAGAGGGGACGTTCGCTGATAATTCCACAATGTTCAGCACCATTCATGACTCTTCAGATGCTGGAGCAGTCTATGTCCAAATGCAACAAGATCTGGACAATATCCTGTCTTGGTCTGACAGGTAGGAAGTAACATTCATGCTATACAAATGCGAGGCAATGACAATCTCCAAGACAATCTAACAATCATTTCTTGACATTCAATGACATTACCACAGCTGAATCCCCCACTATCAATATCTTGAAGGTTACCATTGACCAGAAACTGAGCTGGACTAGTCATATAAATAGTGTGGCTACAACAGCTGCTCAGAGGCTAGCAATCCTGCAATGAATAACTCACCTCCTGAATTGCCAAAAGCCTGCCCACCATCTCCAAGGCACAAGCAACACTCTTGTTAAGCCTTATAGCTGCACAGCCACTCAGAGTTTCACTGTGTTAAAATCCAGGAATTCTCTCCATAACGGCATTGTGGGTTTACCAGCACCAAATGGACTGCAGCAGTGCAAGAAAGCAGCTCACAACCACCCTCTCTAGGGCAACTAAGGATGGGGGAATAAGCTCTGGACTAGCAAGTGACACCCACATCTCATGAAGGAATAAAAATGCATTCAAAACTGAAAAATGTCAAAGCTGCAGAATGTTTCATGCAAGTTAAGAGACTGGTGAGCATGGTACGCAGGGACAGGGACAAAACATTTAGGATGTAACTACACTGTAAAATGTGACATTTCACATAACACAGAGACTGGAGCAATTTATGCAATAAACACAATGCTGGAGAGTTTTGCTAAAGAATAGTAAAAGAACCAGAAGCATGATGAGCAGGATTTTTTCTTACACAGCAAGTTATGATGATCTGAAATGCACTTCCAGAAACTATGATAGCAGATGCAATAGAAACTTTCAAAAAATGCAATTGTATAAAGGAGAAAAAATAATTACATTGCTATGGGGCAAGTGCAGGGAGAGTGGGATGATTCGGATAGCTTTCTCAAAGAAATAAAAACAGAAAGTACATGAGAAGTTCAGCAGATCTGACAGTATCGGTGGAGAAAAAAACAGAGGTAACATTTTAAGTCCAATATAACACTACTTCAGAACTCTTTCAAAGAGCCAGCACATTCACAGTTGGCTGACTGAAACTCACAGCACAGAATGAGGCCAATTATAATGCTCAAGTTCAGTTACATTGTCCTACCAATCAGTGACTGGCAGACATTAGAATGTGATTTGCAGGAAGCAAGATGCTTTGGTATAATCCACAGTTCCAAATTGTATTCTCCTTCAGGAGAAATATTTGTAGGCAGGCTACAAGTCCTGTTCTCAACCAATACATTTCTAACCAACATCCCGTGAAATATAATTCGTCCAACATACATATCTTAACACTGTTGTTTGATTATTGGTCAAATTTTAGAGTTAACATTTACTATTGTATCTTCCTATGTCAACAGCTCTCAATCAATTTGACAACAGCAAATTAGTTGCAGGTTCTGACCACTAGATGGCCTTAAGGAATGAATCTCTGACGACTGTCATTGTCTTCTGCATTTTATTAAAAAAAATCAACCTGTGGACACTGGGACACACCAGGGAGGGGCAGACGTGCCTGGACACCCTGTTTCAGAGGCAATCACACCCCTTAGATTAATTATATCAAATCTGTCCAAAGTCAGGGACAGGGCAGTGTGACTGCAAGTGACACAGATGTGGGATCTAGAATTTAACTTTGGAGGAACCTCAGACAGCGCCTTTGTCCAAAAGGTATGAGGTTCTTACTACCAGTGTGAATGAGGGCACAGACTGCATGAAGGATGTGCAAACTGATTACAGCACCATGTTGCAGAGTGCCATTAAGGTGGGGGAGTAAACAGATATTTAGTAATAACAGGGATAGCATCACTAGAGGCATAGACACTGTTCTGTGCAGGAAAGACAGAGAGTCACAAAGGTTGTATTGCCTATGTGGTTCCAAGGTTCAGGACATGTGTTCTGGGCTGGAAATGAATCTTGGGAATGGGACGTGGCGGATCCAGTTGGCATGATCTGGATAGGTACAATGACGTATGTAGAATTAGGAAATAGAATCTGCTAAGGAATTGCAAGCAGCTCATGACTACATTAAAATGTTGAATCATAAGGATAATTATCTCTGCTTTAATACACAAGCCATGAGCAAATTGGAGTAAGCTAGATGGGTTGATGGCACAAGTAGAAATAATTTAATATTACTTGATAGCTATGATGAAGCATGGTTACAGGTGATCAAGACTGAGGACCTGTATTCAAGAGTATTTGGTGTTCAGGAAGAAAAGGCAAAAAGGAAACAGTGATGGAGTAGCTTTGTTAATGAAGAAAGGTATAAGTGTGGTGGCAAGGAGTGATATAGAATCAGATGGGTGGAAATAAAAATAGCAAGGGAGTCTTTGGAGTCATCTGTAGGCCTCCAAAGAGTTGCCTCACTGTAGGACAAAGTTTAAATGGGGAAATAATGGAGGGTTGTAAGAAGGGCACTACAATGCCATGGGTGATTTTAATCCACATATTTACTTCACAAACCAGGTGGACAAAACTAACATTGAAGACAAATTTATAGAGCGCAGAAAGGGTTGTTTTTTGAAGCATTAGTTATCAGAATCCATCCTGGGCAGGGTATTTTGGATCCAATTATTTGTAATAAGATAGGATTTCTTAGAAAAAAACTTGTAGTTAAGATTCCTCCAGGAAATAGTGATTACAACATAGTAGCATTTCAAATTTAATTTGAGGGAGTGCAACTTATGTATCAATCAGTATCCTTGACTATTGTCTAAAATGGGCTGGAGAAATAGACTAAGGGGAAAGTGAGTGGATGAAAAGTGGTAGGCATTTAAGCAGATATTTGATAACATTCAGCCAAAATTTATTCCTGTCAAAGGAAGAACCCAATGTAAAAGTTGAACCACCCATGGTTAACAAAGGCAATCAGGGAGGGTATCCATTTAAAAATAAAGGCATACAAAATGATGAAAACTAGCGGTCAGCAAGAGGATTGAGGATTTTTAGCACCCAGCAGTGGATGACTAGAAAGCAAATAAAGAGGGATAAAATTGATTCAAAAAAACAAACTGGCAAGAGATATAAAATCAAACAACAAGGGCTTTCACAAATGTATAAAAAAAGAATAGCTAAAGTAAGTGTAGGACCATGAAGGATGCAACTGAGGAATTAATAATGGGGATCAGGGAAATGGAAGATAATTTAAACTAATATTTTAAATGGGTTATCTCAGTGGAGGACACTATAAATATCTTAATGAAGGAAAGGTCTTGTAACAGTCTCTATCACAAGGGACAGTTTTTGACAAACTCTTGGGACTAAAGGCAGACAAGTGACCAGGACCTGGTAGCCTGCATCCAATGATTTTAAAGAAGGGGCTGCAGAGATAATGGAGACATTGGTTCAAGTCCTCCAGAACACCTTGGATTCTGGAGGGTACCAGTTGATTAGATAAGCACTATTGTGGCATACCTGTTCAAGAAGGGAGGGAGAATGAAAATAGAAAGCGAGAGGCCAGTTAACCTAATATCTATAGTTGGGAAAATGCCAGAATTCATTATTAAGGAAAAAGTAACAGGACATTTAGAAAAGCTTAAAGCAATCAAACAGGGTCAACATGGTTTTGTGAAAGGGACATCATTTTTGACAAATGTGCTAGAGTTCTTTCAGTATATAACAAACAAGGTTGATAAAGGGGAACCAGTAAATGCAATGTATTTGGATTTCCGGAAGGCATTTGATAAAGTACCACATAAAAGATTATTGCACGAGCCAGATTTGTGCAGGTTATGATCAAAAAGACAAATGGAATATTGATGGGGATTGGAACTTAAAGTAAGAGATATCTTGTTTCAATTCTACAGGGTGTTGGTGAGGCTGCATCTGCAGAATGGTTTGTCGAGTTTTGGAATCAAAGTTAAGAATGAATATAATTGCAGTTCAAAAGAGATTCACTTGGCTGAAATTTCTTTGCATTTCAGTTTTAAATGAGGGATTTCGTATTCTGTAACCTAATCTGCACCTAGTTCAAGATTCCACCACAACTGGAAACATCTTCTCAACATTGCCCTGCCAAGCCCCCTCAGAAACTTGCACATTTCAATAAGATCATCCCTCATATTCTAAACAATGACAAAAACAAAGTTGCCGGAAAAGTCCAGCATGTCTGGCAGCATCTGTGAAGGAAAAAACAGAGTTAACGTTTCAGGTCCGGTGACCCTTCCTCAGAAGTCAGTTATATCCTTTCTGAAATACAGGGACAAAAACTGTCCAGGTATGGCCTCATCAATGACTGTACAGTTATAACAAGACTTCTCTAATTTTAAATTCCCACGCCATAGCAATAAAAGCCAAAGTTTCATTTGCTGCCCTTGAATGCTAATGTTTTATGTTTCATGCACAAGGACACTCAGATGTGATACACATTTTTGGAGTCTCGCTCAATTTAATTAATGGTCTGCTTTTTTATTCTCCCTATCAAAGTACATAACCTCATACTTTCCTACAGTAAACTCCATCTGCCAAGATTTTGCCCACTCACGCAACCTGCCCATACCCCCTTGCAAATTCCTATGTTCTCATCACAACATACCCTTCCATTTTTGTACCATCAACAAATGTGGATAGATTACAATCTGCTCCCTCCTTCAAGTCATTATTATAGATTGTAAATAATTGAAGTCCTGAGACTGATCCGTTTGGCACTCCACTGGATACATCTTTTCAACCTTGAAAAGGACTCATTAATCCTGACTCACTGTTCCTACCAAGAAAATTGATAATATAATTTGGTTAATTGACTAATTGGTTTTGCCTCTGGAAATTAAAGTTTAGACTGAATGGTGGGACATTTTTGCTTGTTTTAAGGATAAACTATGATATGGATTTGGGAAATCTTATGGTGGGATATTGTCCTTAAAACAAGTTCAGGATTAGTTGTAAATTTTACTCCGTGAAACTGATTTGGCAAATCACAACAATGTTAAATTTGGGATGTATCATTAAAGTTGGGCTGAGTAGAGGGGTTTTATCCTATGTCAGGCTGTCGTGCTCCTAATTTGGGGGAGCTTGATCTTTAAGTGGGAAGCATTCCATTTCTTGGGCTTTCAGAGTCTATAATACCTTAACAGCTCTATGTACCTACACTCTAAAGACTGCTGCAATTCAAGAAATTAGCTCACCACCACCTTCTTAAGGGTGATTAGGGATGAGTGTACATATTCCATGAATAATATTTTAAAATTGATAGGGACTGATTGGTATTAATATTCCATTATTATTGTGTCATGGGGCTACCAGTCTCACAGAAACTAGATAAACCTTAATGACTTTTTTTCTCTCCTGCATTCCGAAATACCAAAAAAAATCACCCCTTCATGAGCATGCAAAAATATGAAATTACATGCATATCCCATTAAATTATTTGCAATTTTCTCTCCAACTGTCCAACAACTATTCAACGATGAGTGACTAGGCATCTTGACACCACAAAGTTTCCAAATTTTTGCATTTCCAGCGAGTAGAAGAATTAGCTGTCTTGAATCCATTAAAAATGTATATATACTTATGAATCATTCTTTCCAACCATCAGGCATTCCCTGCGCACCCAGCAAGTTCCAACAAACTGCAAAGTGGTAATCATCAGATCATGTATTTTTGATTTGTGTTTTAGTGGTGTTCGTTGGGGGATAAATATGGGCCAGGATACAAGAGATAACTCGCTTGCTGTTCTATGAAATTAATAGTACTACTTCAAATAGTGACATTAGCTTTTTGTCATGTCTATTTAAGGAGGCAGACAGGGCCTTATCTTAAAGCCTATTGAAAGATGATATCTCTGAGAGTGCAATGTAGTACTGAGCTAGTGTCAGCCTAGAGTCAAACTCATAATTACAACATTATAACTCAAAGGCAAGATTGCTACCAATTGAACCTTGGCTGAAAGTCTTAAAAAGCGGTGGAACTTGTTATGACTTAATCGGAAAGAGTACACTAATAATCGTGCCCTATAAGCTATTCCACAGTCATGACAATATATAAAATCCTAACAAGTCTACCAAAATGACTAAATTGCTTGACTGATTTCTACTCAGAGCAAAAGCAATTCACTTCAGGTTTCATCATTAACAGAAAACTAACTCTAATTATTATAGTATACTTTAACAAAAAGTCAGAGAAGAGTAAGGATTTCAAATTTACTATTATGTCACGTAAACTATACCCTTTACAAATACCCAAATACGCCTACACTCCATCATGATCAAGATAGACAAAGTCAAACAAATTAACACATACTATGGATGGAAAAAGAATATACTCAAGGTAAAATTCCCAAGGTCAAAAATCCAGATCACAAAGTAGAAAGTTATTTTCTTATAATCTTTTGATTTTAGCAATGATTACACACTGTTGTATGGAGGATGATGTTCCTCCTTTGATTTCTGGACCTTTCTTGCTTAAAAATTCTTTCTTTTACTCTTTCTTGGTTTTTCAGTTTTTTACCCACATGTAGAGAGAGAGAAGAGATGAATACTTTCTGTATGCAGGTTCTGGATGAGTTTCTCTCCACTGTATTGCCATGTGCAGCCGTTAACACTCTACAATTTAACATCTCAGAGGGCCTTCGACTGCAGAAAGTCTTTAACTTAAAGGGCTCTCGATGCCGCTGACTGTCAAATCCTACCTCTCATTGCTTCAAAAAGCAACATTGCTTGGCACAGCTAAAAATATGTAACACTTGATTTTCAATTTGCAAAACTTTCCTGTTATTTCAGTTATAACAGTTCAACTTAGATTTCAATTTATTGTTCCAAAAAAGTAAATATATGGTCCCTTACCAACTACATATTTCTGCTGCTCACATCTAAAACTCATATCACCTATTTGCATGCTTCAAGAAGAGTGTAGACGAGTTGTTTCTGGTGACCTGGCCAACTTTTCTCGTAATCAACATCATTAAAGCAGATTATCTAATTTAGGAGTTGTTGTGTGCACATGTGTCACATGAAAGATGTATCATTGAAATTGCAGTGGAGAAGGCTTCATGTACATCAGGCTATCATACTCCTACCATGGGAGAACTTGATCCTTAAATGGGAAGAATTCTATTCCTGGATCTTTCTGAGCTCTGTAGTAAACAATAGGGATTGATTAGTATGAATAATCAACAAATTTGTTATTGTTACATCATGCTATGACCAAGTTGTGCAAATTGGATGGTACTTTTCCTTCAACACTTCATAGATATTTTATTGACTGTAAAGCAGTTTGAAAAGCCTTAAAGGAAAGTTCTAATCACCTTCTTCTTAAAAAAAAATTAATCAGGAATGTTACATTTAATCAACGTGCTGAGTTTGAGTTAGCTAACACTTATCAATAGAAAATATTGATTTGTCATAGGAATGGATGCAGCAACACTGTTTTCCACATGTGCTAATGTTAGTAGAACTCTCTTTACATGCACACATAAGGCAGGTAAAATGTTCACACATATATTTATTTAACCAACATCTACCACCATGAAATAACCAAACATGTTAAGCACTTACAACAGCCAACAAAAATGATAATACACTCTGCTTTATGTCTTACCATTTTACCTTAGAAGCATGCAAGGGTAAACTTGACATGCATATGCCTGGCAAAGAATTGAGGATATATTTCCAATGATAGTGTCTATTAGTCTTTTTATTAATTAATTGGGAATGCTACCAGATGTATTTGGATTAATTCTGGTTATATATAACTCAGATACTGAGTGTATTTAACTAGGGAACACTCATTCAAATCTGCAAAGTGTTAATTAAAACTGGTACCAGAAAATGTTTGTTTGCAAAACAAGTGATCTTTCTGGAATGAATATGCATTTAACTTTAGATCAAGTAATTCCTGGTTCAAATCCAGGAGTTTTACAAAAAATGTATATAAGGTACCTTTAGCATAACAAAATATCCCAAGGTGCCTCACGAGAGCAATATAAACCAAAGTATGATAACAGGCAGATAAATAAAAGCTTGGCCAGAAGTGTAGTTTTAAGAGGTGTCCTAAGGGAGCAAAGTGAGGTGGAGAGATGGAGAGGAAGGGAATGCAAGAGTTTGGGGACTGGCAACTGGTAGTACAGCCATTAATGGTGGGGCAATTAAGATTGTGAATGAGGCCAGAATTAAAGGAGTGCAGTTATCTCAGAGGGCTCTGGAAAAGGCAAGGAGAGATTTGAAAACATGGATGAGAATTTGAAAATCAAGGTGTTATTTGACAAGAGCCAAAGTAGCTCAAAAGAGCCAAAGATGTGCCATGAAATCTATAATTGTTATATCTAAGCTGAGTGAGAAATTTTGGAACAACAGCAATTTGACTCAGTACACCAAAGTACAACTCCACCCAGGTAGAGTCCTCAGCGCACTCCTCTACAATGGTGAAACCTTACACTAGGCAGGAGAAAAGGTTCACAGCATTTCACTTTTGTTACAGTACTTAAGGAGACTATTCAAACCATCATGTCTGCACTGACTCTCCAAATGAGCATCTTATCTACTGCTAATCTCCTGGCTTCTCCCCTTAAAATTGTTCACTTCTAATAATCAGATGATTCCCTTTCAAAATGTCTCAGTTGAGCCTGCCTCCACCACACTGTCAGGCAGTGCATTGCAGACCCTAATCATTCACTGCTTGAGAAAGTTTTTCCTTGTGTCACTTTGTTTCTTTTACAAATTAATTTAAATCTGTCCCTTCTTATTCTTGATCCTTCCACAAATGGGAACATTTTCTCCCTACTTGTGGTGTCCAGACTGCTCATGATTTTGAATACTTCAATCAGACCTCCTCTCAGACTTCTTTTCTTCAAGGAACAGTCTGAAGTTTCTCATCCCTGGAATCATTCCTGTAACTCTCTTGTGCACAATCTCTAGTGCCTCCACATTTTACCAAATGTGGCAACCAGAACTGTACACAATACTCTAGCTGAGGCCAAACTAGTGTCTTAAATAAGTTCAACATAAATTCCTCACTCTTCTAATTTATGCCTCAATGAATAAAGCTTGGGATACTGTATGCTATATGAACTGCTCTGTCAATCTGTTTTGTTATCTTTATTGACATTTACCCATCAAAACCCAGGTCCCTCTGCTCATGCACTCCCTCTTTATTTTATATTGTCTCTCCACGTTCTTCATCTCAAAATACTTCACTTAGCTCTGCATTGACACATTTGCTGTCTTAGATATATCATTGGCATTCCTTGGCAAGGAATTCCTTGCACAAGACCACCATCTCGGAGGACATGGAATGAGCTAATTCCATCAACATACACTCACTGTTAAGTCGGTGATACTATGCCAAGTCAGCAGCATTCTTTGTATGGATCATGATCACATCTACAACAATCTTCAGTACAGTGAACTAGGCATTGGGCCACCATCACCTGGGCTTCTATATATCCACTACAAGAACAGCTGGAAGTGAGCTATAAAAGTGGTGCACAGTGATACTAATAACTGGGAAACTGTTACTGATGGCTGTGACCTCTGGAAGCTGACTGCTTGGAGGACTTTGGAAGAAGCAAGAGAAGCTCAACTGGTCGCAAAGTGAGCCCAGAGGCCAGTGATTTTCCCACATTTTCAACCCACCATGTCCCCCAGAGCAGGTGCAGCAGAGTCTGCCATGCCAGAGTGGGGCCTGTGAGCTACAGAAGATGACAATGGACAATGGGAGGAATGGATTAAGTTAGCCTTCTAAGCCCATCTCTGCCTTGTGATTTTGAGGAGAAGAAACCATGTGAAGGGAGAAATGAACATCAGGTCAACAAGCTTTGACATAAAGGTCATTCTAAGAGACTCCACAACCAGTTTGCAGAATTCACCAGGAAAATAATCACTTGGTCTGAACATTACACATCTTCCAAAAACAACATTAGCTACAAAATGCTAGTGATAATTACCTATTTCTCTCATCTTAATGCAGGACACGTTTCACAGATTACAAAATGCATCAGTGGAAAACATAGTGAAAACTATCCTGAAAACTCATCAACAGAGTCTTATTTACATTCAAGAAAATCAAGGCGAAGAATTGCAAAACGCAGTAAAACTGCACAAGAATGTAAGCTCTTCATCTGAAGTCTCAGGAGTCCCACCAAAATCTTTCAAGACTTGTAAAACCTTTCAAACGTCTGCACAGCCAGAAGTAGACTGGAACATCTGAAATGGATTTGTGTCAATCTGCATCAAAGGATTAAGTTCTTGAAGATTTCTTTTAGCCTTATTAAAATATCAAGAATCTGAGGTCTCCATGAGCTCTCCCGTGACCCTCCGCTCCTAGCTGGCAGGAATCCTAGACTAATGTGCAACTCAGAAACTGCACTGTAGGATTGTAACGGCAGCAGATTGCTTTCAGAATTAACTATTCACTATTCCATGTAAAACACCAGGAAAGAAATTACTACTGGATATTTTCATAAAATTATGTTTACCTTACTCTATGGTTATTTGATAGCATTCCAGTACTGTCCCCAACCCATTCAGTTCCTGCTGCTGCACTGATCTTTCCAGCTGCTTTGGAGAAAGTTAACAGCTGCTGTATTCAGCAGCAGATGTACAGTAAACACAGACTACAACTTTAAGAGCCTTTTTAGATCCCCACTCTTAGCTCAGTGGTATCCCTCTGGCATCCAAGTCAGAAGGCAATGGGTTCATAGACCCACTTCAGAGATGTGAGCACATAATTCAGGTTCAGACTCTGGTGCAAAACTAAGGGAATAGTGCACTGCCAGAGGTGGTGTTTCATTGGATGAGCCTTTAAATTGGTTAGATTTTGGAATGATAGATATTTGTCTGTAGATATTTGTCAGCTACCACAGGCATGATGCATTGAGTGGTCTTCTTCTGTGGCATAATGTTTCTATATTTCTTTCTAGGCTAGAATATGGCCTTCAGGTGGACATAAAATTTACTACAGCAGCATTTGAACTTCTAACAAAGGTCAAGAAACTTTTACCTCAGTCTTCAGGACAAGGAGAAAATTTGGAATCAGCAAATATCACAAACCACAGGGAATTTGTGCCTGTTCACTGCATATTTCAAACTTCTGCACTTGGGTCATTATGTGAAAATTCAAATGTCTCCTTCAAAGACATTGTATGAAATATTCAACTCATTTTGTGAAATAGATGCCTCGGCAGCTTTGCATTATCTCAACAAGTCCAACTGTAAGCTTCAACAATGAATTCTAAAAGGCAAATCAACTCAATAGAGATAGTAAGAACTGCCGATGCTGGAGTCAGAGATAACACAGTGTGGGGCTGGAGGAACACAGCAGGCCAGGCAGCATCAGAGGAGCAGGAAAGCTGACGTTTCGAACGGTCCCGACCCGATGATTGCCCAGCAATCATCCAATCAGCCAATTAGTATTTAAAACAATCTGGAGGAGGAAAGCTAGCAGAATTTTCCCTCCTTTTCTTCTTCCTGGTATCCTGATGGTGAGTGCAGATTCCCCATTGTGTCAAGATAACATCAGCAACTGCAGCCTTAATGGAAATCGGTTGCAATCTACATGTCAGCACCAAGGGAGAAATCTCTTTACAATTGAGTATTTTATTTAGTGGGCCCTTCTGGCTTAGTGGTATTGTCACCTATCTCTGGACTAGAAAGCCTGCTCCAGATGTCTGTAATAATAGGTTTATTAATATATGTTCAGTAATTCATGGATTTGTGAGGTACTGTTATCTCAGGTAATGTTCTAGAGGTTTTCTATCAAAGTAGATGAGCTCATGAGTACAAGCACAGCATGGTGCAAAGAAATAATGGTAAACTTGCAGCCTATTACTGTGTTTACTGCACACAGTGTACTTTCCCGAGCATGAAATCGCTGCATACAATGCACAAGTCAAGCCTATGTACGCTCCTAATTTTCTTCCATTTTTAGAAGATATTGCATCATGCTATTGGCCCTTCACTAACATAATCATTTCATTCATTTCAAGAAGTGAGGTTTGACAGGTTACAATTTGTCCTCGTCAAACCATGTGGGAAAAGGGAGACAACTTGGTCTACTCTAGTTGCTCAATTCTACCCCCACCAAATCATGCATAGAAACATAGAAGATAGGAGCAGGAAGAGGCCATTCAGCCCTTCAGCCTGCTCCTCCATTCACCATGATCATGGTTGATCATCCAACTCAATAGCCTAATCTGCTTTCTCCCCATAACCTTTGATCCCATTCGCCCCAAGTGCTATATTTAGCCACCTCTTGACTACATTCAATGTTTGGGCAACAACTACTTCCTGTGGTAATGAATTCCACAGGCTCACCACTCTCTGGGTGAAGAAATGTCTCCTCATATCCGTCTTAAATGGTCTACCCCAAATCCTCAGACTGTGACCCTGGCTCTGGACACACCCACCGTCAGGAATATCCTCCCTGCATCTACCCTGTCTAGTCCTGTTGGAATTTTATAAGTCTCTGAGATCCCCCCTCATTTGTGAAAACAATCCTAACCTAGTCAATCTCTCCTCATACGTCAGACCCACCATCCCTGGAATCAGCCTGGTAAACCTTCACTGTACTCCCTCGAGAGCAAGACCATCCTTCCTCAGAAAAGGAGACCAGAACTGCTCACAATATTCTAGGTGTGACCTCACCAAGGCCCTGTATAACTGCAACAACACATCCCTACTCCTGTACTCAAAACATCTTGCAAAGAAGGCCAACATACTATTTGCCTTCTTTACCACCTGCTGCACCTGCATGCTTACCTTCAGCGACTGGTGCACAATGACACCCAGATCCCACTGCACACTCCCCTCTCCCAATTTACAGCCTTTCAGGTAGCAATCTGCCTCCTTGTTTTTGCTTCCAAAGTGAATAACCTCACATTTATCCAAATTATACTGCATCTGCCATTGATTTGCAGATTCACCCGACCTGTCCAGATCATGCTGAAGGATCTCTGCATCCTTGTCACAGTTCACCCTCCCACCCAACTTGGTATCATCTGCAAACTTTGAGATGTTTCATTTTGTTCCCTCATCCAAATCATTAATATATATTGTGAATAACTGGGGTCCCAACACTGATCCCAATGGCACCCCACTAGTTACTGCCTGCCAATTTGAAAAGGACCCATTAATTCTTACTGTTCGTTTCCTCTCTGCCAACCAGTTTTCTATCCATCTCTATACATTTCACCCAATTCCATGCACTTTAATCTTGCACATTAATTTCTAAAGCGGGACTTTGAAAGTCCAAATAAATCACATCAACAGACTCCCCTTTGTCAACTCTATTGATTACATCTTCATAGAATTCCAACAGATCTGTCAAGCATGATTTCCTCTTCATAAATCCATGCTGATCCTGCCACTGCTTTCTAAATGGTCCGTTATAAAGTCCTTGATGATGGATTCGAGTATTTTCCCCACTGCCAATGTTAGGCTCACTGGTATTTAATTCCCTGTTTTCTGTCTACCTCCCTTTTGAGGCATTAGCTACCCTCCAACCTGCAGGGACTGTTCCAGAGTCTATAGAATCCTGGAAGATGACCACCAATGCATCCACTATTTCTAGAGCCACTTTCTTAAGTATTCTGGGATATAGATTATCAAGCCCTGGGGATTTATGTGTCTTCAATCCCATCAAATTTCGCAGCACCATTTCTCTACTAATGTTAATCTCCTTCAATTCTTCCCTCTCACTAAATCTTGCATTCTCCAATATTTCTGGTATCTGATTTGTAACTTCTTTTGTGAAGACAGAACTAAAGTATGTATTCAGTTGCTCAGCCATTTCTTTGCCCCCTACTTTACATTCCCCCATTTCTGTCTGTAAGGGACCTACATTTGTCTTCACCAATCTCAGTCTTTTCACGTACCTATAGAAACTCTTAGCGTCAGTCTTTATGTCTTGCAAGCTTACTTTCATATTGTATTTTCCCCTTTCTTAATCAATTCCTTGGTCCTTCTTAGCTGAATTCTAAACTGTAGTTTTTAAATTTAGCCCACAGTGGCTGCCCCAGGAGGTCTTGGATCATTTGTTAAATGGATTATATTCTTGCTAACAATCCTAAATCTGCATTTTTTGCTAGCTTGAGCCCAGTCCTACCCTTAATTTGAAAGAGTTTTCTAGATTTTGCTTTCTCTTGATAGTGTTTTGTTTAGATGCCTGGGTTATAACTGAATAGAAGATTATTTAAGTACAGATTTAAATGTTCCTAGCTCAAGTTCATGGTCCCATCATACCTCTGAAGTGTAGATTTTTGGAGAAGAGGAAATGAAGGGATTTGGGGATAATTTAGAAAGGCAGAGCTGAGGCAATGGATCAGCCATGATCTTGATAAAGAATATCACAGGCTAAAGGAGCCAAATAGCCTACACCATCTCTTTTCTCTTATACCTCCATGAGGTTCCCTATCAGTTACCTATGTTTAAAGCTGAAACATTTAAGTTTTCCAGCCTTTTTTAGGTTCCAGTTCCAGCAACTTTTCTCCATCTTGGAATTCAAGATTTGAATATGTGGTTTAAATTTCAGTGCCGAGAAATTGAAATATATTCAAGTTATCCATGGACCAGAACAAGGTACATTTTGTGCACAGGTTCCATTGATTTATTGTTCTGTTCAGATAAATCAGCATTTTATTTGTGTTATTGGTCAATGCTCCACAGTATCTGAACAAATGAATACAAGTTGACTAAAATAAAAGCAAAATGTGCAGGAAACTTGAAACAAAAATAGAAAATGCTGAAAATACACACCAGATCTGGCAGTATCTGTGGAGAGAGAGAGAGAGAGAATGTTTCAGGTTAAGATCTTTTATCAGAAGTTTATAAACAGGTACAAAAGCAAGGAAATGACAGAAGGGAAGGAAAAGAATTAAGGTCTGTGACTAACTAGAGGGCAAAATGACAAAGCAAGTGGTAATGATACAAACAAATGATTAAAAGTTAGTTTTAGAAGAATTGAAACAGCAACAGGAGAACTATTGGGAGAAAAGGACCAATGACCATAATCTGAATTTGTTGAAATCAATGTTTAAGTTCGATAGGTTGCTAAGTTAAAAACGTTGAATTAACATCCCTACATCTCTTTCAGTTTGCCATTCAGATATACTAACACTATTCATGACAATTTTATTCAATGTGTAATATTTTATACTTACCTATTTAAGTTTAATGTACCATTTGTCCAGCCACTCATAAACTCTATCTGACTGATTTTCTGCTTCATATTGCCAATTTCATATACAATTTTCTCTTTCCAGTTTAATATTAATTACAAATTTGTTGTGTTTACAGTGAAATGTTGAACAAAAGTTTTGTAAAATACAGTTTTGAGGAAGGGTCACCGGACCCGAAATGTTAACTCTGTTTTCTCCTCCACAGATGCTGCCAGACCTGCTGAGCTTTTCCAGCAACTTTGTTTTTGTTCCTGATTTACAGCATCCGCAGTTCTTTTGGTTTTTATGTTGTAAAATTTTAGCTGTAGGAATGCCAAAATTAATCCTTGTGGAAGAAAACTCATCACTTCCCCAACTCACACAGTATCAGTATTTTAACAAGTAATCTTCGGGTTTTAAAATTGTTGTCAACAACTTTTTACTTCAGTTCCCCACCACAATTAATCTAAACAGCGTGGAATTTGATGTTGTTAAAAAAATACCCTTTTGGAGGTATAAATGTACAATACCCTCAGATTCACTTCCACAAAGTTTGAAAGATGCTAGTCAGACAAAATTCCCTCAAATTGGTGCTTAAGATACCCATGTTCATTAGCAGTAATCCATAGGTTTACTTTATTCCGTCATTTTATTCAATATTGAAGCAAGAAAACCTTGTGTATTTGTTGAAATAGCTTCTGTCACATTTTTTACACTTTATCAGTGTTCTTCCATATGTCTGTAATGACCATCAGCTCCTCAGAAATCCCATTGCTCTGAAGAAAGTTCACTTGACCCAAAACATTAACTCTGATTTTTCTCCACAAATACTGCCAGACCGGCTGAGATTTTCCCTTGTCTCACACAAGATAAATGAGAATACATTTGTCTTCAGTCTTTTAACCTCTCTGATGAGCTGTAACTGATGACCTGTAATCTGGTGAATACCAGTAATTGAAGACATTGTACTCATGTCTTCCCACATTATTATTTTGTTCTGTTCTCTCTTAATATTGCAATTATTTCATTATCATTCAGTTTCAAACCCATTGGCATCTTTTAGATTGCCACCTCCTTTCTCAATGTTCTTTTTTTACAATTGTTTCTTATGAATGTGCTTAACATCTCCAGCTGGTCTCTCTTACCAATCCTTCTTTGCATGTCTAGGCTGTCTTTTAATCCATTTATGAATATTCTTATATTTGTCCTAGTTCACTTTTCACCCTTCTCCCTTTAGTATTTGCAGAATTTGTTTTTACCTGATTTGCTTCTGATGGTCTTGTTGATCTGTTTAAATTTATACAGTCCGTGCTTGTTAATTCTAGAATAATTTGACCTTGCATGCTCAGTACTATGCCTTTTAGGATATGCTGCTTGACTTTAACTTAAGTGTTATAAGTTAATCTCCCAAAACAGGTTTTTATACATTTGTAGTTTATTTTCCTGAAGTTGGCCTTTTGTTTAAAAAAAAGTGTATTCTTGGCTCAATATTGTTGAATCCCAGATTATGTTGAACCTGAGTGTTCTCTGTTTGGTGTCACCCAGGGACCTATGATTTCTGTTTCCAATATCAGCCAACTATTATCAAGTCAAGATGTGCACTATTTCTCATGGCATCTTAGATACTTGGGGCCATGAATCCCTCAAGCAAACTGTTTGCTAATTTTATCTTCCCAGATTATATTAGATTGCTCAGAACCTCCCACTTAGCTAAAAATGCAGGATAAAAATGGGTCAAAACCTCCCATTTAGCTGAAAATGCAGGATAAGAATAGGTCACATTTAAGCATATTTTGTGCTTAAGCCACTAGAATGGAGTTTGTGAACAGACAGCCTCTTAATTTGCAGTTAATGGTGCTAGCTTCTGAGCCACTGCTGAGTCTGCCTAACAAGTATTTGTTCATTGCTAATCTAGCCATACCATTTCCAGACAAAGTTACTTTCCCATAGAATAAATTGTAGACTTTCCAATTTTGATCTGCTGGCCCACTGCATCCTTTTATGTTTAACTTGTCCCCTTATATACCTTTCCACCTCTGTTAGATCAACCTCTTTAACTTCCCTGGGATGCAGGGCTCCATCACATCTACAGTTCCTTCCAGTCCAATGTACACTGACCTTCCTGATCTCTCAGATTTTATACATTATCTGTTACCATTGTCTGAGTTTTCTGATTCTGCAGTTTTCAACGTTCACATGTGTGTTAGATATATAGCATACTCTGTTTGCTCCAAGTCGGTTCTTATGTTTCACGAACATACATCCATCCATTCAGTGAATTTTACTTGGGACATAATTTGCTCTCCATTCCTTCCAAACATCCTCCCCTTTATATTCAAATGATTCTTATTAGCTCTTTAGTATTTTTCTCATAAATTTCATACTCTGTATGAATGCAATTCTTCTTCAGTTTAACAGAGATGTCTAAAAGTGGTATTTACATAAATTCTCAATTTTCTTGGTGAATTCTTGACTTTTACCAAGGACGTGAAATATGCCAGAAATCATTGCTTTGCTTTCTTTCTGTCTGAGTTTTACAGATAATTAGCTGCTTTTGAAATGTAGTCTCTGTTGTAACGTGAGCAATGTGTCAGCCAGTTTACTCATACTGGGTGATCTTCACACAAACATCTTTCAATGCTCCTGTATAATTTCTCCCTTTGCTCACTGGTAGGACCCCTCACCCCACAGTCAGATTATCTATTTAAATCCATCTCCAGAGATTTGAGCACATAATCTAGGTTGGCACAGTTGGGCAGTCCTAAGGGGGTAATGCACTGTTGGAGATGCTACCTTTTGAGAGAGACATTATAGCAAGGCCCTGCCAACCCTCTGAGGTGGATATAAAGAGACCATGGGCTCTATTTCAAAGAGGAGGAGGGAGATGCACTTTGATGCATGGCCAATATTTATCTTTTAACCAACTTCTCTGGAACTGATTATTTGGCCATTACTTTATTGCCACGAATGGGAGTTTGCTATGTGCAAATTGGTGGCTGTTAATTACAACAATGACTACACTTCAGAAGTACTTACTCAGCTGTAAAACACTTTGGAACATCCTGAGGTCATGAAGACAATCATATAAATTCATGTTCCTATCAATCCACACCATCGTCTTCCTTCACATTTTCTGTATAATACCCTCATAAGACCCTACTTTGTTGAGCTCATTAATTGTGAGCTTACTCTCCATTGCATTAATTCACTGAGATAGAAGTGATTAGAATCCTTTTTCAAAAGACACAATTATCTTTTCTGTATAATTATTTTATCTTATTTGTGTACACAGTAAACAGTTCATTGTGGGGACTAGTTTGAAGGAGTCACAAACCCAACAGAGCAAAAGAGCCTAATTAACATTCACAGATGAAGCAGACACTTCTGAGGTTAATCTCTTCCCTACTGATGTCAGTTCAGCTTCCCTGCAATGTCAGACTTGGTAATAAGGCCAGAACAGTTCCCTTGATAATATTATCGGCATTTCCTGTTTAAGCAAAACATTAAATAGATAGACAGCAAAGAGCAGAAGAATGCTTAATAATTAATGGCAATTCCTTGTAAATGACTTGTGAAAGAATATTGATGGTGACACCTGCTCTTTAAGCAAAAAAATTTCTCATATAATAAAAATGTTAATCATAATACATTGTCAGCATTAGATTTTTGAAGGGATTAGTGAGAGAAACCTTCTAGCAAATCAGGCAAAATGCAGAGTAGCATAACATTTCACTGCCTAGTTAAATAGATTACGTGTAGTGTACTGAGTCATACAATTCAGTAAAGTCACAGATCTGTATTGAGTTAGTCAGCATCAGTTAAATAACATTGTATGGGTTTGCTGGTAAGATGGTTATTTTACTGGACTAATAATATAATGAGCAGGACTTATAGCTGAAATAAATTAGTTAAAATCCAAACACATCAGCCAGGAATTTATCTTCAATTAATTGAACAAAGTATGGAATAAAAAGCTAGCATCCATCATGGTAACCATTAAATTAACTGGATTGTGGTACAAGATAGAAGGATTTGGGAGTCCTTATCCATGAACCACACAAAACTAGCATCCAAGTACAGCAGGTAATAGGGAAGGCAAATTCAATGTTGGCCTTTATTTTAAAGGGAATAGAGTATAAAATTAGGGAGGTTTTGCTAAAACGAAGCAAGGCACTAGTCAGACCACAGCTAGAATACTGTGAACAATTTTGGGCTCCTTAGCTAAGGGAAGATATAATGGCATTAGAGTCAGTTCAGAGAAGGTTCACTGGGCTGATACCAGGTATGGAAAACAGATTGAGTAAGTTGAGCTTGTTCTGATTGGAACAAGTTAGAGGTAACCGTATTGAAACATGCAAGATTCTTAGGGAACTTGACGGGATGGGTGCAAAAAGATTGTTTCCCCTGTTGAAGAGTCTAGGATCAGAGGGCATAATTTCAGAATAAGGGGTCACACATTTAAGGCAGAGATAAGAAGGAATTTCCACTCTCAGAAGGTAATGAATCCGTGGAATTCTTTATTGCAGCAGGCTGTCAAGGTTGGGTCATTGATTACATTCAAGGCTGAGTTAGACAGATTTTTAATATGTAAGAGAATCAACGGTTATAAGGAAAAGGCAGGAAGGTAGAGTGTGGATTATCAGATCAGCCATGATCTCATTTAATGAAAGAGCAGATTGGTAAATTGAATGGCCTACCTCTGCTCCAATGCCTACAGTTTTAACAAACATGCTCTGGTTTGCCAATGATTATTAGGGGAGGAATGCTTCTGCCTGTTTCTGATCTGGTCTATACATGACTCAACATGTAGTTGTCTTTTAACTGCTGTCTATGTTTATTTATGTTTAGGAGGTGGCTCTTCAACCCAATTTCAAGGATAATTGTGAATGATCAATAAACGCTGGCTTTACCATTGTCAACATCCTATGAATGAACTAAGTTAGTGCTGGAGTACTGCAAGGAACATATGTTAGAAAGGTGCAAAAAAAATACAAGCAAGAGTTTCAACTTCTAATTCCATTTTCATGATCTCTGTCAGAGCTTGAATACTCTGCATTTACCCAGGTGGGAGCAGCTCAAACAACACTCAAACTATCCAGGATAAAGCAACCCGCTAGATTGGCACCCTATTCATCACTTCCAACATTAACTTCATCCATCACTGGTGCACAGTGACAGCAGTATGTACCATCTACAAGATGTACTGCAGGAACACACCATGGCTCCTTTGACAACAACTTGCAAGTCTACCACCTAGAAGAACAAAAGCAGCAGCTGCATTGGAATATCATCACTTGCACGTTCCCCTATAAGTCACACACAAGCCTGATATTTATATACTGGGACTCTGGATTCAATCAAGTCTCAGCACATGCTATCCTGCAAAGTCCAATAGGCTGCTGATGCGCTTACTTGCTGACTAAACTCATGAACAAAGAATTTTCATTGACTAAGCTGGCAAAGGAAAATGTATTGTGTCTTAGCATGAATCATTGTC
The DNA here is from genome assembly GCF_021869965.1 of Rhincodon typus. Classification (NCBI taxonomy): domain Eukaryota; kingdom Metazoa; phylum Chordata; class Chondrichthyes; order Orectolobiformes; family Rhincodontidae; genus Rhincodon; species Rhincodon typus. The sequence goes on along the minus strand of NC_063361.1, from coordinate 32,078,459 downwards.
TTTAGAGATAACAGGAGAAAGCAGCAGCTACATAGTAAATTAACTTAAATGATTAATAACTGTTTTGTTATGTTCACAAAGAGATGTGAGTGCATTCAATGATGTGATCAGTGTGTGTTTGTGCTGTGTTCACGTATGCAACTATCTAAGCACGTTAAATATTCCAAACTTTTCATACACCAGTTACTCATCCATTGTTTTGCCTTCAGAAATATTTGCACACTCCAAGTGCTGATTTATACATGTTTTTGATGTAATTTTTTTAAACAGTCAGTGTAAGCTTCAAATGTTGAAAAGATCATCATATTTGATAAACCTTTCTTGGCTTATTTATGAATATCAAAAATAGAAATTATGTTGATAGCAGTGATTACCTAATCAACTTATGTTTGCCAAAAATAACCTACAGACTTTTCTTTCAAAATCTTTTTCTTCCCTTTGAAGAAGTCAAAGGGATTTGAATAAATATATTTCAATGTGCTGAGCTCTGGCTTCTGATGAAGTGTCTTGTAGGTTTGAAATGTGAAAAAACACAATAGGTAAACTTCCTCAGGAGTTTGTCTCAATCATCCAACATAACTTTGGTGGAAGTGGCACAGGAATGCTGCAGATAATAACCATTTTAACAGGGTTTCTTTGGCTTTGCCTGCAAAGTTACAACAAACAATTAGGTAAAACCTATACAGAAATTCATCCACGATAGTCAAGTGTGACATGGCAGTTTAGTCATGAAATAGAACTGCATTGTTGGTGGTGCCATTCCTCATACAAGGCATTCATCCAAGGCCTGCTTTATTGATCTGGTAGTTGATGTAGGAATAGGAGAAAATTAGGAACAGAAGCAACACATTCATTTCCATAGGCTTGTTCCGACATTCAATGAGATTAAAGCTGAGCTGTCCCTTGAATCCATTTTCCAACCTTCACTCCATCTCTCTTGATGTCCTTCCCTAACAAAAGAATTGAGTCATTTCAGTTATGTCCTCAGCTTTTTGGGGTGAGGGAGTGCCAAATTCCTATATTGTTTGTTTGAAAAAAAATACTTCCTGATTTTGTTCCTGCATTATCAAGCTCTAAATTTACTATTGTGTCAACTGGATCTGAATCTCCCATCAGAGCCAGTAATTTATTTATATTTATCCAATCTGTTCAAATATTTTAAATGCCTACTTATCCCTATTCAAGGGAACAAATGACAACAAGATTCAATGGTATAATTTGAAAAAGAGCAAGTCATTTTACACTGTACTTTGAAGTGTCTTACAATGAAAGGCTATTTTACATTTAAATTCAGAAGGAGATTCTTGTGCTTCTTTGGATAATGATCCATGACATGCCACTTGTAGATATATGGGAAGAGGATCTCATTCTGGTGTGTTATCACTGTCAGCCTGCTGCCATTATTATTCACATCTGGTCATGTCATCAAAATGTTTCAAAGTATTTCACACAATAAATTACTTATGAAATGTAGGGGCTGACAGACATGTTAGTAACCAGAGGATACAAGTTTAAGATAATCGGTAAAATTGAAAGGGGAAAATGTGGAGAAATATTTTTATGCACCTAGTTATGATCTAGGTGGATTGCTGAAAGAATGGTAGAAGCACATTAATGAGAAATTTTCAGAAGGAAATTAAACATTACTGGAAAAAGTAACATATGTAGGACAATGGGGAAAGAGTTGGAGATTTGTACTAATTACATATTTCATTCATTAAAAAGAGTCACCATGTGCATGAGGATCAAATGGTCTTGTTTTCTGCTATGTGATTCTGTAAAATTGTTTCACAGAGCCTAAGATTGTGCAAGGTACTCATAGAAAGAGAAGTACCTGGAAAATTCTGTCAAGGATCAATCATGTTGTGTTGAGAAATAATCTATGGGTGATATTTATGTAATTTGCCCTGTCTGTTGGCGAATTTCTGCAATAGATCCAAAGGTTTGCTCTTGGTACAAAACAGTTGACTCTACCAGTCATTACTGATTAAAATGAATGAATGCACACGTTCTTTGCCTATGTATACACTAACACACACATCAGCAGATTCCCAAGGGAAGATTTAAAAGGTAATGCAAAGCTTTTGTTCAAATAAAAAGCTGGAAGTCTGAAAGAAAAGCAGGAAATGAAAGAAAAGCTCAGCAGGTCATGCAGCATATAGAGGGAGAGAGAGTTAGGATTTCAAACTTCCAACCAGAAGTAGGAATTTAAAAACGTAAATGTTTCACCAAGTATGGAGGAGGTGAGAGAAAGGATAGCTCAAAAGGGAAGGCCTGTGATAAGGGGATAAAAAGGAGATTTTGCTACCTGCTCATTAACTATTAAAAATTATATCGGGCAGCTAGGCACAAAACCAATCCCATTGCTTCACCTTCATAACGGTGGCCAATAGACATACACACTGAGGCTGCGAGTATCAAACAGGCTCCTTGGCAAAGGGCCAAACATTTTTAGGCCAGGAACATACTTTGTCATTTTCCTTGTGGAACTATTCACAGTTAAAAGCCTCTATGCAACGGCGTTGCCATCCATCTTTCCTTTCACCAAACATAGATTCACGCACTTGCCTAAGTCCAGCATTTTCTAGATTTGTTTCTCATATTATCAGAATTACGTTGTTACTGTTTAAAAGATCGGGAAACGTGGCGGGAATCCGTGAACAATTGAAACAGGGAATTGGACAGCGTACTTGAGAATAAGGGACTTGAAGGGTTACAGACAAAAATAGAAGCACGGGTGTGGGAGTAAGGGCAAGAGCTCTTTCAAAATAAAACAGCAGGGAGTACGACGGGCCGAATGGCCTCATTCTGTGCTGTGGTGTCTGCGATTCTAGGAGGTTTGCTGAGCTGATGTATTAATGTTTCTAACATAAATATTTGGGCAGGTAATCTAGCCCGACTCCCCGTACCCACAGTGACAATTACTGACGAGATATAATGCAATCTCCGCACCTCTCAATAGAACTGTTGGGCACAGCCGATATAATCGGCCGCCCACTGGGTAATAGTTCCAGCTGGTGACGCGGTGTTGTTGTTACTCATCACACTCCTCGTCCTCTGATGCTTCCTGGGGTCCGAGCAATTATTTGTTAGAAACATGAATAATTGCTAAAAAAAAAACAAGCTTTGCGATTTGTTTTTGAGAAAACGATGGAAATCTTGTAATGTTTTTGGAAAAGTTCAACACTAAGAAAAATGCACTTTTCTGAAATGTCCGGGGAAATTGCCTTTCATCTGATGTATGCAAATTCATGGTAACTGGAGATGTAATGTGCTCAGTTGATTGTTTGTGTTTATATGCCAGCCAGAATGAAACTAACAAACCTTTTCCTATTCGTTTGGTAAAGGGTTTTTTTTTGTTTTAAATGGTGGTGTGTAAGAGTTATTTATTCTCTATCTTGTAAACGGATTGGCTTATTGATGACCCGGCAAATGGAAGTGAAGAAGCGCGGTGCCTGGAATAAGGGCATTTGGGGAATTGTTCATTTTCTTCAGTTTGTGCACAATTTGGGTTGATTGCTTTGTGTACCCGTTCTAGAACAATCTCCGCAACCAACGGATGCTAGACCGACCGCAGCGAGTTTCTCGTTCAACTGGGCAAAATAAAAGCAATAGTACGTGGGAGAGATATTTACATGAGGTTAAACTCCTGTATATCTACATTTGCCCAGCCTAACTTGAATTGAATCTCGCACATATTTGTTTAAAATGTCACCATTTCGAATGTACATCAAAGTGGGAAAAATCTCCATAAATTTAAATAGGAGCCTGCAACACCCCTCAATCTGTTTGACCATAAATCTCTGACATCTCCCCATTGTTGATAGATCTGTCCCAGAACCGCTGTTTGAAATAAACATTATCTTGATGAACATTTTGACGGAAATCTGCCATCATTATCTGGTCTGACCTACATGTCAGATGACTCTTAACTGCCGTTTTAAATGGCCCTAACAAGCCATTCACTTCAAGCGGCAATTAGGGATGGGGAACAAATACTGACCCAGACAGCGACGCCCACATCCCATGAACGAATAAACAAAAAGAATCTATAGAGTAATTAACCAGAACTACAAGTGTGCCTTAAGTTTGTAATTCCCAGCATAGTGGCAATTAATTCCACAATCTTTACCCAGAAGAACGAATTGTTGGAGGGAGGAAGCAACCGACAAAAGTTCCCAAGTTTCGTTCCTCATTCTCTCATTTTGTTCTCGAAATGTGACCATATTTAATGGTTTAATACCGCCTCTGCAGACCAACCCAATTCGAATTCTAGTTCAAAAATGGTCTGCAATCCGTTGTAATCGTGCGGATCAGAAATTCCGCCTTCACCCTTTTCCTACTATTGATAATTCGACTGTAAACACTTCGATGAGAACTGGACAAATAAAATCGAAAGATTTACTTCGGATCGAGCAGTGGAAAACCACATGCAGATTTATGGTTTAAATCCTGGGTCAGGCCAACAACAGTGAAGCAGCTAGACAGGGCTAGAGCCATTAATACCGCCCCTTCCACGACTGACCATCCTGAAAGATACCACCTCATCCCTAACAGTAACTAACTAATCTACCCAAATGATCACCTTTCACCCACATGCTGACAGGCACCTTGGGGACTTTGAGTCCTGCACTTTCAGAGACGGGTCTATTTGGTAGATCTCAGTCTGTCTGCGGCGGGAAGTGGCTGAGATGCTGACTCGTGACAATAGATAACACTGTCTATCCAACGCGTGTGTTTAAATCTAATCCCATTTAAAATTTCCAGCTTCCAATTTTGCCAGGTTTTCTTCCTCTTATGGGTCATGTGTAATTGATAATATCCGACTGGCCTCTGGCCACGATTCACATCCAATTCTTGCGGTTTCTGTCTATGTCCTGAGGGAGAGAGAAAAAGATGTTTGGAATGCCCGCGGCGTTTTTCACGAGAAATGTGAAATATTTTCTGTTGTTAGCAGCGCCTGGAAGAGCCACAATAATGAAACCAGTTGGGGGATGTTGAACCTGTGTACAGTCCTGTCTCTGTAGGAGAACATTAGCCGCCTTCTGTAGGTTTGAATGCGGGAAGATTTCCGCGATTGTGGCTGTTGTAATTTGTTTTTCAATTGAAGATTTTAAATGAACACTTTGGGATTGGCGGGGGAGGGGAAGTTGGGGGGGTGGGTGTGGGGTTGGTGGAGATGACCCAGCATCGAGGGTTACCATAGCGACCCTCCTAAAAGGTGTACGATGCGCGGAGCTTGATGGGTAGGTCTGTTAACTGCTCTTGTTCATTGATTTTGTTGCATTTTGGTCGGAGCAGGTTTAAAATCTCAGCCCAGTCGCTTTCCTCGCCCAGCAGCTCGCCCCCACCCCTCACCACCCCCCATCTTCCCCGCCGTTCCCCTCGCCATATCCTGGCTCTGAGCACAATACCGGCGCTGCTAGTCTTTAACCCAACACAAAGCCCCTGTTTCTCTGGGAGAGAGAGAGAGAGAGGGAGGCGGCGGCTTGGGGGTCGGTGGTAGCTTCAGCCCGTGAGCGCTGACTCAAATTGGTTAAGTTTCAAGACGATGAGCAGAAGGGATCTGGGCATCAGTGAGGATTTTCATCAACAGAGAATCACAGCACCGGGAGGGGGAGGGAGCGGCACCGTTCATGCCCAGACCGACTCTCCGAATAAGCAGTTCACCTGGTGCTACCATCTCCCCCACCTCTCCCCTCTAAACCTGCACACTCCTTTTCTTTACAGATTATAGTCCAATTCCCTCTTGAATACCTCGGCTAAACCTGTCTCCACCACATTCTGGTCAGGAAGTGACAATTATCCCCTAAAAAAACATACAAATAAGCAATTGCTATTGGCACCCCAGTTATATAAATCAGCTCCAAACACAGCTGGTAGCTCCAATGTATTTGGTGGCTTCATATTCACACAAGATTCTGGGATCAATACCGTATCCCTCTCCCTCCCCCGTTTGCCTTTTTAAGGCATTTCCAGCTCAGCCCTGAGCACCTCCTGTGGTGTCCGTCTACCAACAAAAACAAAAACAGAAATTGCTGGAAAAGCACAGCAGGTCTGGCAGCATCTGCGGAGAGAAAAATCAGAGCTAACATTTCGGGTCCGGTGACCCTTCCTCAGGACTGGACCAGGTCACTGGACCCGAAACGTTAATTCTGATTTTTCTCTCCACAGATACTGCCAGACCAGCTGAGCTTTTCCAACAATTTCTGTTTTTGTTTCAGATTTCCAGTATCCACAGTTTTATTTTGTCTGGTGCCCTTCTGTATATGTTTCCCCAGGTGACTCCCTCCCGAGAACAAACCACAGCTGGGGGACGGACTGCTCCACCCCGTGTAAAACAAAACCGTTCCAGATCAACGGCATGAACGACCCAATATTCAGAACTGAATTTCCATCGAGTTGTGTGCGAAAGAGGCTAGAGTGCTCCGGATGTTGTGGCAATGGCGAAAGAGTGGAGAGATTTTGGCAGCACTGGGTTCAGTAACTACATAGACTTTTAACTATATAGACGGAGCAAATATATAAACGTTTCGCGGATGAACCCATGAGAAACACATTGAGCATATACGGAGACCGTAACTGGGTCTATATTAAATCCTTATGAAATTAAAGCAGTTGCATTCCTATAGCGCCTTCACGATCTCGGGATCTCCCGAAGCGCCTGGTCGCCAATTAGATATTCACCTTTCCACGGCTGAAACTGAAGCACTTACTAGGGTTTCAGCCGAAAAGGCGGAACACAAATGCTGGAAATCTAAACACGTTAGAAAGCGACGGAAAAATATATTGGAGTTATTCAGCCCCATTGAAACCAGAAACCTACCTTTCTCTTTCAGCTGCTGACCGGGCGCTGTGCATTCTCCACATCTTTTTTTTAAAAGAAAGAATTATGGTCTGTCCCCTCAAAAACAAGTCAAGACCAATCGGCGCACAATCGTTTACAATCGCTTAATAAGGCAATATTGTGTTACCCGTGTCCATTCCTTTCAAAACTTTATTCAATATGTTTTTTTTTGCTTTAGAAAATAAATGGATATTGTCAATATTTTAACGGAATAGCTGCATACCATTCTCCAGTCTACAATCGAAAGGTTATTTTTAAACACTGGAAGATGTTTATAATTAAAGTAAATAGGCTTCTAGAATGGTTTAATAGGTTTATCAAAACATAAAATAAAATTGATGCAACATTATTAATTCTGATCTCATTTCCTTTGTGCTGTTGTGCCGTAGCAAATCGTTAGTAGGACAGAGATACCATTTAGTTGCTAAGGTCCGTGTTTCATTCAGTCTCACACTTTTTTCTCTCCCAATAACATACACGCCACGTTAAGAAAATGCTAGATTGTACAGTAGACTCCAGTTAATGGATTAAATAGAGAGGAAAAATCGCAATTTGTATGAAGCAGCAAAACCAGTTTGTTTTGGAACTACCTTAATTCTTTTGCAGTGATTATTTGATTATCGTTGTCAGTGTTTAAAAACATCACATCTTCTACGAAGAAAATGATGGAGCGCAAAGAATCAGGAACAAAATAATTAAAACAATTGACTATATACAACCTTGGCATCATTCTAACCATTGTAGCTGAGAACTTGCAGCAATAGGTTCCAATCCAGTTACTCTCAATTGCATTTCGTGTGTTTTCCACACAAAGTCAAACCATTCACATAAAATAGCTTCTCCGTCTCTGAACCGTCCCCTTTGTCATTCTAACCATAGCTGTTGAAGAGATTCCAGAAGGTCTAGCTGGAAATGTAGCAATACCTAGGAAAGCCACAATGAATAGCGTTTCCGAAGGCAGTTGGATGATGGTTAAAAGTATCCCTGAGATTGGAAAGATTCCACCCAACTCTTATTTTCAGGGATACTGATTCCCACTGGGTGTAGTGAAGAAGACTCAAGGTGATCAATTTCTCTGGCCTGAATAAGGGATCCGCCTTTTCTTCCTGTGTTAATTGAGATCAGAAACTGTTGGTTTCGCAACCCTTGACCGCAGACATTAATTTATTACCCCATAAATGATGTTGAAACCCAAATGAGTGAAACACAGCACTAGTTTGTAGCGGGTACTGAATGTGTTTCCCCAAAAATACAAACTGTTCCTTAGACCACGTCAAGTCCTATCAAGGACATTTTTGTTTTTAGAAAAGGATTCTCTACGTAATGATGAACAACAGCTCTCAGGCTTCCGATTGTTTTGTCAGCCTGATACCAAAAGACACACGTGAGATAAAACAAAAAATTCTTAATATTCAGAAAAAAGCTTTGCATCTTCCAACACGTGTCTCTCCTGGACCTGGTCAACTCTAATTGACTACACCACCATCCAATCTGAACTGAGATTAAAATCAGTCAAGATCACTTTATCACAATACCAGTTGGGAGACTGGGGGCTGGGGGAGGTCTTGTGGCATAGGGTAGTGTCCCTATCTCTGAGCCAGGAAACCGGGTTCTAAATCCCACCTGTTCCAGAGGTATGAAATAACATTTCCGAGCAGATTGTTTAGAGAATATCGACCACAATACCATGACTACAATGTCCCCCTTTTAACAACTGCCATGAATGAGGTTAGTTTTAAGGCAATTCTTTGTTAAATGTACAGGATTTTAGAAAAAACAAAATCTACGCCTGATTTCTCAGTAAACACAGTGGCGACCCAATAGTATCCTACGGCCCAATAATCCTTCATTAAAGATGAATCCACTATAGTCGACATTTGCAATTAGAGGAAATGAACAGCGACGTCTGGGACCCCAACCTGGAGGTGTCTGTGTGTGTGTTATATTCGTTTACCTTTACAAATCTGCGTAGGGAATACAAATGTTTCTGACAATAACCATATTGCTAAACAGAATATATATATATTACATTTAATAAACGGCGCAGGAGCCAGTGTGATGGTGGCCGCGCCGTGTTTAATATACAGGCGAGTCCCTTCTCCTTTGTTGGTTGAAAATTCAGTTTGGATCCGGCTTTCAGCAGGAAGCCGGGGCCGCCGAGCCGTTAACAGTCACTTTGCGGCCTCTACCGACAGATGGAGGCATCTGGTGACAGTTTGTGTTGCCGTTCACGACGGAGGCGGCGACGGCTGGGTACTGCGGGTTGGGAGAGACCGCCGGCGTGCCGGGGCTTGGCAGAGACGAAGATGTGGAGGGGACGGCGGCTGGACTGCCTTTGTCACTCACTGAGTCACTCTCCGAGTTTATGCTGGTGTTAGCGAAGTCCTCGTTCGGGTGACTGAGTTTTAACCGTTTGCAGGCAGGCTGGACCTTGTATTTCAGAGGCAAAGGACCATTCTGCAAATGGAATGCAAAACAGAGATGCTAAAGCCCATACGGTTTGTAGTCAATCAGACATTGTAAATAACATGGAATGCAATACACACATTTGACTAACGTCCTCTAGAACAAGTCTTTCTCGTGATGGCAATATTTTGGAAGTCTTATCTCTACCAGTTATGTCACCCACTCATTCAAAAGTGACTTACAAATGTCAAGGGGGCACCTAGTTACAATTATCTGGATGCCTCATTATTTTGTGCTTCTGATAAAGCACTGCAATGAGTTTCCCTCAAATAAAAATCTCAATGTTTAAAAGATAGCGTGCCAACTTCTTCCAGTTTTCTCAACTTCTCTCGTATTCTTTTCAACATGGTTGTGTCCTTCACTATGGGCCCTGGGATTTGGCAGAGGTTTCCTAAAAAGCTAATGTTTCTGTCTTCTTAAGAAGACCAATTCTCACACCCAGTATCTCTTCACTTCTTAACTTCTAAAACCTTCTGTACTCAAACAGCAAAGCATTAACACAAATACTGTCGGAGCATCAAATGTGTATATAATACATGAATGTTCAAACACAGTGATACTACGTGAGCTGACGAGTTATGGGTGGATAGGACAAGATTTCTGAGAAAGGGGCAAGGAAGTGCAAAGGATCACATCTATGCAAGTTTTATCTGTATTACACACGTATTCCTGTGTATTTTTGACTTTCCAGTATTGAGAGGTTATATTTGAAATTATTTGGATACTTTATTATTTTCCACTCTGGTAAAACTTAGAAATGAGTCAGTTCTGATATAACTGAAGGCCACAGAGTCGGGACAGATACATGTGGATTTGTCTATTTCAATAATCAACGTAATGGGCAAAGTGGGAAAAGATTGCACAACACTCCGGTGGTTGCTTAAATATCATATTAATATCAGGTTAAACATTTGCATTAAAAGACAGAACAGTTGGGGATTATATACATTGCAAATTTAGCTCAACCCATGAGTGTTTCCAAAAATCTGCAAGATTAGTAGTTAACATCTGCAAAGGATTTGTATGTTCTCCGACTTTAACATAGCTCGTAGGGACAGATTCTATAAAATTTGAGAGCGCCTGTCTGGCATTTTTTTCCAAGAGTAAAGGGCAAGGTCAGATAACATATGCACATGCACCTTTTGAATTGGCTCAGCACGAGGTACCTGGCTCCATATAGTGCAGAGAATGAAACGAACAGATTGACGTGGATTACCACATTAATCACGACTAAGGTACCCGTTTTATTTGGACTAAGTAAATGAAGGCAGGATACCTGTTAAAGGCATCGACTGCAACTCCAGCTATAAGCGTCTGTTAAAGTACCCTGTATCTGGGTTCCCAATCTGGCCACGGGCCCAAATCTACTGCTGACAAAAACAACTCATTTCCTATCAATAGGCACTATACACCAAGGACTTGCCATATCCTCTTGTTCACGCCTGGCTGAACAGCTGAAACCCGATTGGCTGTTTCTCTGTGTCTCAGATCACCTGAGGATTACCTGGAACAGGCGCCACTGGGAGCGCACAGAACCTGGCATTCATTGCTAAGAGCTAAAAAGGATTTATATATTTGGGAGTGGACAGCCACATTTAAGTTTTATCAATATGTGAAATGGCAAAAACATTTTTTTGGCACACACAGAAGTTAGACTCTATTTTGTCAGCCGTTTAGAAGAATGAGAGGCGAATTCATTGAAACGTATAGGATTCTTAAGGGGCTTGACAGGGTAAATGTTGAAAGGATGTTTCCCCTCATGGGAAAGTCTAGCACCAGAGGGCATAGTCTCAGAATAAAGGGGCACCAATTCAAGACTGAGATGAGAAGGAATTTCTTCTCTCAGAGGGTTGAGAGTTTTTGGAACTCCTTGCCGCAGAGAGCTGTGGGACAGAGTCCTTGTGCATACGTAAAGCTGAGTCGGATTCTTGATCAGTTGGGAGTCAAGGTTTACGGGGAAATCGCGGGAAAATGGACGTAGGGATTGTCGGATCAGCCATAATCCTTTTGAAAGGCAGAGTAGGCTCGAAGCGCCGCCTACTCCTGTTCCTATTTCTTACAGTCTTATGGTCTATTCTCCTTACTGCCTATATTCAACATGGATACAGTGCCAAATACACGCGTATGCGCACAGCAGAGCCATTTGTAAGCAATTTCATCTGAACGTAGGATTGCCTGGACCCATAACAAAAAGCTGAATTACCCGTCTCCATGTATAAATATACGCTATATCCATAAGTGTGTAGTAATCTTTGAGCGGTTCATCTTCGTACATAACATCAATCTAAAATCAAAATAGACAGATCTCAGTCAAGGTTTTCAGACAAGGAAATAAGTTTTGGTTTGATTTCATTTTTTTTTGTTTTAGAAAGCTACACACTTACTCGGAAATTGCTGGGAATATCCATTTTATTCCGTAGAAATTTTCCCAAATGCATCACCGTCATTGCAGCGGGACACCGCAGATACCGTACACTGTTAGCCTACAGAGAGGAAACAGACACAGGCTGTGGTGACTGTCTGGATAAGGGAATGTAATTGGTTGATAGGTATCCTCAGATACTGAGGTGCAGGTTGTGGATCTCAGAACTTCAACTGTCCCGGTGAAGGCCAAGCAAGAGAAAACATTATTCAAGTCATAATATCATGAGGGGCATGGATAAGGTGAATAGTCAAACTCTTTTCCCCAGGGTAGGGGAGTCCAAAACTAGAGGGCATAGTTTTAAGGTCAGAGGGTTCACGCAGAGGGTGGTGCGTGTATGGAATGAACTGCCAGCGGAAGTGGTGGAGGCTGGTACAATTACAACATTTGAAAGGCATCTGGATGGGTAAATGAATAGGAAGGGTTTAGAAGGAAATAGGCCAAATGCTGGCATATGGGACTAGATTTATTTATGATATCTGGTCGGCATGGACGAGTTGGACTGAAGGGTCTTTTACCATGTTGTACATCTCTATGATTCTGTGACTCTAACCACTAAAATAAAACCAATAAACTGCATATACTGGAGATATGGAATATTGGACTTGAAACGTTAACTCTGTTTCTCTCTCTCCACACGGGTGCTGAATTTCCCCAGCACTTTCTGTTCTTATTATTATTGAACTGCTTTGGTCAGCTTTGATAAACTTGTAACAAAGGTATAACAGGGCTATAACTTTGATTGCATGGCGCTAATGGATAGAAATATCCATTATTGTGCAGCGTCTTGCTCAACCAACAGAGCTCACTGCAGCAGCTGTCGACGGTCAGTAATATCATCTAGGGCACCATAGTTATGCACTGTGAGTTACAGAACACGAATTAGGGCAGGTTCTTTCCAAGACGGGAGAATTTAACCTGAAGGCAACTGTACACACAGGTTATTTTCGAAAGGAAAGATCCCAGAACAAATTAAACCCAATTTGCATGATTGTATGGTCAACAAATAAGCATGAGCATACTCCCTGCTCGGTCCTCACTGTTGCTGAAACCATTACGCGCGGTCAAAGATAGGGTTTTGTGATTAGCAAACTTACACTTCGTTTAGACTCAGATAGCAACAGTGATTTAAGATTGTGACTTTCTTATAATACAATTTAACTACACTTATAAGAGCCAGCACGAACTCAATGGGCCAATAGGCCTCCTTCTGTGCTGTAACCACTCGATGTTTCTTTACAAAAGAACACCGTGGTTAATGTTTAGCTTTAGGATATGACCTCTGCCTTGCACGGGCATGGCTACATAACGTTGATACCTGAAATTGTCTGGATCCATCTAAACGGCAAATTTGTACACACAACTGTACTTCCGTAAAGGGGCAAGGAATAGATAAGACAGAAGCAGGGAGGTTGTTTCCACTGGCGGGTGAAACTAGAACGAGGGGGCATAGCCTCGAAATAAGGGGGAGCAGATTTAGGACTGAGTCGAGGAGGAACTTCCACACCCAAAGGGTTGTGAATCCGTGGAATTCCACGCCCAGTGAAGCACTTGAGTCTACCTCGTTGAACGTTTTTAAGGCACAGATAGATTTTTGAACAGTAAAGGAATTAAGGTTTATGTGGGCAGGCGGGTAAGTGGAGTTGAGTCCATGAAAAGATCAGTCATGATCTTTTACTGAATGGCCGAGCAGGCTCAAGGGGCCCGATGGCCTACTCCTGCTCCTCTAACGTTCTCATGGAACTGACATCTACATGTAGAGGAGTTTTCCAGAACTTCGCTGCTCAGTTATGATCAGGAAGCTCCAAAGATTAAAAGGAGGATGTAAGACGCTTTTACTTTAAAGTGCTGCAGGGTCTTTAGTTGAACAGAACAAGTAAATATTGTACTGAAGGCTAATAACCGATTTAACTACAGCTACACCTATGGCCACAAACATTTTCTGACTCCAACCCATAAAATTGCCCCCTAAAAAGACCCACTGTTGTGTTTGCAAAATATCATTAGTATATTAGCAGCTTCGTAATCTAAATGTAACAATTACTTTCATGAACGAAGCTTTGCTCTGTCGTGGAGCAGCCTCTTTTGTTTCATGTCTCTGAAAGTATTCATCATATCTGTTTAAATTATACACTAAAATGGACAATCAAACTCCTAAATAGATCTACCCCAAAACTTCTTAATACATTGTGTCAGCATTTACTAATCAACTATATTAGCAAAGATTCTTTGTAAGCATTTAGAGCCATAGTCATAGAGTTGTACAGCACAGAAACAGACCCGTAGGTCTAACTCGTCGATGCCGACCAGGTATCCTAAATTAATCTAGTCCCATTTGCTAGCATTTGGCCCGTATCCTTCTAAATCCTCCCCTATTCATGTACCCATCCAGATGCATTTCAAATGTTGCAATAATACCAAGATTATAGCGAAAGAAGGGGACTAATTAGCTAGTGCTTTCAAAGAGCTGACACCGCTTTGATGGGCCGAACGGCTCTGCCCATGCTATAAGCTGCTGTGATGTTGATTCTGACTTTCTAACCTAATATTTGAAACCTCAACCACGGAAGTGGTTTTCTGCTCTAAGACACTGCCAACTGGAATTGAGTTTACTGAATATTTTAGACGCTCACGGAAGTGATCTGTTTATTGAGTCGACTGGTACTCTGAAGAAAACGGAACTGTGAAATGGAGATCTTGCTACATTCAGTTCGGACCAATAAATGAATAAATAAAAATATAAACGTTTGCCTCTGCTAATATCAACGATCGCCCCTGTAGTCTATTAGAGAATTTGCTATAAACAATTCATCTAGACTCGAAACGTTAGGTTGCTCTCTCTCCACGGATGCTGCCTGATTCACTGTGATTCCCAGCGTTTATTTTTGCTTTCACAACTTAATTTTACAATTTAAACAGTGAATTACCTTATCTGTATCTTCAGGCTGCGGGACCTCTTTCTTTTCTGATCTAGAACGACACAAATTGAAAAGGTTTGATTAAACGTGTTTTTTTAACAAAACAATTACTAGATTCCCAGAAATACGCCACTGTCTGTAAAACACGTTGAGTTCTTGATAAGCGCGCAAGAAACACAATTTTTTTCTTTAATTAATTACAAGGTCGTGTAGTCATTAATTTTCATTCCGATTTATAATTCTTTACTGACTGGAACTGAGAGCTCGCTAACTTCCTTATGGTCTGCAGAGTCAGACATTGTTAATTACAGTGACTTGGTCTCTCCAAAAATAGTAACTTGAATGTTCTTACAACTCTGTAGAATTTCGGCTCGTCATAAACACAATGCAGAATAGATAGAATTTGCGAGAATTTGGATAGAAACCCAATTGTTCTTGTTCGTAGTATTTAATCTCTAGTACCCTGCTTTCAATAATCTTTCTGATAAATTAAGTTGAAAGTCATAAAATGGAAAACTCTCCGCAGGAAACTGCGTCCTCGGGCAGTTTAACGATGAACCAATAAATAAATAGAACATGGTGTTCATTAAATATGCAATTTGTAAAGGAATATAATGACCAACGTAAAGGTGACAATGGATGAACATGCAAATCCGACAGTTTTACCAAATTCAATAATCCCTTACGCTTAAAATTAGTGAAATAATGTACATGTAACGTGGTTTTGTATTGATATAAAGATGGTTGTATAATTATTAAATATTTCATCATTAATCTATATCAAATGGAGGATCTGTTAGTAACAGATGGGTTTTTGAACATGCATTGACTCGTGTTAAGGTGAAGCATTGGGGCACAGATGGAGCAAGGATAGAAGAGTTCTCCCCGGCAACCTGTCCAATATTAATCCTTCACCAAAACGTCACCAACGCGAGAGAAACAAATGGTCATTGTCTCATTGCTGATTGTAGGGTCTTGTTGAATGCAAATTCATGCCGTTCTGGACATTATAACAGTGATTACCCCCTTACAGTGAAAGAGGTTCTTATACAAACGGTACACCTAATGCAAGGTGATGCGGATTCAATTATATTGCATTAGCAAAATGTCATAATTGCACGGTAGACCAATTATTATCTAAAAGAGATTTGTAATTCCCGCCAATGCAATATAATGGAAGACAGCTGTTCACAGACGCCTACCCTTCTATTTTAGACAAGGAAAATCGCCGAGCTGATTGATACTAATGGATTGCTGGGAATCTGATGACCAAGACAGATTTTTTTTTAAACAGGATGAGTATCTTTCATCTGATGTCCCGCAACATTGGCACGCTTTGTTTTCACTCCAGACTTTGTACTTATACTCGATCATATGTAGCAGTGTGACTATGTCCAATATTCTAGTGGTCCCTGGTTACTTGTTAAACGGTATCTGTGTCACGTTAATTCAAATAGATAGACGCGCTTTTGTTTCTGTAAATTACAGTGAAATGCTATGAAAATCAATACTGCCGTCAATCCCGAAGTTAAGACTTAAGGAAGGTTCAAATTAATCGTTGCGTTGCCAAAGACGATTCAACTTACTTGTTGCCCTCGTAAAACTCTAAAGACAAACTAATAATTTCGTCGTCTGTAATAATTCTCTTCTCCTCTTCAGTGACTTCCCCACGATCTTCGTTTGAACCATTTGTGACTGTTTAGGCAGGGAAGAAGTGTAGATATGCTTGAATTGATAGTTGGAAGATGGAAAACCTAGAACTATTCAATTAATTGAACCCGAGTTTATAGAAAGTCAAGTGTACAGATACTGGAGATCGAACGGCCAGAGGGTACATTCTCTGTTTTCCCGTGATTGTCATCTCTGCTTTACACAACAGCCGGTTTAGGATTCGCCTGTTTATTTAACCCTTTGAAGCCTCGCTGGTGCATTCGGCTTCTTAAAGTAAGTTGGATTTTTTTAAAAAAAACTCTTATTATGTTGACCGCACAGCCAACGGTATGTATAAAATAAATGTACTGTTTGGAGGCAGATTGAACAGAAAATGACTTCATGTAACCACATTAATTAATATCCGAGTTCCATTTTTAAAAAATTCATTAACGAGGTGAGGGTATCATTTGCTACGGCAGCATTTATTGCCCACCCCTAATTGCCCAGACGGTCTGGAGTCACATGTAAGCCAGACCAGGTAAGTGGCTTCCTTCCTAAAGGACATTAGTGAACCAGATGGGTTTTTTTTCCCCCTGACAATTGGCTTATGGTTATCATTAGATCATTAATTCCGGATATTTATTGAATTCAAATCCCACCATCTGCCGTGGTGGGATTCAAACTCAGGTCCCCAGAACGTTATCTGGGTCGCTAGACTAACAGCCCAGCGATAATACCACTGGGTCATTGCCTCCGCGCCCACCACCACCACCCCCCCGTAAATAGAGGTTAACCCTCTGGTGTTTCTGAATTGTCAGTAGAAGTATTCTGTTGTGTGATTCTGATATTAGACTGAAGTTGATCATGTAGCATTGAGTTCTAAGGGAGGCAGATTTGCTGCCGAAATAAGAAGGCTTTGTTCCCAAGACAGTCTCAAATTTACAGGCGACGTTAATCTCCTTTTTTCACATTAACACTTACCATCTGCGGAGGGGTGTGCCGCATAGAAATCTCTCCGTCTCTTCATCTCATCTGTAAGAGAAAATAAAAGCAGCAAAATGAGTACAAGTGCTCTATTTTAACCTTTGCAAAAAATGAGGCAAAACGTGAAGAAAAGTTGCCTACCTTTGAAAAGGCCAGGAACTAATTTATAAACTATGTCTTGTAACGTTTTATCGGCCCTGGAACAGAGGGGAGGACAATAGTTGAAAGTACACGGGCGGCAATCTCAAGTTATGCCACATTTAACTATGTCTAATAAATATGAAGATGCGCTCGTCAGAAAAGGCCTCAGTAATCCAGTTAATCACATGATTTGGGGGGAGATTACATGATTACCAAAGGAGGAACAAGGACTACCTTACGAGGGTGAACGTGGAAACAACAGTTTACACACACACTACGTGAGCTCGGTTCCCTTTAGCGCCGTTTATGTTATAATTTGTTATGTTATGTTATGTTATGTTATAATGTTATAAAAACATGAATTTCCGCAAGTTGCTGCCAGTTCTTAAAGGGGAATGGTCAGAGGGAGAGACAGAACTCGCCAGCGTTCAAAAATTAGATGTTTGCCTGGAGCTAAGTGAAGGGATGGTGTTGATGAAGTTTGGCTAATACATATCCAATTCTTCGGAGAGTAAAAAGCCTGCTAAAACTGATATTCACAACCACAGGTTCCAGAAGGTTCCAACACAACTCACCTGATGCTAAGTAGGGGTCTAGTTTTGTGAACTTGTACGTCACATATGGGACAATATTTGTTGGTCTCCAAGTAGCGAACGATACAAGTTTTACAAACTGCCAGGGTTTAAAGAAAAAAAAGTTAATTGTTAGACCATTTGACAATAGCAAGTAGACGAGTGAAACTTCAAACTTTCTGATCACTTTGCGCAAATGTCCAAGAACCTCAGTATCGTATATTATTTCTGAACATATGGAATCTAAAGCCCTGATATTGAGTTTACAAATATCTGAGCAGTAGAGATAAATATGAGATGCATTAATGCTGTTTGGGTTTTTTTTGGTTTCGATTGGAAAGCGGCTATAACTCAACGTCCAGATTGGCGATCAATTCAATTGTTTCAGCTGACACAATATAATTGGTTGTGATAGCACCAGGAATGGATCTCTCTCAGGGTGGCATCTCAGGATGTGGATGATGGGCTGACTGGGACAACCATAGTCACAACTTGAGCTGCTCCTCGCGTTTCAGTTCTGGAGGCCCCACCTTCCCTGGCTTGCCCTCAAGCGCTTGAGGATCTTGCAGAGTTCGCGTGGGCAGTCGAAGACTGTAGAAACATACTTCTACAGATGCAGGCAGATCTAACTCGAACAATGTGTCGCTTTGAGTGATATTTTACAGCACCCTGGTGCATGCGACCACTTGCAATGATGGACATGTCGAGTTCATATTGGGGCCATTCCTATTTTCTTTAAAAAGTCTTTTAAGCATATAGCAACAAGTAGAGGCTGTTGAATCCTCCACCTTACACCGAGACAATGAGAACGTGGCTGATCAGTATTGTTCAACAACATATCCTGGCTACTTATCCCACTCTCACCGCCGCCACCTTTACCGAACAAAGCACTGTCAATTTCAACTTTGAAGTTTCCAATTGGTGCACAGTTTTTTGTGGAGACAACTCCTAACTTCAATTCCTCTCAAGTCTTTGAATACTCAACATGTAAGTGAGTGCTTTCAAACAGGAAGGTTGCTGCATCAACTGGCCCTTAGCTTTCCTTTTGTTGGCTTACTCCAAGTAACCTATTTCCAGAGACTTAGGGACGCCATTAAGTTTCAGTTTTTCTGGGCCTATTCTTCAGACAAACGCAGGCCGTTGTTGCTGAGAGTGGTGCCTAACTCCAGGTATAAAGTTTGATAGATCTGTTTACGTCGGAATATTATAATGAAACAGCAAGCCTCCCCCAAACCAGCAGTAAAATCAATCTCTGTAACATTTCTGTAAAATAAAACGATTGCGTAGCGAATGGCCGCCTTCACGACACCCCCATGCTAAATTCTGCAACACTGCAGGGTCCACAGAGGCACTAACATACTCTAGGTTTCACATTAGCTAATAAAGTCTTCCAGTTTTGCTGTCACGGTTTAAGCGTCACCTCAATCATTCAATCAGTTATTGCTTTGCAACATACTACAGTTTCTGTTAACGTTGCATGATATGGTGATACAAAACACCAACTTTTCACTATCTAATCCCGGATTAATTTATTAGTGAAGTCAATCATTTTTGAAAATGTTCTTCGCGGTTATTACACAGGTTAACTCGGCCAAAATTAGAAACATGTCAACATGAACCAGTGTGATTTAGAAATCCAGAGATGTGCAGGTTAGGTGGATTGGCCATGGTAAATTATCCATTGTGTCCAGGGGTGTGCAGGCTAAGTGAATTAGCCATGGGGAATGCAGGGTTACAGGGCAGGGGATGGGGTGGGTCTGGGTGAGGTGCTGTTCAGGGGGTTAGTGTGGATTTAGTAGGCCGAATGGCTGTTTCCACATGGTGGGGATTCTATGAAATAGACACTGCAGGTATCAGAATACAAATGATTAGCGAATCGTTTTTTGGGAATTTTGACATACTCCTGCCAGGACATCTACCGCATAGTTTGTCACACTTATGCTCTATTCAAGCACCAGCTCGAGCTCCTCTGAAACTGTTCTGTGAAATCAGTCTTCCAACAATGCCTCGGTCAACTTGTCTTTCTGCTGTCATCCACTTTACCCTCTAGGAGAGTTTCCTGTAGCATTTCAGCTCTGATCAAACAGTTGAAATACTGACATTCTTGGATGTCATTGTTTGGAGTATATCTTGCTTTTGCAATTTCAAGTAACTCTTCATTCATTTTATGGTCTGTATGTGGAGTTTTTAGCATACATCTTAACATTCACATTTCAAAGGCCCCTACCTTCTTCCGCAGATTTTTATTTATTGTCTATGTTTCTCTGTCATACAAAACAATTGATATAATGCAGCATCCTGAGTTTCCCCAACCACCCACCACCCCCCCGTAAAAGTTTGAGTTTTCTTTTTGTTAACACACCCTTCACCTTCACAAAATTATTTCTATCTACCTCTATCTGACTTTGGCATCCTATGTGCCACCATTTGTTCTGAATAAACAAACTTGCCCACTAGTTCTAGTGTAACACCATCTATTTCAATTTCACTATAGCTTATTTTCCTCACATATTCCTTCTGACTACCATTTTCATTTTTTTGTTATTCATGGTCACATTCAATCCATGTGCAAACTTACAGATTTTGCTTGATCAAAGATATTTTGTTAGGTCAAAATACTGGAATTTCTTTCTTAACAGCATTTTGGGCTAGCTACATCAAATAGACTACAGTGGCTCAAGCAGGGACCTCACACCACTTTCACAAGGGCAACTAGGGACGGACAATAAATGCTGGCCCAGTCAGCAACACGCACATTCCATGAATGAATAAAAACAAAGGACTCTTCTGATTCTGCAAGTAGTGTTCTTGGCAGTGGTTGTTAAGTTCTGGCCTCTAATATTTCCCCTGAAGGACATCTAACTCACTAAATATTTGTTTTGTGTACAGACTGAATAACATTGGTTACAGTACACAGCCTTGTTGTACAGTTCTCTTCACTTAAATCATGTTAACATCCATTCTGATTCCGACATACATACAAAGCAATTTGTAATCTTTATAATCCATGACAAAAATAAGGTTTTATTTCCAAACAAAAACTCCTTCAACTTACTGAACAAACTGAAAAGACAAAAGAATTGAGACAAAGAATACATCTTTATATTTTCTGCCTGGTTAGATATAATTTTCAACCAGGGTAACATGATTTTTTTTGTTTTGAAACAATTTCAGGATGATAATGTGCTTTGTTTGGATAAAAATAAATTTTATTGAATGATAGTTAATTGTAAATGAGTATTTATAGAGCATTGTAAGAAGAAAATAAAAATATTAATTTTCACGTATGTAGCCCCATGTAAAGTCTTTTTGATGTCTTGAAGAATTACACAGACAGTTTTGGTGATTGGATGCAGATAAAAATAAATAAATGGTGATTGATTACAAAGAGAAAAATGCACAGATGATATTGCAAAGCATTTATTTGATTAATAGGTTCAGATGATCTATATACGGGACAGAATACAAGTGGACTCTTAACAGGGATATAACCTCACCATGCATTCAGGTTTTTTAAAATATTTAATGGACAACTTCTATGAGTTATTACAAACTTGTAATTTACTTTAGGGTCGATATTCTTTACACAGAATTAAGGCTTACAGATGTTTGAGTTTCTATCTTTTCTCAATGCGTAAAGTTAGCCTGAATGACAAAGGCAATTGGGAGGAGACTCAAAATCAATATTTGTAATTGTTTTATGCAGAAAATTTTGCATATGTACCATTGTTTATAAAGCTACAATTCAAACAAGAGACTGAGTGATATATTAATGAATAGCTGGAGTTTCTTGCTTGCTGGTAATTGTAATCAAATTAATTGTGTAGAGAATAAAATGATTGCAAAATACATGTATTGTCTAGAATGGTTTTCAAGCACTAATGTAATCACAGGTGTTATATAGAGTCAAAGAGTCACAGAGCTATACAGCATGGAAACAGACCCTTCAGTCCAACTCATCCACACTAATCAGATATCCCAAATTAATCTAATCCCACATGTCAGCAAATGGCCCATATCCCTCTAAACTCTTCCCATTCATGTACCCATCCAAATGTCTTCTAAATGTTGTATCTTTTGTGAATGATAGATCATGATGGTGGATACAAGATAACAATTCATTCAAAATTCTGCACTTCCAGAATGGTCATTTAAATTCTGAAATTATGCTCCTGCCTTCAATTAAGCACCCTGCTGTAATAATTTTCAATCTTAATTCTTATTTTTTTTCTGAACTGCACTGCAGAAGGAAGTTAACAACAATAAGATTGTTTCACAGTTTCCATTCTGATCTATGCTGTATGCCTTAATACTGTTAAACACATCAATAACTAATTCCAACTGATTGCTCAAGTATTTATTTACAATAATTAGTCTGTTCCTGATTCATTACACATAGGGTTGAAATAAAATAATTTAGCAAATAGGCAATAAGTGATCAATTACATTTGCAATAAAATGAACTGAAGTTACAAGGGTGAAACGTTACAATCAGAAAGGAATATTACAATTATCACATGTAACATATAATTAACATGTAATTTCCCAATAATAATTAATAGAATAATTTATGTTTCAAAAATAGTAATTGAATGGAGTATATTTAATTTAAAATATACAAGCAGATAAAATAAGTTCAAATCCCAGTAGTATTGTAGCTGTCATACTGAAATCGTTTTTAACAAATTTGAGTGATTAAAAAGCTATAATGAAATTGCAGTAAATTACTCATGATTGAAAACAACATTTTACTAATTATTTTGTGTCTTGTCTAACTCATGCATTAGCTACAAAGGAACAGGCATATAGTGAAAAGCTCCTGGTTACCTTGTTGGGGTTGGAGCTTTAACATAATGAAGGGATTACTATGACCTCAGCAACAAGCTGAACAAAGCTCCAGCTGTTCAGAGACGTCACATGAACCGTCAGATTGGGTTACAGCCTTTCGTCCAGAAGAGGTGCGTGTTATATTACAATCAAAGGTACTTGTACGATTCATGAACATTGGAGCGTTTGAGAGGACCAAAGGTTAAAGTTAAAGGGGCGCTAAACGGATATCTTGGCAAAGCATAACACCTGATTTCACTTCTGACCCTGGTACCTCGCGATGCAGAGAATGGCGCTAGTACAATACTCCCTGGGTTCCATCTGGTTCAGGGTTAGCAACGATGCGGGTTAAGCTTCGCCGCAAACAAAGACACATATTGATCATCACGAGGAAGCAGGTGAAGTAAAAGACCCTAGCGTGACAGAAAATGTCATGTAGTGAAATTGCGTTATTCAGGGTTCGGTACGTTTAACAAGTGAAAATCTAAAGCCTGGTGGCGACCAAGATAAGTAAAATCGGATAGTGTTTACATCTTTACAATGAACCCAAACTCGGTTCACTGACCACGTTTTCTGAGTAGGAGATGTGAAAAGATGGCTGAGGTGCACATTACCATTAGAATTCACATAACTGAAGAAATACATGACAGCAAAACTGTTGCAACCAATTGTCAGATACTGCTCACCTAATCTCCAAAACACATCTCACCCGTAGGCTGCTGAAAGGTAGTGATGGGCGTGCTTTAGGCTTAAGCATTAAGAGTTCACATTAAGCATGATTAAAATAAACTCACATGAGTGTAGACATTCAATGATGGTTGTGGCATCTATGAAATATCCCCCGCACAGCGCACACATCAGGTGAGGGTTGAGTTCTGTGATTTTGATCCGAGTGGTTCTGTGCATTTTAGCTGCAGTAGACTCTGCAAAGTTAACAAAATATTATAAATTATTAAGGGTGTTGAAACTCTTGTGCAAGTTTGCTGAGATGTTCCAAACAATTCGATTTTATAAAGAAGAAAAGCACCGGAAGTAGGGCCTTATATAAGCAAACAATTTCATTCTAACTTTAGTAGTCACTTTTCCATTATCAAAATGTCCGAATTCCCAACATTCTTGAATAGAGTACGAGGGCGTATTTAGGAAACACGATTAAGA
The DNA here is from genome assembly GCF_021869965.1 of Rhincodon typus. Lineage (NCBI taxonomy): Eukaryota > Metazoa > Chordata > Chondrichthyes > Orectolobiformes > Rhincodontidae > Rhincodon > Rhincodon typus. The sequence goes on along the minus strand of NC_063361.1, from coordinate 32,054,471 downwards.
AGGATTTTAAATTATATTCCATGGAATACATAAAGAACCCGGGAATGCACTGTTTGAGAAGCGAAGCCCCAGGGAAGGCCCAAGAATGAGGTGAAGTACTAAACACTGGGAGTGTCAACGCTAGAAATACATAACCCGTGTTTCTGCATTGTCACAATGACTCATCTCTATTTAATTAAACGTACTGGACCCTAAACTGCTAGAAGAGACAGCAACCTCAACATTGGGGCTGCAAATTTTATACAAATACGACTTGAATCATTTAGTAATGAGTTGGGGACCCTGCATTATTACAAATGCTAATAGCTGAAAGCTTGGATAATGTGATGCGAGGCACCCCACTGTTAATCTAATCAGAAAACATAACAGTAAGTAGAAATTACAAAAAAAGGCGAGAAGAAGCTGTGGTGGAGGAAGGGCGTTACTCTGTTAACCCACTCATTTCTTAACCATTGAGTTCAGCAGGAGATTGGTAAAGTTATTTATGAAAAGTTAAAGCTTTCAACGTTGCAGCAGTAACACGGGGATCATTTTGGCTTGAGGAGGCTATCTTGATACACTAACATTAAACAGCAACTTGCTATATTCCAACTTAAAAAAATCCTAATCTATTCAATCGTCTAGAACTTGGGACGGGTGAAAGAATTACTCTTGTCATTCCGTTCAGTGAAAGTGCAAACAAATCCATTTGGAATCTGCAGACATAAGTCTAATGAACAGTATTAATCTTTCCCCAATATGTTTTAATGTGGAGCTGTTCGTTGGGTACGCATTTCGGAACATCAATTCCTATGTCTAATGAACAGTATTAATCCTTCCTCAATATAGTTTAATGTGGAGCTAATCACTGGATTTTGTAAAATGTCGTGGTTGTGAAGGATCGTGTTGAGTAACTAGCATTTCGCAAACATATTTTGAGATTTATTGATTGCTTTTTCTTCAGCACTTGAGAAAGAACAATTGGTTTCTTCAATGTTTGCGACTCGGTAATTGAGCAACTGGGAGCAAAAGCACATGTACTTTGGAAAGATGATTTCACATTGGATGCTTGAGGTCTCGATCTTAAATCATACATCAAATGAGAGATAACTTTTTCTCCGTTAGTCTCTTACCACATAGTACTGTATACGCCAGCTTTACCTCAAATGCCTCCTTCTATGTAGACGCGGTTACTAAGCAACTATCTTAAAAGGTAGATATAAATATCCAATCCCATACTTAATGCATGTTTCTCAAATACTTCATCGCATAAATATGAGGTCTGGCTACTTTGAAAAGTTGAGCGTGCTGGGGGAAAATAAAACAATGTTAGTCCGAAGCTTTGTAATCAATTGTGCAAATGGCCCGTTGGTATATTGTGCCTTTTAATCATCCCTCAAAAAAGAAAGACAGTGATTATGTGACAGATGAATAGAGCAGTCGGGATCCTGACATGCGATGCCTCTCCTTAATACATGAACGGACGATATGTTTTGGGGATGGGAGTGCAGTTGGGAGGTTGGGTGTTTTTCACGATAAACTACGGGTGTGACGTGAACATTCATTCTAACGTTTAGCAGGCGGCTTGCGCGTCCCAATCTAAAAGTACACCCATCGCCGATGGCTGTTTAATCCGAATTACTTCAATATACATTGCACCAGCAGCTTCGGTGAGTTGCGTCAGTGTTGAAGACCGTGGTAAAACCCAGGACGATGCGATCATCACCGGTGGACAAGGGCTCCTCTCCTCTCCCCTACTGCATCTTCTTCATGGCCCTGTTTACAGACGGGGCAAAAGCCTCAACATGAGGGCAGGAGGACACCCATGGAAAACACCGTTAGCTCCCCTTTGGCATCGATTATGGTAAAGGTCTGCCCTAATCAGAAACATCGAGCGCTCACTGCAATTGAGGTCCTGGTATATAGTCGCCACTGAATTACTGAGAAGTGAAAGGAAGAGGCGATGTTGTATTTCTGGTGTCTAAACTTTTAAGAGATAGTTTTCCTTACTAAACTACTCATATTTTAAATGATAAATTCTAAAAACTTTATGGGGAGGGGAAAGGGAGAGAAAAAAAGTCTGAAAATCACAGGCGGCCCATAACAGGTCATAAATATTCATTAATCTAGTTTAAGTTGAATTAGAATGTTCGTTATATATCACACGCAGACAGTATATGGGTGCGAAGCCATTTGGAGACTGGAAAGAGTGAGGCCCTGAGAGTTATAGCTTTTTGAAAGCAAGTGAGGGATGTACCACATTCTGTGCTCACTTGATTTGTAATGAACCATTACAGGGACCTGTGCCAGTGAATCATTTCTGAAAGGAATCTGGTGTATGTTGCGTGGATTATATCGGGAATCACGTAAATGCATCTAAACAAAACACGGCTGGAGACGCTGTGAGACCATGTCTCGTGTCAATCCATTCTGCCTCGGTATATTTTCAATCGGGCAAGGTCAACTTTTCGGGTTTGCAGAACCCGGGGGCCTTTCCCGGGAGCGACACTGTGCCAACAGGTCATTACCCACATCATGCTAACGACAAGTCTAGATTCGTAGGAGACGCACGTCGTTTTGAGGTGGAAAAGAAACCCGATTCCGACAGAGAAAATGCACATTTCGATAACACGGGAAGACTCAACTAACGTGTAAATAGACAGGATTGACGCAGGTTGCTGCATTCGATCCCATTGCACCCCATTTTCCAATTTACCTGTCCGTACGTCGCAAGCCACCGAAGGGTACGGCGCCTCGCTAAACAAACGGTACACGGTAAAGGCCATACTCCTGTGCGTATTCTCGGGAATATTCCTAATCCCTTTTGTACGTTTGGTCTGTTGCCGCTTCTGCAAAGCATGCACGCGTCCTATCAGCAGACTGCTGACACCGAATGTTTTATCTACAATCTCTCGCCCGCTCTCAGCTTACACTTACTGTTATTTTTACTGGGAAATCATGCTCTTTCTCTCGTTCTTCTACCTCTCTCCATCTCCTACAACACCACCCCCCCATCCACCAACACAAACACACACACACATACACACACGTTTTCATAGGCATTGATCCGTACAAAATCAGATAAATGGTCCGATGAGCATTTAACACGCAATTCATTCTGTAGAGTATTGCCTGCATTGGGGCACATACGCGGTTGCTTAAATCGATGCTGGAGAAAGTTAATATCCCTTTGAAAATGCAGCATCACGCCCCCGCGGCCGGCGAGTGACACTACCACGCGAAAAAAAAGTATATGAAAAAAAGGTTTAAAAAACCGCGCAGCCAGCAGACTTTCCAATTTAAAAACAACCACAGAGACATTACATCGGCTTGTACGTGTTATGACGTGGTTAGCGGCTGTAGTACCCACTTCTGGTTACTATAGCGACCGTCTTTACACTTCGTAAGATTCCTCCCCTCCCCCTCCGCAAAAACAGATGAAAACAAATCCATCTTGCGAGAAGTGAAGAAACCCACCCAACTGTACCTGATATTTAAATCAGTTCTTTTGGAAATCAACACAAAGTGGACTCACGATGCAAATGAGTTGAAAGGATCGCCAGCCTCCTGTGTCTGGGTGTTGTTTGTGTGTGTGTTGGAGTGTGCGTGTGTTTGTATTTAGCTGCATTCGCCTGTGTCTGTGCGTTGTCTATATGTGTTTGAGTGTATGTGAGTGTCGTGTGTTTAGCTGCATGTGTCTGCGTGTATCGTCTGTTAGGTGTATCTATTTTTTAGTGTGTGCTTGAGTGAATGCGTTAAAGGGTATTTGAATACGTACGTATATGGGTACGAGAGTATGTGACTGCCGAATGTCTGCGTGTATTTGAACGTGTATATTTGAGTGTGCGTGTATTTGAGTGTGTGAGATTATGTACATTTACGTGAGTGTGTATGAGTGCGCGTACTTGAGAATATGTATATATCAGAGTGCGTTTGTATTTGTGCGTGTATTTGACGGTGTGTAGTTGAATGCGTGTGTCTGTGTGCATGTGTGTACTTCAGTGAGTGTGTGCGCGCGTTTGCGCATGTACTTGAGAGTGTGTATATGAATGAATGTGTGCACTTGAGTCAGTGTGCATATGAGTGCATCTGTGTGTTTGTGAATTTACTTGAGTGTGTGTTTGTGCATGTACTTGATTGAATATGTGCACTTGGATGTGCGTGTGTATGAGTGTGTCTGTGTTTGTGTGCATTTGAGTGAGTGTGTGTGCTTGCATGTATATGATCTGCAGATGACGCTCTTGGTCGACCACGTGACTGGATTACGTTGAAATATCTTTTATTGCAACTGGAGACAGATAGACAGTTCCACACAGCCACCAACCGACCTTGTTGCTGCATTGATCGGTAGCAAGGCAAGAGAGTGAGGGGGAGATGCATTCTGCTTTTTATCTGTATACTGGGCTCTGGTTGAATCAAGCTTGTGATTGGGCGAAGGAAACAATACTTGCATCACGTCCCATTAATGCTCCATTTCTCTGGGAAATTATTGCAACAGCAAGCATTGGACTTCTGATTGTGAATGGGGACAGGGACGATGACAAGTCGACCCCACGCCTCCACCCCGCAAAAAGTGTCAGTTGCAATAAAGTATGACCCAGATTTTGGAATAAAGAACTGGTGACGAACATCTGAAATAAACAAAGCAGTGTCAGCCAATCTTATTTGAAGATAAATCCCACCGATTGGAAGTAATTGACAAGCATTGCTCGTTTATTTTAAAGGCAGTGGTTTACCTGATGAAGTTACTAAACAGAAGAACTCTCCTGGGATTATAGACACACAGTCTTAGCGGACGCAAATTACATTACACGTGACCCTCCCTTAATCATAGCTCTCCCCACCGTCACACTCTGTCTCCACCTTTCAAAAAAATGGATTTCAGTAATCATTCGCTACTAGATCTTTGGCCAGCAGTGGGACACTCAAAGGTTGGAGGTCAGAGCGCTTCACTGGAGTGTTCCTGTCAGAGTCAACACATTACTTAACTCTCACTGTGGATTAGATTTCTTGCTTGTGCTATCCCGCAACTACAAGCAACAACGAGTCAGCTTTTCTTTTCTGATTATTGAGGCGATCAGACTTACATTATTACAGCAAAAAAAACAGAGAAAAAAGTTTGAAGACAAATTGCACAGGAAAACTGAAAGAATCCAGCTGCATCTTTAAAATTGAGATTATTTGCAGTGTACTCACAGCAAGTATAACTCTTTTTAAAAAAGCCAAACTTTGAGAATCTCTGTCTAACGCGTCAGTTCAGTTCGCGGTAAACTAGTTCAAATTCAGTCTATCTCAGAGCACAAACTAGTTGGTCTTTCTCTCCAATGTAACTCCACTTAAATCTGCACATTAAAAATGCAACAAAATGCCAAGGTTATTACAAGCGCAGTAGCAACAATGCCGGCTTCTATCTGACATTTCCTGTATAAGGGTTTTGTTCCTTAAATTTGCTTGTCTGAGCCTCTATTTTTTTAAAACCTAGATTGCACTGGTGGTTGTTGTAGCAACGGCTGTTGTGTGACTGTGCAATGTGTGCATCCCTTATCGATAAGGCCGCACAGAAACAAAATTAGGCAGCTCCTGAAACTAAGCATCTGAATTTCCCCCAAGTAAACCATGTAGGCCTTATGATAGGGGCGATACTGGTCAGAAGATCATTGCAATAGACTGGGACTTTTAAACAATCTGTCTTGTTGCGAAGGCTTTGTTACATAAACCATCTTAGATAAATTCAACTTGGGTCAATATTACAAATGCCAGTTGAAAGTTTTAACCATGGGGTTCTAAAATGGATCCCTCAGGATCGAAAGCTGTTCGGGCTTTCTCCAGCATTTCCAATGCAGTTGGGGGATCCCCCTACGTTTCATTCCTTGTCCCCTATGACCCGTGAACTTGCTTTTCAGAGCAAGGGCAGGCCATACTTTTGAATTGCAGCAGGCCTGGTGGGATGGTGGGAATCGCAATAAATTAAAGCTGTAGTTCCTCAGTCCAGTTGTCACTTTTAAACCCACTTCCAAAACTCCCAGCTAAATGTTTGTTCACATCTTACTGCGATTGCATCTGTCTATAAACAAGTTCATTATGTCTTTTTTAAAAAGCACAGATCATTGAAATAAAACCGACTCTACCGCTATGTTTAACACAGGGCAAATGATTATAATTCTTGGATCTTTTTAAAGGGGATGTTTTAGGGCCTGAACGATACAAAGCCCTACCTAATCTAACGGCCAATTTGCAGAATAATTACTGTTGCCAAGTGTACGGGTTACCGAATGCGTCAGAAAGTTGCTTCGGATTGGCCTGCGTGCGATTTCATTTCGACAGCAAAATGTAATTTACGTCTCATTCAATTTCACAAACCGGCAGCTTATGTCACTGCCGCGGACTCACGAGAGGCAGGTTTTGCTGAAAGGAGACTGGCGGGGCCAAAGTCAGAGAGAGAGAGAGAGACTCTTTAAAAAGTAAACTTTGCAAGTACCCAGGTTGAAGTCCACAGAACAGGTCTACAATGTCATAAAGCGAACTTTTGAAGAAGGGTCAGTGGACACAAGTCTGTTTCTCTCTCCGCTGATGCTGCCAGACCTGCTGAGTTTCCCCAGCACTTTCTGTTTTTGCTAATTTGACAATGCATTAGCAATGTGTGCGTTGCTTGCAGTCACTGAGACCAAGAAACTCAAACCATTAAGTGTCATCTTGGTGAAGGTTGGGGAATAGGAAATTCTACCAATCGGGAATCCGTTACCTACAGATGACACTTCTAACCGATAACTCTCCGAGATCCAGGGTGGCTAAGCCACACACTCACATCGCCTATCATTCCCGTATTTTCATTCAGCACAAATAAAACGGGTTATTGTCGGTCAGACCCCTGAGCTAGGAAGGATTTCAGTCACCGATATTGATCTACACATTCGCCATCGGGCGTTTCAATAACCCGGTGATCCGAACGTTTCATATGACAAGGAACCAGCACCGCGGTCGGATTCACCCACAGAATCTATCGGTGAATTCATAGCAGTCTGGCGACTATAGTAGCAGCGGCTGGAACCCGGATATAGTAGACACCACACACACACGTGATTTTTGTCAAGATTTTTTGCCGTATTTTTTTGTTTTTTTTTCTAGAAAAAGACCCAAGATCACATGACTTTCAGTCATGGGAGACACCGGGACGAGTCAGGTAGTGAAAATGCAGAGCAAACGGTAACTTCCTCAAAAATGCGTACAGATGATTAACTCGTTCCTCACACATAATATCAGTTCAAATCATCATGGGTAGGTGCGTGTGGAAAATAACACCAGTGACAGAGCAATGCTGCCCGGCGTTTCTAGGCACATTTTGGACGAGTTTGGTCTGAGCTATGTTCCACCCCTCTGCCCTGGGTTAATAAACAATTATCCTAACTTGGACCGACTCGACCTCTCTCTAGGCTCATGTGAAGTCGCCAATGAGCGGTTCCTGTACTTGTGCCCTGGGGGCAGGCGGGGGTGGGGGGTATTGAAAGGGGGCGAGGGTTCGGGGGCTGGGGTGATCGCCGCATGGAAGTACTGAGAAAGACCCACTTTTTTAAGTTACGAGGTATCAACACGTAAACTCACTGACTCCATCTCTAACGCGTACACTTCCCTCTCTCTGGAAAAATATATATTTTAAAAATAAACAAACAATCTCCTCAGCTGCACCAAATCCACAACCCAGCCCCACCTGCCCCTCCGAGACAAATATTCACCATTTTTCAAAGACGTAACTGTTCTGGTCGTCGCTTCACACCCAGATTTCAGTCTTTAATTATAGTTATCCGCTGTTGTTATACACAGACTGGAGAAGAACTGTCACTGCCGAAACCAAGCAGTGGTTTAAAAAAAAGTTAAGAAAAATACACACGCCGAGGAAACTCCAAAATGACATGTACTACCACCGCTGACCATTACAAAGAATGGCATTAACTTCACAAAGTGTAAACTAAAAACAGATTAAAATTCAATTTCACACCGTCTCCCAGATTAATTACCGAGTTATACAATTCTAACAATTCAATGTTATCTACATTTTCACACAAATACACTCTAGCATTAAGCTGTAAAAGTCCAAACCTTTTGAACAGGGTGCAAATCTCGGAAAGGTTTCGAGTGTTTAAAACACATGCATCAAGGGGGAAAAATATGTGCCATCAATCCAAGACACACAACATGCTTTTTCTAAAATAAAATCACGATTCAATTTAGTTTCGTTCTAACGTCCCTGCAACCCCTTTGCATTTCGACACAAGGCTCCCTGTTCTGCTCTGATTTGTGTTAAACAGGAGCCGTCCTGAGTCTTTCACACACAAATAAAAATAAGGGATAAATGAGACCAGTGTCTCCCCTTACTCGCCTTCCCCCTTGATCCGGCTTTCTCTATGAAAACTGCGAGAGACTAATTTCAATGCAGCCGCGGGGACGAGTCCAGTTTGTAAACTGGGGCCAGAGCCCTCCCGACTCACGAGTATTCCAGAAAAGAGAAGCTGGGGGAAATAAGTTCGTAAAATGCCCGGGCTCGGTCAGATCAACACGGGACCCTGACGGAGACAACCCGTACACTGTGCACTTTCCGATCCTATAAAATCATCCCGCTGACACCCGGGGGATAAACTGAAATCGGGGCCAATGTAGGGATGGTGACTGCCTTCTGACCGCACGAGGTTGGCGGAGTCGAGCGCACCGTCTTTTCGAAAGCTCTCCCCGGTGTTTCGAGAGCGAACCGGAGTTCAGAGGCAGCAAGGATCAGAAGCTGGAACTCTGAGTTTTCCAGCGGTGCCGGGAGAGTGTCGCTCGCCTCGGAGCAAGCAACGGTTTCGAACTTAATTCGGCGTTGAGAGAGTGGGGAAAGTGGCCCAGCGTCAGTATGAAAAAGGCAGAGAGAGAGAGAGGCAGCAGACAGGCACTGTGTATGTGTGTGTGTGTGTGTGTGTGTGTGTGAGTGAGAGAGAGAGAGAGAGGGAGAGAGAGGAACCCAACTCCAATTCCGCAACAATTGAGAGCCCCGAGTGCTCTCTCAGGAACCCGGGCGGCAGGCGAAGGTAACACTAGGGCTCAGGACGAGAGCCCCGTGCCCCAATGAGTACCGGAGCAACGGAGACAATCTAGCAGCAACAATGAAAAGTAGCAGTTCAGTGGAAATGAATTCAAGGCAAGCCGCCATCTTGAAATAGAAACAGCAATAAGGATGTCAACCGAGCTCGCAGCTCTAATTTCGTTCAACTGTCGACAGCTGCCGGAGCCCCAACCCAGTCCCCCAGGCCGGTCGCAAAGTAGAGTATTTTTTAAAGCGGTCCCTACCTGGTCTTCGGGCCCCCGCCGTCTCTGGTGCGAGTAATCGAGCGAAGAAACAGTGTTTGGTTGGAGCTGTTACTACAGGCTCCTCACACAAAATGGCTTTTTTTTTCGGCTCCTGATCGACCGCCCCGTTTGGTCACGTGGGTTCATTCCTTCAGGGTGTCCAGAGGCAGAAATACTGACTGAGAGAAAGACAGAGTGAGACAGACACACACACACACACACACACACACAGAAACAAGCACACACACACACATACACACACACACACAGACACAGACACAGACCGGGAAGAAATAGGCGAGGAGGGCGCACAGACAGACAGAGAGAAACACAGACAGACACACAGTGGGGGAGAGAGAGAGAGAGAGAGAGAGTCCGCCCCACACACACAGACACACACACAGACGGAGGGAGAGACACTCTGGTTGAGACAGATAGCGAGATGTAAACCGAGCGAAGCACAAAGGCAGGGAAAGACTGAGAGAGGGACAGAGAAAGACACGGCGGAAGGGGAGGACGGTTGCGGTGGGTAGTCAGTTAAAAGGGTCAAATAATAAAATGCGGATTTTTATAAAAATAGATGTACAACACATTAATTATAAAATAAGAAAACGCGAGTGTATGGCCCCTTTACTATATGAGTATTATTCATTTCAAAATCTCAAGTGACTTGGGACGTGTGGGTTTATTAATCAGACGTTTGAATCTTGGCGCTTTTGAGGTGGTACTTTTTTGCTCTTATTGGGGTGGACCATAGGTTGCCCTCAATCCTAGTACAGATGTGCAGCTCAGGATTCCACCTTCTTTGCTGACTCTTCAAAGAAAAGTGCATACGACATAATCTACAACATAAAGAATTACTAACCATTCTACAATCCTGTCTTCCTTTATTGCAGCCACACTCCGACCAATGGAGTCTTCTGCCGTAAAGCTTGGTGTAAATATTTGTATTAATATTTTTCCATTTTATAATTTTTATAAGTAAACTACCCCCAGATGATTTCTTAGCAATGTAGAAAAGGATACCATGCAAACCCTTTAAAGGTCAACGCCCAAACCACACAATGCGTGCCGATAGATTGTCATTTCTATCCGATTTTTATTCGTGTTTGCTTCCAAGGCAGAAGCCGAGATCCAATCCCCGCCAATTTCCTCCCGGAGGTATTGCTGATCGGGTTGATGGTTTTAACACGCGGCAGTTCAGAGTTTCAGGGGCGCTACCAGCCAACTTCTACCCGCTGCCATATACTATACTGAAATATCACACATATATAATATTGTACGTGGAGAGACAGAGACAGCGAGCGAGCGAAAAACTGACTCAATCGTTTCCGTGTAATTTTACTACTTGATATCAAAAGGAACTGAGGCAGAACAAATCCATTTTTTTAAAAAAATCAGAAATGTGTTCGCTAGCCCGAGATCCGAAACAAAATAAGCATATGAAATCTGCCTCAAAATGATCTATCCTCAGATCATATACTAATTTGTATTTTGCATTCATTCCCTCGAAAATGGTAGGATTCCGCCTCCTGTCCTTCCACCAACTCAATTTCACCCATTCACCTCCCTTCTCCCCACCCCACAACTCCACAGAATCTGCTAGCCCAGGGAACAACAAAAATCATCTCAGTTTTCTGTGAGGATTGTGGGGTGAGATGAGGGGTGAACGGGACAGGGTTGGGGGGAGTGGGGAGTGGTGTGCCGTGGGTAGAGGAAGAGGGGGAGACGAGTAAAGTATGATTTTAAATTTGCACCAGGCGTTCAAATTCTCAAATGAGTGAGCAAGGGGGAGGTTCACCTGAATGAACTGGTTGGTATCTGTCAGTAGACCCGAATTACAGAATTGTTCACACTGTGGATTTAGGATCAAAACTGGGATCGCGTGCCTTCCAGAAACAGGACGATTTTTACACGTGGGGGGCTGGGATGGTGGGATTTTCTAGCGCACAGATTCGGTTCAAAACAGTGAAAAGTGAAATTATTTGAAGAAATCACTGCGACATTGGTTTCATTGTAAAATCCTCAGCAATGCGCCCCTGGTCCCGGCAACATTTTAATATTGTGAGGAAGGGTCATTCTGATTTCTCTCTATAGACGCTGCCAGACCTGCTGAGCTTTTCCAGCAATTTCTGCACTCGTTTTACATTTTAATTAGGTTCATCAGTCCTGTTTGAACTGATTGAAGTTAAGGCGGCTTCTCACAACTTGCGTCTTTAAACAAAAATCAGAGATAAAAAGTGATGTTCGGCGAAGTGCCTTTTGATAGGCTCTAGAATTCGACAGGTCAGATTCTCAGACTGTCAGAAGGGGATTTAAAATCCTCCATTGTTCTCAATCACTCGAACAAGGCAAAGGCTGTTCTGAAACGCTTAATATAGCAATATAAGCCAAATAATAGAGACGCCGGAAATCTTAAATAATAAAACAAACAGAAATTGCTCGAGAAACTCAGCAGGTCTAGCAGCATCTGTGGAGAGAGAAACAGAGTTAACGTTTTGGGTCCATTGAACTGCTGGAGAATCTTTAACGCTTATACCTCACTCTTGGTCATAGGGTTGTTCGGGTATCAAACTGATTCTTGTTGTACTGTACTGTAAAGTTCCACCCGAATTTAGGAGTACAAAGATCTAGCGGGAGACCGCGGATTGGACGCCTCTGCAAGCCAATATTTGAGAAGATCCTTCATTCCCCACCTCGGAAGATAAACCCAACCCGATACTGGGCGAATCTACTTTATGCAAAACACTTTGTTGATAAGTGACAGGGGCCCTTTTCTCTCAACCAACAAGGTGGGTGGAGGAATTAAAAAAAAGGTCATTTATGACGTTAACTTTTATTCATGTAGTAACTGAGCGTAACAACTACAAAATATTACAATGGGTAATGGATCCCTTTGTGTCTCAACCAAGAACACCGTTTTTTCACGTTATTCCTCATTATCAAGTAGTTTGATTGAAATATAATTTCACACTTTAATTGCAGAATTCTGTTGCTTAATGGCCTCGTCTGCAAGTCATTCCCAATGAACAGGAGACTGCAGTCCCTTTATTCTGAGTGTTGTCTGGCGGGGGTGAAATGCCGAGGGATTCAAAGGATGGGTCAGTTAAAGTGCTCACTCCCGCGCCACACTGTGACGTGAAGTAAAAGCTGAATGGGGTTTTCAAATTCACTGCTCCTTCCTTCCTTTGTCTGCCAGACGAAATATTTATGTTTCTGCTTTGGCTTTTCCCGCATCTACATCCTTACTGGTAAAGGAAGCTGATGATGCAATCGTCAGTGAGGTCACCTCACAAAGTGAAAAATTCAAGAACGATTAACCCAAAATCCTCCAGTCATTGGTAAACCATCAACTCACCATCACCATCAAGACCAAAAAGTAAACGTCGCCGGGCGTTTAGCAAGAGAGCCCTCAAAGCAAGTCAATACAAGCTCATATATACCTCTCACCTAACCTCACTAAAAAAACAACAGATGGCCTGGCCACCATCTCACTGTCGCACACATGCTTTATGGCAGTTATACTTCCTACATTGCAACAGTGACTACAATTTAAAATGTGTTTCAATTGCTGTAAAACTTTTGAGGCCGTGGCAGTGATGGGCTCCGCAGAAACTCAAATTAGTTAAGAGAGAGAGAGAAAAATATCACAACTCGAAAATTGTCTGTGTCACTGAACGTGGTTAATTGGTATTTGGAATCGCTGTAAGCGACGCCTACATTGAGTGGTGGGCGAGCGGCAAATTATGGAGTTCTATTGCCCCATTCTTGCTTCTTTCAGAATGTGCCATGGCCGTGGAAGCTCCCGGGGAATATTCATTCGCTTACGGAAATTCTGCCAGCCTCCAGTAGAATACATATTAAAACATAACTCCATAAGAATCGTGCATTATCATCACAACGCTGTATCTTCCAACACTTTCTGCTTTCCTCATGAGTTTGATGAGCACACTCTGAATAGCCCTCGACTTCTTACAAATATTGGAATCAAACAAATCGCCGATTGTTTCCTATTAACTCAACCTTTCCGGAGCTTCAGAATTATTTCTGTCTTTATTTATATAAATGTATACATTGTTCCTTCGCGGGATGTGAGCGTCGCTGGAAGGGTCAACCCGTTCCTACCAGTAGTACAGCAGCTGTATGGATTGCTAGACCATTTCAGGAGGCGGTTAAAACAGTCAAACACATAGATATGAGCCTGGAGTCACATGTAGGCCAGACAGAGTAGAGGCGGCAGATTTCCTTCCCCGAAGTGGACCTCGTTTTTTTTTCATTACAATCTGATCCTTACATGGTCTCAAATAGTAACATTTTATTCCGATGTATTTAATGATTGATTTTAAGTTCCCAGCCGACCTAGAGTGATATCAAGTCGTTACTAAAGAGATGTTTCTGCCTTACAATTTCAACACCACCATCACTGGTGTTACCATCCTTCCTGAAACTATCGACCTTGTAAAATAAAAACACACTGTTGCATGTGCTAAGTTTCAGATTCAATTCTGCTTGAATTTTATCAAGCATTTATCCCTTATTGGTGTTGACTTTAACACATAGATTCTAGTTTCTTTCAGGTCATGACTTAACTGCAGTGTGTCTGTGTGTGTGTGTGTGTGTGTGTGCGTGTGTGTGTTTGGGGTTGGGAACGGAGTGGGGGGCGCAGGGTGATTCGGTGTAGATGACACAGAGTCACAGGGGGCGGGAGCAAGAGTTCAGCCATGAAGCTGAAGCCATCACAATATGGGAGCAAGATTGATGGGTCAGCAAGTCTTTCCCAGTCCTTCGATTTCGAAAGTTTGTGTGTGCTATTGGGCTTCTCAGTAGCCTTCTCTACCCTACTTGACCCGCTAAACTCTAATTTAATTTAAAAAAAGCACGATACCATCACATGATTTAAACTAGAAAACAAATTCTAGGCAACGTGACATCAATCGGCTATGACAACTTTACCTTGAATTTAAATGGTCCTATATTTCGAGACAGAACAAGTCAATGGACTGAAATGCGTCAGAATCGCGCTGTTTACAAATATGACACATTTTAAAATTAATAGTTCTGTTTGCCCTGTTAGAAATCTAGAAGTGCGTCTATCCAACTGTATCGCTCGGCGTTTGCTTGACACTTTCCCATGTGCTTCCGTACAATGTTACTCGGGTAACCTTGAAATTTGCAACCTTTACCCCTCACCTTGTACATTGATGCGGATTTTGATGCTGCTATATGCCGCAGTGGTCCATCATCTTTGAAAAGGAGGTAGCAAATGTCAGAACCAATAATTTAACAGCGTGTGTTTGAAACGCACAGCCTGCAGTTATCACCGTTCGAGGGGCTGCTCCGTTTTAATTAGATTATAACCATGGCGGGTGTTGTTTTTTTCCAACTCGTACATTAACAGGAGAGTAATGACCCTCGTGGCAAGAGAACGATATCTCAAAATGATAATTTTTTTTAGAAACTTCCTCCTGGAAGAGGAGGGAGTGATCAGTGAGAACATTGGAAAAGGGTTAAGAGCTGAGGGCGGGAAAGATTGTGTCAAAACTTTCCCTCGCCCCTCCCACGCTGTGTGGGCAGTTCCACTGGATGCGGTAACGTGTTTTAACCTGAGAGGGGAAAATGGAGGAATGCCGGTATATTTCAACAGTGCTTCCGCCATTTTCTATTGATTTCCAATGTCGTACAAAGTCACAATATAGAGCAAATGGGGAATGTTCTTGCAGCTGTAGCCGGTGCACACCTATGGGGCTTCTGAATTAGCTTGGTTCGCCTCTCTCAATACCACTCTAAAGGAGGGGGGATTTAAAGTACAAAATAATGATTTTCTTCGCGAAGAAATCCCTGCTCTATTGTCATTCGTTATAAATATTCGACGTCTATTTTGGTTATCTTGTTACAAGTAAAACCTAACTCCACCCTGCTGACACACACAGTAATAATTGTCTGCTTTAAACTTCTATGACTTTCAAATCAATGGCAAAGCCTCATAGAGGCCGCATTCCAATGGCCATCCTTCCCAAATGCCAACAAGGAATGCAAAACACTCCTCTTCTGTTTCATGGGCGCTGGATTTCAAACGGTCAATAGGTCGGGCTCCTTCTAAGATTTCTACCTCATGAGAAATATGTTCTAAATGCTTTTGATTGGTTTTAATTAACATTGCAATAACTCTTGATATTTTTCCAGACCTCCTATGAAGATCTTCCCGCAAGAATATCTGCTTTATTTTGTAGCTCGCCCAACACACAATCGCCACCCTCACCCCCCAAATTTAATTGGCTCTCCGGTAACAGGGATGTTACCTCAAATGAACGCTTCCCCCTCCAGACAGGAGCCACTTGCTCCTGATCTATTCCTCAGTATTTGCTGATCAGGATCAAAAAAAAAGGACCAGTCTATTTGCTGCCAGTTTTGCAAAGGGCCATTCTTCTCCGTAAAAGCAAACTGCTAGATCTCAGTGCTCATAAATGGACGGCTGTTGGAGGTTGGAATGAAAAAAGATTTTTTTAAGAAAAATGAGGGGCTAGAGTGTCACTAGTGGCGCATGCCTGTCACAGGGGGGACTGTTTTCACGACCCCAAGTGACTCCACAAGCAGGCAAATTCCTCCATTGTTGACAGCAGGTATTTAAAGCTTCATTCACTCCATTTTCTTCTCGTCTTCAATCCGTCCAAAACATTTACATTTCTCCCGCATTACTTCCAGTAGATTTGCTGTCACAGCTTCTTTCCCCCCAACCCTGCCACCGCACCCCACCCCGTGGTGTATAATGGCTTTCTCTCTCTCACTCCCTCTCTCTTCGCTCTTTCAGCGGCGACTGGGCTTGAGACCGTTTCAGAGGCAAGTTCCGCCTCTCTCAGCCTGATTTGTCCGTATTTCAGACCAGCCGCAGCTCTGTATGGCTAAGCACAGAGTCACTCTCACCCTCCCCCGTCTTCCCGGAATACTCCAGCGTTTTAGCAAAAAAAAATGCATTAGAATGGCTCGCCACTTATGTAATGCGGGGTTCGAATTCTTTCGAACTTTGTCCAGTTACAAGGAAATGGAAAAATAAAATTGAGCTTGCACTCGTCAACCATAAACACTAAGAATTGGAATAAGGGTCTTAAAATATATTCCATCCGCAAACTTCAAGTTGAAAATTAAACCCTGAGTTGGATTTCAGGAGGTGATCTAAATAAAGTATTAACTAGCACCTAGTATTAACTAGCCTTGTACTGTAGGGACTACTTGTCTGTTTTGGAAAACGTACTAAATGACACTTCAAACATTGCTTCAATAATTCCAGCCGCACTGCACAAATCTAGATCCGCGTGTGCCAGCCTGTGCCCTCTTTCAATCCACTTGGACAACTGCCCCTCTCCCTTGCCGTTGATTCACTCCTTTCCCATGCCCCAGTTTCATGTCGCTCTGCTTCCCTCCCTCCGTCGAGGCTCATTCCATGCCCTCTCCCCCTCCACTCAATCCGAAGCCGTTGTTTCTCTGTCCGTCTCTTCTCCGGCCCATGATCAGCCGATTCTTTTTTTTGTTTGGAGGTTACTTCACTCCCCGGCAAAGTTGCTTCTTTCCCGGAAACCATTCCCAAGATCGCTCGCTTCCCTTTCTGAGGCCTCCTGTCTTCAAGGAACCGTCTCTTAGCTCCAAGAACCTACTAACTAGAATAGCAGTACTATTGATTATTAACAGCTGCCCTAATAACTCAATAATCTCCTCTGCCTCAATTATAAAAATACAATTCCAGTTTACTGCAGGAGTCCGCGGTCCATAATATGTTCATTATTTTAAATATGAATTCATCCTTACAATCACGAAGTGCCAATGAAAAGACCATCTACAACTATTAAAAGCGCCGTAGCTGCTCTGGAACCCTGAAACAGGAAGCAGCTCTGACATTACTATATTTAAAAGAAAAGGCAACCAAAGCTCGTAAAAGAACAGAGTGTTAACGCTGGATGAACAATATACTGCAATTAGTGCTGTGACTGCACACACGCGCTGCTCCAACAGATACAACAATTTAACCAGGATAATTGTTCCAACTGACTAACAGAGCAACCTGCGCGATAACCAATCTCATGATTGAGAGAGAATTGAAACACGCCAGAAGCCCTTTACTTTCTCCCAAATTCTATTCGCCTCTACGAACATACATGCAATTTAACATGTAGGATTCCGACTAAGATTCTTCTTCAAGCCAGATCTGCTTAGGCCCGTATTTCCTAAGCTTTTATTGTCTGTGAGGAAGTCCTGAATCCTGAAAGGCGCTATAGAAACACAGACCCAGCTTCATCCTTTTTCCTCCTTTGAAACAAGAGCTACAGTGTTGTCTCACAATCCAACCTCAGATCGCGGGTTAGAGGAATATTCCCTCATTTATTTTCCAACTGTTCTTTAATGCTGGGCTTCTATTTTCAGATTATCAAATGTTTGCCCCGGGCAGACTCAAAATAAAGCAACTCCCAGGGCAAGACTTAAGCATTACCTCACTAAGGAAGGACGGAGTGACCTATGCATCAGAAGCTTTTCTTAAAACAAATATAATTTATGGAGGATTCCGATGACGTCAGTATAGTAAACAGAACCTTATGTGAAGACAGCTCATAAAACTTTTATACCTGAAAACAGACGGCATTAACCCTTCAGGAGTCTCTGTGCTGTCTGCAATCTGAAACGTACTGGTCTAATTTTCACTTTTTGAGCATTGCCGAATTTAATTGCTCCACCGTTAGCGCCCGCGCCTTTAGCCGCATGGGTGCCGAGTTCTACATATCCCTCCTCAAACTTCACCAAACCCTCAACATCTCTTTCTTCCTTGAAGATGCCCCTTAAAACCAATCCTGACCAAGCTTTGGCCATCTGCCTTAATATCGTCTGATTTGTCTGGTGCTCCTGTGAAAGGTCTCGTGGTGTTTCATTACGATCAGAGACGCTATATACAAATAAGGTGTAGCTCAAACCTTTACACGTGCATACAGCACGAGACCACACTTCCTTGGTTCTCTAGTTGCTATTGCGTCCTTACTAATTGCGGTCAAGCAGCTAGAAATACGTGCATACTTTCCCATACAGAAACTCCTTGATTCTGGTCCAGTTTAGGCTGTGGATAAATGTGAAAGGGAGAATCCGGAGTAATGAAGAGCTACTAAAACATATCCTGGTGGGTTCTTAGTTTAATTATTATTGAACGTAAGGCACAATATACTCCACTACCTATAACAGAGCAAACAAGACTGCGCTCTGTTATTACACCACGGATGTGTAATAATAGTTCAGGCATTCTGGAATAAGATTTGACATATTTTCTATGTTTCTGTAGGTTGTGTGAAATATTTAAGGATGTTCCTGCGAACATGTGAAATTGATGGGCTGGAGAGGACCAGCTGCTCCATCAAATCTGCCCCATCAAATACTATCAACAGCATTACTGAATTTAAACTTTAAGTCTACTGCTCATCCCCCACCCACCGTTCCAACCACGCCCCCGCCCCGCCCCCAACCCACCCCACACTTACCGGTATCCCTGGTATTTCCGCGCGGTTTCTCGGGACTGTGCGCAACAACATGACATATTTGAACAAAAAACAACCGTACTTTAAATGGTTCATTTCATCATCTATAAGTATTAATTATAATTTTGCTGCCTGAACTCCAGATAACGTCCAAACTATAGCACCGTGTTGTCATTGTGGTGATAAACTGTTTGCAAGTTTCAGCTGAAAATGTTAAGTGATATAAAGAATTCATAGCCCGACGATTAAAGATCGAAGTTGATACCCAGTGGATCTCAATGTCTAAAGAATCATAGCTAGTTATACCATAGGCTGTGACAAGCATTTTACAATGAAGCACCGGATTAGGTATTTCCATGGCTGTAAGGTTCCTAGTTAGTTTTCTACTTTGAGTCATGAAATAATCCCTCTATAGTTACTTTAATTAGCCCGGTTGGTCGTTCTATGACACACCTCCAAGGAAAGTGGGATTTAAACTCGATCTGCTGGTCCCACAGGCAAAAACACCCGAAGAGTCCCAATAACCGATTAGATCACATGCCCGAGAGCATTAACTTACGTATGTCACAGATGACTAAATCAGTGATACTACCGATGAGCTATCACCTCACAGCATCATCGCCATTCTGTTAAGTAACACGCAATTTAGTCGACATTAATTGTGAAACCTCTGAGAACTTAAGAACTGAAGAATGTAAGGAGGTGGTAGCCTTAGCAGCATTAGCACAAGACTATTAATCCAGCAACGCAGGCAATGTTCTGCGGGCATTGGCTCGAAACCTGAATTTTAATTTTTTAAAAATCTGGAACTAAGTGTTTAATGATGACCTCGAGTCTGTTGTCGATTGTCGATTGTGGGGAACACATCTGGTTCGCTAATGTCCTTTAGGGAAGGAAACTTCCGTCCTTACCTACATGTGACTCCAGACTCACAACGATGTGGTTGACTCAACTGTCTTCTGAGCATTTAGGGATGGACAACAAATGTTAGTCTAGCCAGCGACGCCTACATACCGTGAAAGATTTTTTTTAAAAAAAGCCTTATCTCGACGTTGCTCTTTGTACTTAATCTTCTTTCTATTAATAACCTCTCTTCATATCTCACTAGCTGTTGAGAACATGGGGTTGCGGATAGTAATTTTTTTTATAAATACGTACTTTATTATTTTTTAAACATTTGTATTCTTCACATGTTGTCGTCCTGTCATGCTCTTCATTGCAATGACTATACTTGGGACACATTGTCAAGATTTGTTCTTCTGTCATGCCTCATGTTCCTGGCAGACGAATTGTCTGATTCAACAAAGTTTAGACCAAAACCCCAAGCAAAGAAGCCACAGAGAACAATCCGAGAATGCATGAATTTAAAAAAAAAGTTAACTAGATCTGGTTTTGATTGCCAGTTGCCTGGAGGGAAAAAAAACGAACCACTACATCTCAAACTCAATAGCGGTTCGTGGGAGTTCCAAAATCTCCAATGCTCAGTCGTATTGTCGAGTAGTGTCCCATCCATCCCACTTATCCAAGTATTCAGAAGAAGCAGATATCCCTTTCAATCTAGTGGTAGTATACTTCATTATGATTTCACATACATGTTCTAATTGGATGAGGTGATGGTGGGGCACCTTCTGTATGTGGTTCTAGGTGAGTGGCGGGTATGGGTGATGATGTGTTAATTCGAAACTTAAAGCTGCCAGAGACCGTTTGTCTTAACCTCTCCAATAAACAATCTCCAAACTGTTTCCCATTTGTATTACATTCAAGAGAACATCTTCGATCAGTAAACAGTAACAATAATGGTGTTGAGCAAATGAAAACGGATTAATTGTTGCCAATTGTTCTTCTTTGTCAAACTTTAACACACAACGCACGTGGTGAAGCGATTGAAGCATTTGATCCTTCTCACTGTATTTTTACATTGAATACACGTGACAATAAATGATTCAATTCCCTACAGCCATGCAAATCTGGCCAATGGTTGTTGTTCAATTTATGCCAAACTGTGCCCATATATACGTATTCACATATAAGTATAATACATGTGCATTAGTTGTCGCACTAATGAAATCATAATTAACCAAAAGTCATAAAGGTTACAATAAAAATCTTTTTCGTGATTTCAGAAGTATCTGACAAGTTGAGTTCAACTTTTTTGTTCCCATTGATCTTCACTCAGTTTGATTGATGCGGGTGATGTCCCAAGACTGACAATAACAGGCACAAATACTGGGGCAAATGCAATCTTTAAAACCATACAGTTGTTTCGAATCTCCGACGACCATCCCGGCCCAAACCACCAGCCTCCCCCCAGCTCAGAATAGAGGCAGTACAAATGCAGTCCGAGATCATAAGCCACAGCTGCTGTAAATTTGGGTCTATCCATTTGAAAAATACATCAAACAGACCCACATTTTGGGTACGCTGATAAAGACGATTAAAAGTCAATGGTTTGGAGTAGAAACAAAGGTTATTGTTTGCGTTTGTACATAATTATTACCAGCCACAGAATAAACGATCTGGAGTTCGGAATAACCAACATTCTATCGAGTAAAACCTTTATACAGAATAGAAAAAAATGTGATGAAAGTAACACGAACAAAACATCTACTATTAACATATTGCATAACGTTGATACAAAGAAAATAGTTTGTATTTATATGGCGCCTATCAGGACTCAAGAACACCCCTATATGGCTCTACAGCGATTTGGGAAGTTTCAAAGTTTACTCACTGCTGAAGTGCAGAAACAGGCAGTCACCATGTGCACGGTATGCTCCCATAGACAACATTGATTTAGTGACCAAACATCTTTCTAAAAAAAATGTCAATATGGGGATAAATATCAGCCTGAATTCCGAGTGAATTACTTTTCTATTCTTTGAGATACAGTTGGATCTTGACGATACCCCCAAAAAGGGCAGAGGAAGACTGAAGTTAAACCTCTTAGCCAACAAACGGCATTTGTCTCCGACAGTGTAGCCCTCTGACAGAACCACTTTATGAAGTCTCAGCGCTCTGGTGCGGGCCTTCCAACCCAGATACAATGTCCTTTAGGGAAGGAAACTGCCACCCTTACCTGGTCTGGCCTACATGTGACTCCAGACCCAAAGCAATATGGTTGACTCTTAACTGCCCTCTGGGCAATTAGGGATGGGCAATAAATGCTGCCTAGCCAGCGACGCCCTCATCCCGTGAATGAATAAAAAAAGATACAAACATCACACTGTTCAGGAATAATGGTGTGGAGCTGGAGGAACACAGCAGGCCAGGCAGCATCAGAGGAGCAAGAAAGTTAACGTTTCGGTTCGGGATTTCTGAAGAAGGGTCCCAACCCGAAACGTCAGCTTTCCTGCTCCTCTGATGCTGTCTGGTCTGTTGTGTTCCTCCAGCTCCACACTGTGTTATCTCTGACTCCAGCATCGGCAGTTCTCACTATGTCACACTGTTCAGGAAGCACGGTTTAATTTTAGAATTTATATTGGGAAGAAGATCAAACTCCAGAGAGACAGACTACGCTGAGTCTGAAAGCGTGTAAGAAAGAAGGAAAAATAAAAGTTTTTTAAAATGCTGAACGATACCGGTCTTGGGTTTTAAGAACTTATCGACTGTGGGAGGAAGCATAGAATGTAAAAGCAGAAGAACTCGTTGCTGTCAGGCCATAAAATAGTTTTTTTTTAATTAAGCATAGATGAGTTCAATTAGACTACTCGAATAGTATAATTATAATGTTGAGTTCTTGAATGCTTCCCTTCATAGTTGAAGTTACAATCAACTACTATACAAATGTAATCGGTGATGACCTCCGATCAACGTCCCGGTAAAATAGGCTAGATATACACTACACTAACAAAACACAAATTGCTTTTCGGGAAGTAGCTGGGAAATCAGACAGCTGGGGTTGAACAAGGTGTGAGTAAAACTGCTCTGAGTAAAGTTACATCTAACAAGGGACTGCGTAGAAATTTAAAGGGAAAATTGGCAAAGTTTGCACAGTGACTCATAACGGATTGATCTTTACCTGTAGTATAAAGTAAATAGCCAGACGGGACGATTTTAGAATGCGAGTCACGCCAGTGAGTGAGACAGCATACTAAAACCGTTGGACTTTTACAAATTGATTTGAGAATGGGGCAGTTTGCCACAGAAGGCCATTGTCCACTTTGTGGTTTGAATTGCCATTGCAATTGTATAGCACCTGACGACCATTGAACACCCCAAAGTACTTCACACAAAACGAAGCACTTTTCTGAAGAGTAGCTGTTATTCTAACTTGCGATAGGCAGCAGGCAATTTGTACACAGCAAACTCCCACATACAGCAAGGCGAGAACAGCCAGATAATTTTCTTTTGTGATGTTGAGTGAGGTGAATGTTGGCCAGGATGACACTCTGCTTCTCTTCTACATTGTACCATGAGAGCTTTTACGTCCAGAAGGTACGCAGGGGCTTATTTTAAACATCTCTTCTAAAAGATGGCACCTCAGACGACGCAGCACTGCCTCACTTTTGCACTGGGGTGGGGTGGGGGGGATACTAAATTTGGGTTGAGTCCCTGCTGTGAACCGCGAACTCGCGGCCATCTGAGAGAACGCTGCCAAAATTTTGCGCCAGTTGTGCCAAAGAATTTATCTTGGCTGTTTTCCATCCCTGTATTTGCCTTCTAGAGATAAACGACTTTGCACGAAGTTGACACAGGAGGCAGCAGGGAAGGGGAAACACCCTTCATTCACGTAGTAAACGTTTTCTCATTAAATAAACTAGAGCTGCCAACGTCATTTTGTGACTGAGGAAAGGCACAAGGCTTAACTATAGTCAGACCCACTTTCGAAACCCTTGCTCCTTAATAAAGTGTCGGATTGCGAGTTCCTTTTGTATAAACAATGGGCAGTAATGCAATATAAGAACCGAAAAAGAACTGCGGATGCTGTAAATCAGGAACAAAAACAAAGTTGCTGGAAAAGCTCAGTTCTGAGGAAGGGTCACCAGATCCGAAACATTAACTCTATTTTCTCCTTCTCTGATGCTGCCAGACCTGCTGAGCTTTTCCAGCATCTTTGTTTTTGTGGCAGTAATGCAATAGTTCACAATGCTGAACTATAACTTCTTCATGCAATATTACCTTCTTAAAGAGGATGATTTTTCTCTGCCGTGCCTCAATACTTCCTCAACTTATTGATTGATATTTTTCGTAGCGCCTAATCATCATCGGGAACAAAGTTATCGAGCAATAAAAAGCAGGAAGTGCCGGAGAAACTCAGCAGATTTTGCTGCTCCTGTAGAGAGAGAGAAACAGAATTAACGTTTCGAATCCGATGACCTTTCGTCAGCAGCTGGGTCAGGTGGTATTTATACTGATGACAGTGAGTAGGGGAAACAGTCAGCAGTTTTGTATGGATTGGTTCCAGCACGGCCAACACACTTTCAAACATTCACTGTTCTCGTTAGCACACTATCCAGCATTTATCTCCTTCTGGACTTATCATAACCAATCTCTTTGATCTCCTCTCCTCTTTTTTTCTCTCCGTCTCTATGTATTCTATTCGTCGTCCCCCTCCTCCGATATCACCCTAAATGCCACCCTGTTCCCAGCGCTTTCAGTTCTGACGAAAGGTCACTGGACTCGACACATTAATTTCCTTCCACCGTCCATAGATACTGCCAGACTTGTTGAGTTTGTCCAGCACTTTCTGTTTTTGTTTCGGATCTCCAGATCCGCAGTTCTGTGTTTTATCAAAGTTCCTGGGGTTTGCTGCTGCGTCAGTTTAAACCCTCCCACGCTTGAAAGTTCTGATGCTAGGCACACTTTCACCAGGACAGTGAACTGTCAGATGCCTTACACTTTCCTAACGGTGGCAGTTATTTCCTCCCCTCTGCGTTCTAGAGTGTGATTAAGCGGTTTGAAAGAAAAATGCAAATTCGCACAAACACCCACTTTATGAGTTTCCAGTCTGTTGCGAAAAGGGTATATCTGCCGCAGAGACCAGAAGCTGTTTGTAGTCCAATGGCATGAGTTTATTTCCGGACATGTAAAGAGTTAGTTTTATTCGTGTTGCGCACACAGAATTATTTCTAGCAACAGGTACCAAAAGACTAAGGTGAAATACCATTTGATGTAACTCTATTGCTTCTTCAGGCCCAGTTACTAATGAGCTTTCGTGTAAATGAACGTTAGTCAGGACACTGTCGACAGAGACCTTTTGAACACATTTCTTCAAAAACCTGGGCGCTTGCCATGCAAGAATGTAACAGCAGGCGACAAAATAAAATCATTGCTCTATAAAATAACTCAGGTCAAAGGGTTTTAAAACTGCATGAGTCACAGAGAGTTAGTTCAATTAGATGTGATGGAGGGGACTGATCTCCCGAGATAACGGTCATTTTCTGCAGTATAGCGTCTTAATGAAATCAGATAACATGCCAAACAATTTCATATTTTCACATCAGGGTGAGGCTGCGATTTGGATGTTGGTACCAGATGGAAGATGCCATGTTTTTTATATCTAGTTCTTTATAATAATAACGATATTAACGTCAGAACCGCGCCGACGTTAGAGCGCGTGTATTTCGGGATCATAAACACGACGCCAGTTTCCGTTTTGAGTCTTGCACCTCGAGTCGGTTGAACTTGCCCTACCTTTTGAAGCACTTGGATTATCAATGGAGGAATAGAGGACTTTTTTATCTGGGGGGAGGGGCACGGTGTAGGTTATGACAGTGGTTAGCAAATCTAAATACGAGGCGAAATCCTGCCGCTCAACATCCACAGGCATGTGAATGGGAAAATTACTATAACCTATTCCATAAATGTTCATACGCAGAGAATGAAAAACAAGGTGATAGTAAACTAGAACCGTTCACGAAACAAGTAGTTTTCGGTTCAGTCACCAGGCACGCAATCTGTAATTAGAATCAGCGTGCCAATTGGAGGATTGCATTTTTAACTATGGTCACCCAGTGTATATTTGCTCACCATCGATGGTACAACACACGTAAAGCACAAATCGTGTTTCTGGGTCATCAGCAATAGGGTAAATTTAATGTCTTCCTAACATATTATCATAGTTTTAAGGCTCGGTAGGGTCATAATTTCGTTTTGGATTTTTAAAATTTAAGTTTACTGTTTAAGTCATAAATTAGAAGTACAGTTGAAAGATCAGACTCAGAAACATGTGAAATGTTAAACATCAGATCTCACTATAACTCGACTTCCCATCCGCACACCACCACCCCCACTGCCACCTCCCCCACGCCCCCCCACCCCGCCCCCCGCCCCGGTGCCCAGAAATTCCATTAATTACATCTCCACGGCAACAAGATTATTAAAGTATTTCAACTGGTAAGCCAAAGGATTCAAACCTTCAAAAGCATATAGTTGGATTTTAAGATGAAACCAGTTTCCCTGCCTTACCCATTTTTACAGAGGGTTCTGGTTACACAATGGTAGCGTCTCTATCTCTGAGCCTGGGGGTTCAAGTCCCAACTCCAGAGGTGTGTAAAAACATCTCTGAACAGGGTGGTTAAGATGATCTACTCTCTTTCATACATTTACGCTCAGATCAGCAAATGCAAGCAGGAAAATTACACATTAAACTTCAAAAAAATTATACTTTACTCCTAAAAAAAAATTCATGTTAGTCAAAAAATATTCGGTGCATCAGGCCAGCGCCGTGGTTTTCGACGTAGGGATGCCCTATCTAAGACCACACTCCTGTTCTCTTCCTTTTTCCCCTACTTCAAACAGCTTTCCCTTAAATACTTCAATATTCTGAGGCAGAGAATCCCACGTACTAATCACCTTATGTGTATTTTTTTTTGTTTGCTTCTTGTTGGTTGTTTTTCCAGTTCACATGCCGTGGAACTTGTTGAGGAACAGTTGGATCTTTAATGGGAAAATGTGTAAATCTATTGGAAACGCGGTAATCGCCTTTACCACAACCATAAAACATTAACAGCAGTAACCACAAAGTGAACACAAAGCAATGTCAGTCAAATAATCCATATGGAAAAAGAAAATGTGTGGTTTGCATAGATACTAACGCTATGTGAAAAATATGCTAGCAATGTGTAAAAAATATCGTTAAATTCTATGTTAAATTTGCAGCAGATTATGCGTTTATTCTCCATAAAACTTGTACACACAGTTCATTGGGAGCACCTACAAGACCACTCGACTAGGGTTAGAACAGGAGATCACACGGTGTGAGGTCTGTGTAGGACCAATAGCTAAACATCGGGCAGTAAAACAGTGTACCATTAAGGGAACATACTTTATTTATTTTAATCAACCTACACAGACATATCATAATCACACTTCTTAAAAAGGGACTTGAACAGAGGCCTCCTGGCTCAAAGGTAGAGACACTGCGACTGTGTCATTGATGCCCCTTACATCTTGTTTCTTCAATATCCAACTCAAGTCATGCATTCATTGGCAGTCAAAACAACATTTTCAATTAAATTGGATAAATTTAAAGACTGAGTTGCGCATTCCAAAAACCTCTTCTTTGTGACAAGGCATTTCTCCAATTCTACCTCGTGATAACTGACTATTGGATGTCGAATTCAATTTCTTCAGGTAGACATTATCACGTACTCTCGATAGGCTGCCAGGAATTTAATTTTCAGTGGTTACATCACTGTAGATATGAAATCTTATTTTCAAAATCCTGCACATTGCATCATGACCAGGTATAAAAGTGCTTCTTCGGCTAAAATTTTGCTTGTTCCACCAAAAGCTGCCGCTCTTAATTCTTGCTGTGTTCAAGAATACATCTTTGGAACAACGTAAGAATTTATTGCGTCAATATGAAATATTGAATAGCTCGTAATTTGGACAACATTTCTATTAGTTCACAATTAAACTAGTGTGTTCCAATTCCGGAGCCGAGGGGAAAACTTTCCTTGTTTTCTCCGAGTCCCTGATAAAGTAACAGTCTCATTAGAAAGGCGAGTTATGATAGATGTTTGAAGAACTGAGCAATAATGTTTTGCCCTGGATCGTCAATCAATGTTCCTAAAGGAAGCCAAATGTCTATTTTAATGTTCTGGAGTCTTAACAAGTGCTTACAAGCCGGAGCATTCAAAGCATATGAAAGCCATTGGTTTGCTGGGAATCAAAATAACTAACTTTGACATTTATAGTCATTAAACTTTGAAGTTGACATTTTCATAAACTACCTGGACCTTCGCTTAAACTGTTGTAAAAATCAAAAGATTCATATAGACTTGCTAATGTGGTCAATATCATGAAACCTGACAGTAGAGGCTCTTCCATTTAATTGAATAGGTTCTGCCTGTCACACTCTAATACATCACTGAAATACCTCTCAATGTTTGCATCAATATTCCTATTTTCGCGTTGGATTTGACGGGAATAAGACGTCTAGCATTCTGTTGTTATCCACAGTGTTGTGGAAAGTAGGTCTTTGGATCTGTTGCTGCACGTTGGAAACTTACACCCAAAATTAACACTAATGACAGATTTATTGAAGTCAGTCAAAATAGGCGCCTCGCAGACAGAATCAATGTGCTGCATAAACAATTGTCACACAAACAACCAATTTTGGTCTGATCCAGTTACGTACAAGTATGGTCGGCTGGGTCTTCGTGAACAGGCTACCTTTGGCATGATCATCCCTTTACCAGGGAAAAAAAAACGTCCAATGGAAAAAGAAGCCAAAGAACGACAGATGCTGGAAATCAGAAACAAAAGCAGAAATTGTTGGGAAAACTCGGCAGGTCTGGTAGCATCTGTGAAGAGAAAGCAGAGTTAATGTTTCGGCTCCAGTGACCCTTCTTCAGAACTGTTCTTCGGAAAAAAAGTGTCCAGGAGGCCAGTATTCGATGAAAGGCTTGTCAAACGTTTGCTTAATTCAGCTGTTCAGATATCCAACTGGAAAGGATTTGTTAGAGAGATTAAAGTGTAGGTTACTCATCCGAACTCACGTGTCACTTGCAACAAACAAAATATTCCATGCAATGTCTAAGTTTGAAACCCCAATAAAATATAAACTAGTGTGCGTTGGTAGGTCAAATCCCTTCAGGCCATGTGTGTAAGAGAACACCGGCCAAGTATAAGGACATTTGGCTCTTGGAAATTCACCCACCTGGATTCTCACCTCTGTCATTGCAACATCGTACACACACTCATGCCTGAACATGTTTCCTTGCATGGTTAACCAATCACATAGCTTCACTAATCTTGCTTCCTGAGCAAACAAGATATCACAATTAGAATGGGAGATTCCAAACTTTTCTCTTTCAGAGATAAACCAACTAAGGATACACACCCAATTCTATTGAGTTATAACAGTCCCATGTTTGAACCTTCCCGTTCAATTTTACGGATTCTTGATATCCGAGTTCCTACCTCAAACTTGTTTTGCCAACAGTTGAATTCCTTATCCACTTCCACTGGAACATCAAGAGTTGGGTTGCGCAATGTTACACAGTGAAAGGGGGCAGTTAGATTATTTAGACTGGCAGGCATTCATTCCACTTCCAAATATATTCCCACTGTTTTAGTGAAATCACACGGAAATGTGAGAACTCGGCATTGTCCCGGGTGTTTTATTTTATATGACTGTAGTTTGTTGGCATAAGTTCAAGCGTCCTAGACCCAAGTGCAGATCAATCTGTACTTCTCGTAAGGCAGATCTCTCTGTTTGCGTGAACTGAGCAGTCTAAAGCCCACCTGAAGTCTAGAGCCTGTGCTGTATCCAACAAACAAGAGTTGCTGTCTCACAGGCGAACAGAT
This sequence comes from Rhincodon typus, assembly GCF_021869965.1. Lineage (NCBI taxonomy): Eukaryota > Metazoa > Chordata > Chondrichthyes > Orectolobiformes > Rhincodontidae > Rhincodon > Rhincodon typus. Next base: position 32,024,913 of record NC_063361.1, on the reverse strand, counting down.
CATATGCTATAAAGCAAGATGGTAGCCCAGGGACAGCCTCCAGCTCGCTAGACTTCTCTGATGTGCTTACCAATTATGTTTTTTTTAATTTGCAAGAACTTTTAAATAGACATCTATAATTATATAAAACATGCTTATACAGCCTAAACTCGGACACCGTTCAGAGAACTGGACTCCACCCACTCAATAAGTCCATCCAATAATAGTTTCCAACACTAGCCATAAGCCAATGAAAAGCAGACAAAATGACAGGTTAACGGAAAATTGCCTCTTCGTTTCCCAAGACTTGCTAACGTAGAAAATCCTTCCAATATTATCCACGCCCTAATTTCTATATAGTAACAAACTTCCACAAACTATGAAATTTCAGTCCTGCCAGCTCTACTAACATCATTTTACCGACACTAATCTTTGGATGCGTGTTTAAAAGTTTAAAGTTTATCCTAGACCTGACTCTTTCGCACTCAGTTCTACATGTATTTTTTAAAAGAATATTCACAAACATTCAATACAGACAAGGAAACATTCACCATATTTTGCTACAGAGGTCTGATATGGATACCGAAGGATGTTGACTGCATAATATTGGATATTGGGACGTTTTGCCATCATGCGACATGACTTGGAGTTTTAAATTCTCAACTCACTTCGAATCTTGGACCAAAAGCTAATGATTGAAGTGGAGTACATGAACAGTGACTTATTTTGCTTTACAGAGAATAATCACCGGTTCCAATTGCGCATTCGTCAGTGTGAAAGATGCATCTACGCGTTGATTTACGACTTTTCCATGCCCTTATAGCGTGGTCACCCAGGCTGCACATTATTAGACATCTCTAGAGTAGGTGGGGCTTAAAGGCCTCCTCGCTCAGAGGTAGGGACAATATCACTGCATCACAAAATCTCTTACCTTTTGACTTGTAGGATGTCCTGTACCTCGCAGGAGTTACTGAGCGGTCAATAGAAACAATTGTCAAATTGCAACACGCCTTTCCCAGCGATTCCAAGTACTTCAATAAACAAAGATTATTTCACCAACCTGGTTCTTCAATAGAGAGTTGAGGATTATGAAACAAATATAGAAAATGCTGGAGAAACTCAGCAGATCTTCTTCAGAACTTCAAATTTCTTCAGCTGAAGAACCGGACTCAAAACATTATCTCTCGCTCTCCCTCCAAGGATGCTGCCAGACCTATTGAGTTTCTCCACGATTTTCTATGTTCGTTTCAGATTTTCAGTTGTTGCCTTTATTATAGTTGCTGGTTCAATCCAGCAACACGGCGTCATTGCTATTTTGTCAGCAAAGAACTTCTCTGAACGCCGGGCAGTACAGTATCTAAGCTTTGTAGCTCTCGAATATCCCATACTTTTGGGCAAGATTTTGTTCGGAGATGAGAGTCAGTGTTAGATCGGAAGCAATGATATAGAGCAATTATTTAATGATTGTCCTCAAACCTTATTGGGAGTTTGCAGGGCTATTTCTTCTGATTTGACTAAAGAGAGCTGCTACAGTTCCACCAAGCTTGCCCGGGATCCTTTCAAAAATTAATAAAAGCCACCCTAGGTGATGCAGACAGTTAATCTCCAAAATTGAACAGTTCAAAGGATTCAGCTCGAAAGAAAACGTACGGAATAGCAAATGGTAAAAGTCCTGAGCTCTCGCTTTGGGGCTTTTTCAGGGAGTAAATTGAGAAGCGAAGTAGATTATTGGACCGGCAACTATTAGCAACACTGCCTTCTCAGTTCTCAATTTATCCCCAAGGACAGCTACAAAGCAAACGCTTAGTTTATATAATCGCACACGACTGAGATGTTTCGTTTAGAAATAGCGCTAATTATAGGTTTCTTACAAAAAGCATTTGATCTTAAATTCGCTATAAAGTAAGTTGCGATTTGTCCTTCCGCTTCAAAGGAGAGAATTTTAATGCATCTTTTATTCCATTGAGAAGTTAAGCAGCTGTTAATAATTATATGGATGAAGATGCAAAACGAAGTAAAAAAAAAACAATCGGGGAATCTTTTCACTCAACAGAGTGGAAATTATATAGAAGTATTAAAGGGAAATTAGGGAGATAGCCAAGAGACAAATAGAAGAATATGTTGATAAGATAAATATTTGAGTACAGCAGAGCCGAGCAATTTGTACATAATGCAGTAAGGATAAAGTAGCCATTGTCGAGAGCAGGTTTAACCTGAGGTGAGGGGAGGAGCTTGAGAATGAGAATCCTTCATGATACCCTCAGCCGGTACAGGGAATTGAACGCACGCTGCTAGCTTTACTTCGCATTGCGGACCGGCCAACGGAGCTAACCAACTACAATGCAGGAATTGCAGGGAGCATTGACAGCCTGTATTTGCTGAAGAATGGCAATTCAACCAAGCCATGCCAAGCGGATTGTAACACTTCGGTTCTGACTAGGACTATTAGCCCCCTCCCCAAGCCAACACAGTTATTGCAACAACAACTCCCTCTGGGTATTTTAAAAAAAGTGATGGGCAATAAACGTTGTGTAACCAATGACACTCTCACCCTGTGAATGATGTTTTTTTTTTAAAAATCGCAATCAGCCCATTGAAAAGCCTAAAACCGAGGAAGCAGCAATTCTGTGAAAGTTGGAAAAATAAAGGAAATTCCTGAAAAACTGGAGAAACAGTCCGTGATGAATCTGAATTGTGATCTCTCCACCGATGATGCCAGACCTGCTGAGAATTTTCTGCTGGAAATCACAGCAGGTCAGGCAGCATCCGTGGAGAGAGAGCAAGCTAACCTTTCGAGTCTAGGTGACTCTTCAATTTCTTTCCCTCAAAGACCACCAGGTCGTGTTGCCTGCTCTCGGATCCTAACACGACTAGACTCTCCCTGTATCTTAACCCACTGTCTCAAATGAAGCTGGTAGCGCTGCGAACAAATTCAACCTGACCATGTCGATACCTGCAGTTGACTTCGGGTTAACCACTTGGCTGGTCGCTAGATCTCGGAACCTCGTCGCTCTGCCGCCACCTCGGTCAACGTAGGACAGATTCACGGCGAATTCGCAAACCAACCAGGGTGTTGGTTCTCTCATTTTTGTGGGATCATCCCGTGAACAATTTATCTGCTTCATTTCCGCTGAAACAAACTATTTCCTCGTCGCATTATGAGGACGCAAAAGGAGCTGCGCAAATACAATTGCTTTCTTTCTGATCCAAACTTTGCACGTGGAGTGATCCCGGTTTAGGTACCACACATGGCGACGCGCTTTTGGTTTTCTGCTGAAACATGTGAACACAATAATAACAAAAATGGACCTGGACACCCACAGCAACTGTCTCAAATGTTTCCCCTCGAGCTCGCGGTGTCCACAGCGCTCAAAGAATTTGCCGGGTAATACGGAATTTGGCTGCGGGATGGACCACACATTCCGCATAATGAGCGCCGAAGTCCTTAGATTTTTGTGGTCAAAAATGTTTCATGAACAGACCGAAACTGTATGGTAAACGTTTCCATCGCATTGCGGACATTTCCTGATGTTTTCTTATCTCCAGTCCTAGCTAACAAAAATACGTTAAGCTTTTCCAAAACAAAAATTCTAATGTTTTACGGCTTCAATGCGTGAGTCAGATAATCTCTCCTCGATTCCAGAAGCAACTAATTCCAATGGTTTTCAGTTTAATCCACTTCTAGAAGTGATGAAGCGACCAATTAGGATTTGACAAACCCCATCAACTACTAGTAATCTTGAGATGTCGATTTTTCTTTCATTCTGATATTAACGCATTTTATGAAAGAACGGTATAAGGTTGGTAAACAGAGGACAGAGATTTGCGATAATCGACAAAAAAAGGTCTAGGAAAGATTAGGCGATCTTTAAAAAAGATCTTGTTATGATGTCCTGGAATATATTGCAAGTGGGCAATATACTTAAGCTAAAATACAGACATGATGTAGATTTATTGAGCTCATATCAGAATACTAGTGAAGTAGTAAATACAAAAATAGGTGTAAGACAATTTGCACTAATGTGGAGGAATTAAATTTAGCCAATAATGGAAACTGCAGCGGAATTATTAACCTCCAAAAATAATATAGATAAATACACCTCAAAATTGCAGGACTCCTGGCGGGGGGAGTTGGAATCACGGCGAGGGACAAATTGAATAGCTCTCTGAAAGAGCCAACACAGGCTTTATGGGCCGAACGGCGTCTTTATGCAATCGTAAAACCATTGAGTTCAGAAGTCAACGGACGTAAAATGCATCAAGATCCGCTCGTTAATATTATGTACTGATGCCCTTCATAGAAAATAATAGACAATGGCTCCAGTGCAGGCTTGAAATGCGTTCACCGGAGCGACTCATTCTTCTCAACTCATAGATGGCAAACTGCGTTAAATTTGGCCGATATTAACCTTCTACAAACTGCCAACAACCCCGCTGAAAACCCACATAAACTGGCAGATGACGAGCCCACAGTGATGTGAGTTGAGAGACCCTGGTAACTACATCAACCCAGATCACGTACGCATAACACTTGATGGGGCCCACTGCGTGGGTTCCACAATGTCATCCACCTCTTGTGGCCTTCAGCATGAGATTGTTTCCTTTTCGGAGGCCAACTAGAACTGAAATGCAAAACCCATTTCCATGTAACTAAAAAAAATCCCTCTGACGACGAATTGCAGTTATAGTTATTTTTTTCGCCGTCGGTTGAAATGCACAGCCCTTTCAGCAACAGAGTAGCGATTGGAGGCGAAACTGGGTTTTAGTGGCATGGAGGAGGCGCGAGAGAGCGAGATACAAGACAGAACGGTTAACATTTCCGCCGTTATCAAGTAGATTTCTTTTTAAGGAAAAAGAAGTGTGAACTGAAAATAGGTCGAAAAGGCATGGGCAGTAAAGAGCAATCACAGAAAAAACGAGGCGGGCGCCAAGAATTACACAAGATGGAGTAAAAGTCCTCTATAAACAGATTTTCGCCCTTCATAAAATTGAGTTCAATGAAGAATCATGAGATAACCTGTGTCTCACTACATTCTACTTTCAGACTGAATTTAAAAATTACATTTTTATGCAGGTGCGAATGTTTTGTTTTGCAGTTTGATGGGTTTTTGTGGTCTTTTAATCGCAGGTAGCAAGAAAACATTACATCAGCTGAAGCGAGTATGCGTGCTTTGTAATGAAAGATTTCTCCAATGTTACTAAGTACAGGTACTTGGGGGTTTAATGCGAGGTCCAGGAATATCACCGGGGCAGTCATTTGACGATTCATGATGTAGCATGCATCTGGCAAAATGTTTAATGCTCGAACAGAAATTCAAGATTGAGAAATGTTCAAAGCGCCTGTTTTACACGTGCTTAGCAAGGTAGCAATATATTTAAAGTAAAATATATACATTATGTTCAGTTATAGAACTCGTATCAGAATACTAGTGAAGTAGTCAATACAAAAATAGGTGTAAGACAATTTGCGCTAATGTGGAGGGAATTAAATTTGACCAATAATGGAAACGGTGCACCCATATTCCAACTGAGATTCCGATTAAAGCGGCTACGGACCAGGCCGAGTATTAAAACGTACAATTCTAGTGGGGGAGGGGGGGAAACACAATGATTCCGTATATATATTTTTTTCACCTCTTGAAGAGCATGAATCGGGAATGTAGTTGCAATAATTATTCAGGACATTATTTTGTAGCTTTACTCTCAGTGATCAACTTGCTAGGTTATTAAATTAAAAGAAATGGCATCAGAAGATACAATGCTTTCAGTCACAATCCGGAATGAGTAATTACAATGAGAAACTGATTGCAGATGCTTTTTTAGGCTGCAGCCCGTGGAATCTATTACCTTTACCATTCAGCCAATTATCTCCCCTCCCCCAACAAGCAGATTCATTTACATCAGCTGAGCAACCTGATCTATCTGCAGCCGCCGGCTGATTGACAGCTGCAACCGGGCTTTGCTGGTTTCCTGTTAACCATTTGATGCCTCAGGAAAATAATGCAAAAACAACCCCACTGCAACTTCCCCATCCCCCAATCGTGGAATCGCAGGCGCATCATGTTCTGTGAGATATTTTCCTTTCATGTTGTGTTTCCAAAATACAAATTTAGCAACACAAACACGTATTCCAGGGCAAAGTTCTACAATGTATTCACCTAATTCTAGACAAATCGCAGGGCATGATGCTTGGTTTTTCAATTTAAAATCGTAAATCTACACGAAAGAATTGTAAATGAGTTATGAACAGAAACTATTTTGTCTGTTGTTTAATTAAGTGATTTACTGTTGCTGTTGGAATTTGCATGACAATCCATATTCATATTTAAAAACATGCTGAAAGGAGGATAATATCCCATGTGGTTTTATCTGCTCCATTACCTTTTTCGCAGACTTCAGGCAACATTATTATAAAACAGCGAGACAAGAGCTGCAAAACTGCATCATGATACGATCATTCTTGTTGCCAGTTGCATATAGCCCTTGCAACGACTCTTTATACCTGCTGATTCCTACCAAATCATGAGATGTGCAGGATTTGGGCACAGAGTATATGTGAATCCTAACTGCACCGCACGTCAGAAAAGCTGGGACCTTCACACGAGTGCCGAAAGAGTTAATGCGGACATGCAACATTTAAATGTGCGACTATTGAACGTAATCTCCTTTCTTATTATTTCTAGACATTTGTCCTTCTGCCCATGCATTCAATACCAAAGCAAACACCCATCAGGGAAAACGAAAGGCGAACATAATCTACTTCAGCAACACAACCAGTGGAGAGTTGCCAGTCAGTCTCTGTGGCGCAATCGGTTAGCGCGTTCGGCTGTTAACCGAAAGGTTGGTGGTTCGAGCCCACCCAGGGACGTTGCGTTTTATTTTTCTCGCTAGTGGTTCTACAGGAAAAATTTCTGATTTTCTTTCCTTTGCATTCCACAATCTTTTTTACAATTTTAAAATAATGATTAGAAAAATTACAGCGAAGGAAAGACTTCATTAATCTCTTCCATTGAATTCTGTTGGCTTGGTTGCTGGGAGACGAGGCAACTTAACAGAAGTGTATTTACACATTAATATTTTAGTTAATATTTATAATTACAGGATGCATCCTTACTATAAGCGTTAATTAGGAAATGTTAAAATAATAAATTATTTTCTTAGAAATTATTTAATTATCCAATTAATTGTATGCATTCGAAGCCGCAGCATTTTTATTTTCTGCTTACTCTCTTGTTCTCTCCTGGATCATTAATATAGTCTCAAGGCATATTTCAAACTACCGTTCGATTTATTCAATGGGAAGAGTCTCGCGTTTATGGACGCTGCACCTCACGGTGACTGTCAGCACAGCGGCTGTTTTAAAAATATATTACCCCCACCCAAATTCTATTTCCACAATTGCAAAATTCCTAAAACGTGACCATTTTAAGAGGCCAGGGTTTGACTTTTATGAAGGTATTATACGTTTGGTGCATTTTCTTTTATTTCTCAGCCCCTCGCGCCCCCACCACCAATTCAATCTGTGTACGCATTGTCCATCTCTTGAAGTCGAGACTTGGCATTAAAAAAAAACAAAAATTCTTTAAATGTTGATTAATGTAACCCTACATCCAAGCACAGCCATTTTGAAACTGCCTTGAGAAAATGTGCTCACAAAGGCTGCCTGGCACCAAATTTTGTGCCATGGATCTGGGTTTTTCTTTGTCTCGCGGACAGCGTTTCAGACGTTGGGGGCTTTCACAAATAATCCAACTTCATTTTGATTCAATTACAGTCTTGTTTGGATATCCAAATATATTTGTGTGCACCATGAATGAAGTGCCTATTACTTGCCATTACATTATTTCTAACTGCGTCCAAACCAAATACCCAGTGCACCTGATTAGCTGTTAGTGTAATGCAGTGATTTGTGATCAAATTTAATGGGTTGCCTTTTACTGACTTTTTAAATTAGTTGATTATAGCTCGATCTTCATGCACTTACTAGGCTCTGCTCAATGCCCTTATTACTACACCTCAATGCAATAGGTATTTCTTTCACTGCTACGTTTATTTAACTGGAGCGTCATCCTGAGACCTGTATCAAACAGTGGCTATTACTTTGCTCGACGGCATGTATATTACCAAATTTTAAGAAGGGCCTGTTTCTACAGATCAAGTGCATTTTTTTAAAAAAAATCAGATTATTACAGCTCTTTTAACCTGCAGAATGTGTTCTCTTTCAGCTCATTGAAATGATGAGTAGATACCTGTCATTTCTCAGGCATGGTGACGCTATGGTCACTTATCAATGCTCGCTGCTTTAACCAATCGGCCCGCGTCCACATACATCTAATACTGTACATCAATGTATATGCTAATATTACAGATTACTTCAGAACATATCATGCTGTTTATTATGATATTTCAAAGTAGTATGACTGATTATGTTGCCCTGTCATTGTAGGGATAATTCAAGTGCTACAAACTTGTATTATTAACATATTATTATTGTTATAAACTGGCACAAATTGCTACATTGTATTCAGCGTTTATCACTATACCGAATACAGTATGTACACAGTTACTGCAAATTAGGATCTGTCGACATTAAGCGCTGTCTGATTTAATGACCTGTCGGTCATAAAGTCTAGTGAACATCATTTATTTTAAAGTCAAACCTATTTCAAAATTCGTGGCCTTTTTTTTATTGGCGCGATATTGGTGAACTATCTCTTAGTGATAAACCTCTGAAATCACTTTTTTCAAGATTTTGTTTTAACTGTCTGTAACAATGTGTTATGCTAAAGATATACATTAGCTTAAACTACTACTGAACGTCCAACAGTGCATTTTCTGGTAGACGAAGATATGTAAAGAAAATCGTAGTATAGACTATCAAGTGTTTGTAATTACTATGCTGTAATTGTAAATGTTCACCATATTAAACAATGTTATCTACTTTTGTAAATGCATGTTCTTAACCTGTGTGAATACATTCACTTGCCTGCTAGGATTGGCTTCTTTTCTTCAACCTGATTGAATTAGCGCTCAGTCTGCCTCTTTGTCAAACGTTAAATTCCATTTATTTACACAGACTGTCAGTCAAGCGAATATGTTCAGGAAGTAAGTATGATGTCCAAGTAAAAATTTAAAAGATTCAACAATAAAACGTTTATCGTCACCGAGTACGCAAACTAACAAACAGGATTTATTTTTTGCCGTGGATTGGGTCTTAGTGAGCTGGTATGCAACTTCTCTAATATCCCAAGTATTCAGAACATTATACGCCTCCTAAGTGCTTTGTGAGCAGTGCCACAATATAACAACTCAGATCAAAAAACGATGAATCCAGTAAATTGTATATTAAATACAAAGTATGTCTCATTTTTAATTATGAGGAAAACCATATCCGAACGTTAATAAAGATCCCGTTTCTCTCCATATTCTTACACAAGAAAACGCTCCACAATTTTTATCTTCAGCAGTCACAAGAAGTTAAATCAAGTATTTTACTGCTTCCTGAGTTTGTTTTCTTTCCAGATTAATCTCCCTGAGTTTGCAAGCGCATTAAATATGTTCCGTTTTCCAATAATATCATAATGTGTACATAGCCTAATAATTAGATTCAATTCAATTCAAAAAGATTGAGAATGTGAAATATTCTCCTTTTCCCAACTGCATCAGACCATTGGCTAATTCACATATTTGAAAGAATAAGATTGAAGAAAGGAACTGATGGCAGAAAAAGAAAAAGAAAGATACAGAGAAAATCCATTGTCACCCAAAATTACGTTAATTAACAGTTTCTAATCGCTTAGAAGAAAGTAATAGGGGGAAGATCATCTCTGTATATATCCTTAACCCCGATTGAATTGTGTTAGTATCTAGGTTAGCAAAATGGCAGACCTAGGTTAAATTTGGTTTATGATTTCAGGTTTGTTCCTTGCAATGGATGATAGAGCAAAGAAGTAGGTGTATAATTTTCTGGAACATTTGACTTGATACCAACTCTGTAATACAAATGGCTTTATTTCAATGACTGCCTTATAACGTTTTTATTCTGTTATTCTTTTTCTTTAGTAATCGTTTGAATTTCGAACACTTTCATGAACTATAGAATCCTTACTTTATATCCGATTGTGCATAATGATTATCCCCAGTCACTTCTTACAAAAAAATGAAAGGTGTATTGAATGTTTTCTCCCTACAGCAGTTTGTACGCATGTTGTTTGCAATGTTTGGAGTCTGGAGAAATTGCAGCGTTACGATATATATCAAATATTTCATCTTCGGATATGATATTTATAATTAAACATGGGTAGTTAATATTTTCAGCGAACTATTGACACATTACGATCACAGGGAACCTGCTAACATCATCCTCCGCTCAAAGAGGCGCAGTGAAATAGGTTAGTGCAGGTGAGCAGCTTAAAATACAAATGGACAAGAGCTGGCAGTTTGTGCGTTTGCTGTTGTCCTTATGCGCGAAAGAAAGCGAACAAGATAGATAGATAGATCGATAGCTAGATCGATAGATAGATAGACAGACAGATAGATAGATACTTAAGTACGTCAAAAAGATAATCAGAAAACGAGATAGGCAGAGATAGAGTAACAGATCAATAAGAGAGAAGGGGTTAGTTAAAGAAAACCAGATATAGACCAACAGAGAGGCAACGATAAAGAAAAGGAAAAAAAATACGGACGGACAGAAAGGGCATGATTGACAGTGAGGGAAAAAAAGAACCAAATACAGTACAGGGAAACAAAGACAGATGGAGACAGTCAAATACAGTGAGACAGAGGGAAGGGGCCAACAGATAGACAGGGAAATGGAGAGTAAATGAGAGACAGGAGACGGATAACTAGGGTGAGGGGCAGGGAGGGACAAAGACTGGTTTTCTGCTCGCTCCTTCTGCATCATTCGGACATGAGCACAGTTTAACTTTCACGGCGGACTGGTGATTTCGTTCCACCCACAGCTATCATGTCCATCGATCTGTTTCTCCGGTTAGGGATAACGAGATTTAACCCCATCTGACATCTTCTGCCTTCCGTCTGCTTGCCATATTCTTTCTGTCCCCTTTTCTAAAAAAAATCTTTCGACCAACGCGTGAAAGGCAATGAATGGTCGCAGATTAGCAGAAGCAGTGCAGCCATATTACCATAAATATATTCTCAAATGCTGGACAAGCGTTCAAACCCCACTGAACATAAATATCAGGCGCATTTCCCTAACGATTTTAAGCAAGCATTTTTTTGACCAAAAATACTTGCAACACCAGTATTATACACATAATAAACACAGATTTATATATAATCTTTGAGCATAGAAGTGCTTGTGAGTGTCTGTGTGTGTGTGTGTGTGTGTGTGTGTATGTGTGCAACGGTTGTGAGGGTTGATACATTGCTTTCACTAATGTGACACAGCCTCTTGTCCTTCCTCTCTCCCGTTTCTTTGTTTCACGTAGCTATTATCCCCACGCCATCTATCTCTGTCTCTCATGTTTTCCACTCTCTCCATCTCTCTCGCGCCTTCCCCCTCCCCACTCCCTCTTGATGAGTGAAGCTGGGGAGTGGGGGTCGGTTGGTGGTAGTGGGGGAAGTCGCATTTATGCGGGGGCGAGGAAACCTCAAGGACAAGCTGACAATAAGAACGAAATTCCTTTTTCCAGAATTGCGCAGCACCCATTCTGAGGAATCGATCTATTGATTAGCAATGACTAGCTTACTCATTGCTGGTTTCTTCTGAATAAACACAGGAATGGAGAGAGTGTGCATGCAGTAAAATACACATTGGTGCATACACTAAATGATTCGGTGAGGAAACGGCCTGTAGTGCTTTACTATAAGCATATTCATTTATTTTAGATTATTGTCAACCATACATTATAATAAGAAAGTTAAATGATGCCGATTGTGTGATAAGGCATCGGGATAATAAGGGATATTAATTGTCTGTTATGCATACAGTTTTCTATGGAATGAACTGGATGTCTAATGACACGTGCTGGCTATTTTGACTCTGTCTAGATTCATATTATCTCCATTGCCCGCACAGCTGAACAGTAAGGACAGCGCCGATCGATATATCCTCTGCTATCAGAGAGGCGACAGAAGGGAGCATATGTCACCGTGGGAAACACTGGCAGCCTGCGAACAAAAGAACACTATTCCAGGCAGGAAAGACGCGGTTACCTAGCAACAGCCAGCCGCCCCGTTTTCCCCAAAGCTGGAGTGCTCTCTGCTGGTTGGGAACAGAATCAATACAATCAAAGCAGGGCGGGGATTTAATCACACATCAGGCCAATGGACATCTAGCTTGGCAGCGAGGAAACCTTGGAGCTGAACTGCTGCTGGGGGAGGGGGTGGATAGATATTTCATAGCGCGTTTTTAAATTTAAAAAAAAATCATTCCTGGACTATTGATGTTGCTGGCTAAGCCAGCATTAACTGCCTGAAACGTCAGCGTTCCTGCTCCTCTGATGCTGCTTGGCCTGCTGTGTTCATCCAGCTCTGCACCTTGTTATCTCAGATTCTCCAGCATCTGCAGTTCCTACTATCTCTGCCACTTGAACTGACTGGACCCATTTCTCAGAAGGCATTTTGGAGTCAACCACATTGTTATGGGTCTAGAGTCACATGTAGACCAGACTTGGTAAGTATGGCAGATTTCGTCCCTTAAAGGACATTAGTGAACCAAATGGGGTTTAACAACAATTGACAATGGTTACATTAGGCTAGTTTCTAATACCAGATTTTTTATTGATTCAAATTTCACCATCTGCCATGGTAGGATTCAAACCAATGCCCCCAGAGCGTAGACCTGGGATTGTGGATTACTAGTTCAGTGACATTACCATTAACCACTCCCCTTAAAAGAACATGAAAGTCCAATTGAGAAGACTACCCAAATGGAAGGAAATGGTTTAGAGGGAGTGTAGTTTTCCCTGCGTGGCAATAGTGTTACTTAATTTTTTTGTGTCCATATTTTGCCATTTCTTCTTTATAAAGTGGGAAGTGTGTGCTTCGGCTCTCACCCTCGCAGTCTATCTTTTTCACCCATTCATCAGATGACATGATGTCCTAAAAACCGAAAGAACTGCAGATACTGGAAATCAGAAACAAAAACAGAAATTGCTGGAAAAAGCTCAGCTCTTCTGGCAGCATCTGTGGAGCGAAATCAGTTCACGTTTCGGGTCCAGTAGTCCTTCCTCAAAAATGATTTCGCTCCACAGATGCTGCCAGAAG
>NC_063361.1:31998601-32011301 GCF_021869965.1 Rhincodon typus | reverse complement strand
CTTCTGGCAGCATCTGTGGAGCGAAATCATTTTTGAGGAAGGACTACTGGACCCGAAACGTGAACTGATTTCGCTCCACAGATGCTGCCAGAAGAGCTGAGCTTTTTCCAGCAATTTCTGTTTTTGTTACTGACTTTTGTTTCTGAGCTGAGCTTTTCCAGCAAATTCTGTCCCAATGATGTTACGTTTCCTTAAACAGCAATGCCGGGCGGTGCACAGGTCAACTGAGAAACCGCCACAGTTACAGGTCGGAGTTCAGGACACTAACAGTTCCGTGGGTTGGGTATCAAAGTGTTAAAGGCTGCATTTTCACAGAAGGCATCGCGTTCTTCAAATCCGGTGGCAACTGTTCTGAGGAAGGGCCACCGGACCCGAAACGTTAACTCTGTTTTCTCCTCCACAGATGCTGCCAGATCTGCTGAGCTTTTCCAGCAACTTTGTTTTTGTTCCGGTGGCAACCGAGTTGGGAGGATCGGCTCCATGCCACTGTTGCTTTGTGGTTCGTTTGGAAGTTTCTGTAGTGTTTTCTCATTGTATTCGACAGGCTTATTCATAAAACACTTCATTGCGGTGGCTTCATTTCCACTCCCTTTGTAAACCCGGACCTCACTGTTTCTATTGTCTATCCTGTGGGCTTCCTGCCTTGTCCCATAATGTTTCCTTAGTCGATCCTAATGGGCTCCAGAACGAACTTACCGGTACAGCGATCCTTAGCTTTGCTTATGAACGAGAAGTGCCAACAATGCAGGTCTCTTCGGACATTTGATTTTCAACGTCCACCTTTTTATTTTCCGATTAAACCGGTAACCATTAAATTCAGTCTACATGCACATTGCTGTGATATGACCCAATGTTTTGGACACCCGAAGGAGTGTCTTTGATTGAATTTGGTCTCTGCTATTTACCTGATCTGTGTTTTCCCATTTTGTTTTGTTGAAAGATTCAAATGGATTAATTCACTGTATGGTGCTTCTTTTAGGTCTGAGCGATATTTAATACCTGGAAATATCGTAAATACAGAGAAGGTGTGAACTTCGAAGAACATGGATAAGCCGGTGGAATAGTCCGAAAAATAAGAGATAACACAATGTGGAGCTGGAGGCACAGTCTCCAGCATCGGCAGTCCTTACTATCTCCAAATGAGAGATGCGTTTTAATGAAGGGGAGTATGAGGTGATTGATTTTGCTAGCAAGAACAATTAGAGGCAATATCACACAGAGGATGATTGTAAAGGGGGGCAGGATCAGATGAACCTGGGATTACGTGCTTAAATTATTGCAAGGGCCAGAGCAGGTTATGAATACAGCTTATAGAGCGAATAAAGTTAATAAAGACCAGATGATAGGCTTTGTCAATAGGAGCATTGAGTATAAAAGTAAGGAGATTATGATGAACCCATGTTAAACACTTACCCAGCCTCAACTGGAGTGTTGTGAAGTTTTGAAGTAGTGTCATATCGGACTCAAAACATCAACTCTGTTTCTCTCTCCATAGATGCTACCAGACCTGTTGAGGTTCCCCCCAACACCCACCCCATCATCTCCCGATTTAATTTCATATCTCCAGCAGCGGGAGTATTTTGGCTTTACTTGTTTTTTTTAAAAAAAATCTTTTATGGAAGTGAGTGTCGCTGGCAGAGTCTGCATTTGTTATCAATCCCACGCTGCCCTTGAACTGAGGGGCTTGCTAAGCCATTTCATGGTCAACCACATTGCTGGTGACCTGGAGTCACATGCACTTTCCCTAGAGCAGGGGTAGGTAGATTCTTGATTGCCGGGGCGGGGGTGTGAAAGATGCAGGAATGTAGAGTTGAGGTTAATATGAGATCAGACAGGAATTTATTGAACGTCGGAGCAGGCTAGAAGGGCCGAGTGGCTTACTCTTGTTCCTCGTTCGTATGTTGACCAAGTTGGATAAGTATGGCAGATTTCTTTCCCTCAAGGACATTAGTGAATCAGATGGGCTTTCAATGATAGCTTCCGTCACTATTTCTGAGCCTAGGTTTATATTCCAGATTCATTAATTCCAGCAGCTGCTCTCGTGGAATTTGAAGCCACGTCCGCAAGGCCTTAGCTAGGCCTATTCTTCTTAGAGAAGGGAAGTTTAAGAGGAGCATTGAAAGTTATGCACAAAGTGTTTAGGGTCTGGCAGGCGCTGCTTGAGAGTATAGTGAAGCCAGATTCAACGTGCCTTTCAAAAGTGAATTGCCCGATAATCTGAAGACACTACATGTTTGGGGCTACAGAAAGAAGGCGAGGGGAAGGTAGTGTTGTGAAGATTGCACAACGTTGTGGTTTGAGTGTTGTAAGTTTTGGAGGAATCGAACAGTGGAAACGACAAAAAAAAACTATGGAAGTGACGATAAAAATCTGGAAAGGGAGAGGGCTTCACAGTAAAATTAACGAAATGACATATTTCTCGGACTCTGCAGAACACAGCCAATGAAACAGTATCATTTTGCCTTGATCTACGCTAGACTGATCTCAAATCTGTCAAAAATCATTCATCCTTCCTACAGTGAAAGATTCCTATTCCTCCCTAGACCAAATGCATGTCATTTCACAAAATTAAAGAGATGTGTCAAATACCAAGGAAACTGAACATTCATCGCCTGAAAGAAAATAATCGTTTGACTTCGTCAATGATTGCACGTAAAAGTGGGAAATAAGCTCTTAAAATAAGTGGCATGTTAAGAGTAAAACATTACGTGCTGGCCTTTGTTATGAATGCATTGAGAGTGTAACATCGATACAATTTGACGTATTAAGGTGTAAGCGGAGCTGGAAGCCTACTTCCTTTGTTGTCGATGTAAACCATGCTTTTGGGGCCTCGGTGACACAGAGAGCTATAGAGACTGGGCAGCTCTTGGAGGAAATGTCACGATTTCAAGCGTGGCGTCATTGCTTTTAAATTTCCTTGTGTCGTGGCTTTTGACGAAGAAAGAAACATTTGCAATTGTCTAAACGGAAGGTACACGGCAGGGAAGAGTGAGCTACGGTACGGTCCTAGTTACCTAAGCCTCGAGATCTGCAACTCACTTTGTACATCTCTCCTTTTCTGATGAAGGGTCTAGGCCCGAAACGTCAGCCTTTCTGCTCCTATGATGCTGCTTGGCCTGCTGTGTTCATCCAGCCCTGCACCTTGTCTCGGATTCTCCAGCATCTGCAGTTCCTACTATCTCTTGTACACCTCTCTACCTCTTTCCCTTGCTTTCCTCCTTCCAGCCGATCCTTGCAACCCACCTCTTTTAACCGACCTTTGACCCAATGTCTCCTTATTTGTTTACGTGTCAGCCTCATTTTACAATGCTCCTACTAAGTGACTTGGGACTTTTCATTAAATTAGAGGCGCCATGTCATGACAAGTTTTGTTGCGAAGTTTGTGCGATTGGAGAGATGGACCACAAATGTATCAACCAAGCAATTACTGTAAGTATGTTGTGTGTGTGTGTGTGTGTGTGTGTCGGGGCGAGGGGGGGTGCGGTGCTGGACACCAATGAGATGAATGGTCCCGAGTCCCATCACAACATTCCAAATTGGAAGCTTGCGACATTGAGAGAATGTTGAAACAGTTTGTTGCATTATGAAGTCAATACTTGCGCTCAGGGAGGGGTTTGGGGTGAGGGAGGGATGGGAGGCTCTCAGCTGTCTCGCCCCCACACATGGCTTGGCTCTGATACGTCACGCTTCGTCTCATCCTCTATTTCAGGGAACTTATTTGGTGTGGGGTGACACATGAACACTTTCTATTATACACGGTTCACCCGGATACTTTCCAGATCAACTATAATGAAAGCCAGAAAATTCCAGCCTTCCAGAGAGCCCGAGAACACAGCAAGCGGACTGAGTAGAACTACACCAATCTGAACGGTGAAAACTCCAATCTAAGACCCTGGATGCATGTCAATGCTTTAATGTGCCGTTTACTGTGTCGAATGCCCAACTTGGTACATAACAATGAAATGTATTTCACATTCAGTACCGGTTAAAGGACTAACATACAGCGAGGATCTCAGCCTGGAGTTTGCACGTTTGAAATTGGCGCAGCGTTTGTACCTCCTTAAGAATGCTAGTTATTCCTGTTTAAACTTGGCTCTGGAATATGCGTTGAAAAATAACTGAAAATACGTTCATAATAATACAATATCCAATCATTTCAGAGAATCGCTAACGAACTGCGATATTTAATTTGTTTCGAGGAATAAAGTGGTTTTGTAATTCCGAGTAGAATAACATCGAGAAAGAGGGGCAAGTTTGTATCTTAAAAAGAAAATCTGCGAGGCTTCCAAATTGTTCGGAGAATTCTAATTGTTGATAGATTGGAAGCCCCAAGGGCAGCGAATAGTCCTTTAATAATCTGGTTGAAAACCCTCATGCGTGACACAAATAGACTCCGGCACAACGCTTTAAGTCTGATATGTGCTGGAATTTACCGCTGACACTCTCTGGTCATTTTGCTGAGAACGATCAGTAACGTCTTCGTTGATTTCTTCCAGATTGATGGAAAGCAGCCAGCCGCTGGTTAAAACGACGCTTGGTGTCGATTCTTATGACAACCTAATGCAATAACATCCAATTAAAGAACCAAGGTGACCCCACACTTTTTCACAATGTTTAAACAAAACGCCGACCAGCGTGGTGTCTGGAATGGAGCTGCTTTATGCAATTATGAATCAGTTGGCATTATTCCAAATGTTTCCCAGGGAGCTGTAAGCTAATAGTTCGGGCGTCATTTTGGCGACGATCTGCGTTGCAGCTTTATTTTTGTTGCGTTTATATATAAATACCGCAGGCTACATACTTTCGCAAGTCCATTACAGAGATGGAATGGAACACCAAACTCGCAACACTTCCTTCACTTGTCTGTTTATACCTTTTCCCCACTGTGCAAAAGTCATTTCCAATGGTAACATTGCCATTAAGGTTGGTTTTAGCAGCAGGTTTTATAATAGGAGTTACAGAGGACCAGAAATACCATCTGAAATCAGAACCTGGTATACCAGGCAGGCGAGTTTCACAGTGGGACGAATATAGCCATCAGGCGAATTTTTTATTGGGCTTGGCTTAAGCATGAAAAGGGTCCTATTTTGGGGTTACAGTTGATTGGAAAAACGTGGTTATTTTGCAAAATATAGGACCGGAAACGGCTGTCTTTGACAGCAATCTTTTTAGTATTATTGATGAATTAAATACTCTCAGAAGCAGCAGCTTCTTGGTGCCCGAGGCATTTTTCGGCGTTTCTGCCCCGCTGGTAAAGAAAAGGATGACATAACGATGGTTCTCGACTTCCATTTTTGCAGTGTGGAGTTTGAGTAAATGTAAACCCCCTCTACTGTACCGCACACACAAGTTTGCAGGTCGTCTGAATCATACACACTGGGGACTTTCCAAATGTGATTTATGTCGCTTGTTGGATACATAAATGAGAAGAAAAAAAGAACTGCACAGGAAATCTGTTCACAAGCAACATATGGAATCCAAATACATGGTCAATGAATCCCGAATATTTTATGGGCAGTTTCTGTGTCTGTTGCTTGTAACTTTCAGCCAAAAATGCAACCTATTGAGTTCTCCGAATTACTGCATTCACCAACCTTGCAAATCGATGCATCGATTCCTTGCTACAAATTAATAGCAAAAATATAACAAGGCCCGTATTGGATCAACACACATTACAAGTATGCGTCAGGTTTCAGCACTCTGGCACTCATGAGGGACCAGAAATGTTCAATTCTGGTGGTGACAAAGCCTAAAAATCAGTTTAAAACGTTGTATATTTCCCCTCCAGATGATCAGGATTAATTATCTGAGCTTTTATGGTTGTCCTTTGCAAATATTGTCGGTGCATGTTTTTCGTCGATGTTTTAATAAGTCTGCATGATATCGAACCACCATCCAATTTCCCCTGATTACATTTGTATAGTTACACTCCGAGAAGAATTCCTATTGGTGCAGCGGTAATAAAAACGCAACATTTCAGAATGAGACTGGATGTTCGTTCCATCAGGTATTTCAGCACATCTTGCATTTAACACGTTTAAAGTTCTGGTCAGATAGAAAACAGTTTATTAAAACATTTTTCAATGCGCATTTTTAAAGAAAAAGGACATGAATTCTGCCCCTTGGCAAATTATATTTATGTGTTGGAACACCACAATAAACATTTAAATCACAGACTTTAACAATCTAAACACCCTTTCGTCAAGATTAAATGGATAAACATCTCACAATCCTTTAAATCAATGCTCCACACTGGGTTGGTGAAACCACAAACTATAACATGTTATAAAACATTACGGATCTCAGAAACATGTTTGAATCCTAGTTTGGTTCATTTTCCATCAGACAATATTTTCAGTACAATATGAGCTAATGGAGGGCATAGGCGAAACAAAACGATCACTAAATGTGGCAACGGATAAGATCCCATTTAGTGTACTCCTTGATCTAACCCTACGCCTTTCCCTATTTGATCCCAATAGAAGCTATCTGCTTCCACAAATATCAATTCCCCCAATTCAGAGTGTGGGTTAAACTAGCTCTGTACCTTAAGAGAAATCACACTCTCTACTAACCTTAATATGAGAACTGACATCAAGACTGCAGCCAGGAAAACAGCCACTTTTAGTGTGTTCCAATAAGTAGGCCCAAAGCCATCACCCAGGATTGAAATCATCATTTTACAGGAATTTATAGTCAATGTCTACTCTGCAAAGTGAAAGATCATCAAATCTCTTCAATTTCACTCACCTTCTGAAATGAAAATCATTATTTTCCAAAGCCCGATGTAAGAGTTAACATTCACAGGATGGTAGTCCTTTCAATAAACCTGCTTCTAAATTAATAAGAGGTTACCTAATTTCAACATAAATTAGTCAAGTAAAAGGGAAAAGCATTCTGTATGGATTACTTCCGTCCATATGTTCTTTGAATTATATCTGTTAATTCAGTGTAAATATACATTTTTGACTTGTACAAAGGCAGTGGAGGTAAATATGTTTCTGGGCCAAGGGCAGATTCCAGCGTGCAACTCGATTTCCTTGCATCATTTAGAGGTATTAATTCACAGTCAAACTGAAAATCTAGCTATCAAGCGTAAGTTTGAATTTATTTCAATGATTGACTAAATGGCATTAGGCCTGACTTATGATAATTATGTAACTAATTATAATATTATAGCAACTGGACATTGCCAACGAGAGGGTTTGATTTTCTTTTAAAAGAAAGTAATGTATAATAACTATAAAATGGGCCTGAATATCAACGGGATAAAAATAGTGGATTACTTTTGATACCGTCATCGTTACCGTTTTCCCCCAGCATTGCTGGAACAAATAACTTCTACTTGTTCCATTTTATACCTAGCTCCATTCACATGGTTCCAATGTAGTTGACTGGTATGACTGCTCAACAGATTTTATTAATGTGAATAAACATACACACTGGGATAGTGCAGTGGCCCTAATTGTCCGTTGTCTCCTGATCTACCGAAATTAAGTGTTAGGTTGTGATTTATTGGCCTACCACTAACATTTGATTTTCTTTTGTTAAACAAGATATATATCGCCCAGTCTTAATGAAACGTATACACTATTTTAAAATATCTAGGATTATTCCTGCCAGCCGGAGGGATGCCTCTTTAATGGACAATGAACTTTTCTTTATAGTGACCAGTCCTGAAGATAGTTTTAGTTTGTGCACCGCCTTTGGAGGATTGCAACAACAAACATGCTTCCTTTGAATCATAGATATGAAAACGTTACATGTCTCACTCGATTCACCTGATCTGTTTTTTTTTTGTCTCGTGCTTCCACACATCAGTGACGCTTACTTCCCCGAAACTGTATAGGGACGTGGATGGCTGGCTTTTGGAGGAACGCATCTAGGTTCCTCTTTGTCTTCTACATCAGATGTTTCCTATTATTATAACTTTGGGTTAGTAAGTTGGTGCATCTAAGGTTCACAGTTGGCAGCATTTCTTTGTTGGAATTCATGTTCTTTTTAAAAAAAACGCGAAATACATATTTTATTGATTGTCATTTATTTTTTTAAAAAACCCCTGCGCATTATTAAGTGTAACAGTCACTGCCTAATTG
The DNA here is from genome assembly GCF_021869965.1 of Rhincodon typus. Taxonomy (NCBI): domain Eukaryota; kingdom Metazoa; phylum Chordata; class Chondrichthyes; order Orectolobiformes; family Rhincodontidae; genus Rhincodon; species Rhincodon typus. The sequence continues at coordinate 32,003,205 of NC_063361.1, read as the reverse complement.
TGTTTTTTCCCTTCCCTCCCAAGTCGCAACATCAATAATGTTTTCCATACACTCTTTGCTCCCTTTGTCCTCTCTCTTCCAGCTCTGGTCCTCCACTATCCCGGCATGCCTTCCACCTCAGGGCCCGCCCGCACGCCGTGACTGGTCATTTTCCTAACCCTCGCCCAGTTTCGTGCAACCAAACGTGCTTTCGCGGCGGGGCTGACAGACGGCACAATAGACCAATCACAACGACATTAGAACTGGCGGGCCAATCGTACAGGTCAGGAGGCGGGACCATTTGCGCATCAAGTTTGGATGAACGGCAGCTAGAGCTGGAAGTGGAGATTATTTTTTAAATTTTTTTGCTCTGGAAGTTAGGAAAATATTGTAAAAATTACTGTAATTGGTTCGACTGATAATTTTACAGAATGGTGAGTGATGAAAGGGAAAGTATTCAAAAATATAATTCGTTTTGCGCCGATTTACAGCTTGTTTAATTTGCACATTAGAATGAGCCAGGCCTGACCTGACTAATGTGGCCTTTACTTTCTCTTTTAAGGCAAGACACATTTTATATTACTTAAGTTTCATTTTAAACCTTAAGACGGTTCGGGTAATTTTACTACAATTATTAATGGTCTTTCTTTACCCAAAGGTGTGCCACAGAAATTTTAGATCCCCTTTTTAGGTATTAATCCATTACAGGCTGATCCACTACAGTTTTAGGATTTTTTTTCAATATAATTTATTTTTCCTTTCTTCTTAATGTTTGGATTCAACAGTAACTTCCTCTACCATATTTACAGTTGGTTGACTCGCATTTTTGCTCCATTTTACAGTTTGATAAATTTCTCTTTTACTTTGTCTTTCTGTCTAACCTACTGAATTTAAAAGAAAAAATCAGATTTGTATAGATTTGCAGGACTTCTTGATAACTTTAACATGGTGTGTTGGTGTACTTCTGTAGCAGAATGAAATTCCTCCCGGTTCTTTAGTTTGTCTACAGTCTCATTCCTGGAACCTTTTTTTTTTGTAAATCTTCTCTGCACTGTCTTCTTAATGCCTTTGCCTCCTTCCTTATGCACGGTGCTCAGAAATTGATTCAATTTCCTGTTGACCCAAACTTGTATTTTATAAAGTTTTACCATAACCTTCTTGCTTATTTACTCTCTGCCTCTCGTTATAAAGCCCGGGATCCCAGATCCCAAAGATTTCTCAAACTGCCTTATTTACCTGTATTTTTTAATATATTTTGATGAAAGTATCTTGCCAGACGGTGTAATGCATTAAACGTTACCACTGGATTTTATAAACATTTTTTTGTGATATCTCAAAAATTGTAGTGCTCAGGAAAATGCTTTTTAAATAATAAAATAGTTGAGTTTAATGTTTTCCTTAATCATGATTTGGAATTATGGTGAGATGGATTCACCCATCAAATGCTGCAGAGGTCTTGTGGCACAGTGACAAAGTTCCCAGCATCTGGGCCAGAGGCACTGAGTTCAAGTCACATTCCAGGACTTGTTGACCATGGAAGTTGTATTCCTACACAGTTCAATATGATGATAATCATCCTGAGAATCTTTCCCCACCTTCCCACTATTCCTCAAAGTATGTGTGATGATATACAAATAAAAAAGCATTGTAGGAGTTCCTAACTTGTTTTTCCTTCTCTTCCAACAGTCACACATGTCATATAATGGTGGGGCTGTTATGGCCATGCGGGGTAAAGATTGTGTGGCAATAGCAGCTGACAGACGGTTTGGAATTCAGGCACAGTTGGTGACGACTGACTTCCAGAAAATCTTTCCAATGGGTGAAAGGTTATTTATTGGACTGGCTGGTCTCGGCACAGATGTACAGACGGTGTAAGTATTCTGGCAGAGGTTAACTGTTTGACCTTTGTTAAGAGATAAGATGTCCTCAGTTAGACCGTAGATTAGCCAGTTCAGGTCTGTCTTGGGTTATTGATTTTAATAAAGGGAGCAGGTAAACCAGTTATGGATTTGGAAATACCAGGTTTTGTTACCTGTGCTGATTTTAAGGGATAATCCTCCTCCTGATTCTAATGTAGTGAATCGTGCTGTAAAATTCATGTCTGGTGAAGTGATGTATAAACAAAGTATATGGTTGTATGTGCCACCTGGCATTAGGTACAAAGAATAGCCTCTTGGGTAAGATACTGGCCTTCCAGCAAAAGACACTTTAGAGTGAAGGAGAGTAGAGAGAACTTTGAGAGCTCTAAAGTTCAAGTGACAGAATTTCACAGAATTGTTATGGTGCAGAATGAGACCATTCTACCCATCTTGTCTGCACTGGTTCTATTACCTTGTCCTTTCTGGTTTGAGTTCCCCAGAATTTCCTAACAAATGCAAGTATTAACGATGCCAACTCACACTGTTGGCACTTGACCCATATTCTGCACTGAATAGCTCTGTATACACAAGAGAGTTGGCTTATGTGGAGACATTGAGCAGAAAGGGTCTATATTCTCTGGAGTTTAGAATAAGAGGGTGCTCTCATACAAATATTTAACATACTTAGAGGGCTTGATGGGATTAATTCTGCAGGGCTGTTTCTCCTGTCTGGAAAGACAAGAACTGGGCCTCATGTCAGGGTGAGATATTAACAATTTAAGACACCGAATGAGGAGAACTGTTGTGAATCTTTGGAATTCTTCTGCCAATAGTCCCGGATACTCAATCTTTGATAAGCATATTTGAGAGTGAGACTGACAGTTTCTTGGGTAGTGATAGAACTATGGGATTGGATAGGTCTGGAAAATGGAATTCAGGTAGAACATTGTGTTCGATGGCAAAGCAGGTTTGAAGAGCAGCACTCCTGCTTGTATTCCTTGAGTTCATACGGTTGTGTACTTCAGAAGGAAATGTTTCTTTGCCACAGCAGTTGCACTTCTGATTATCTGATGATGTGTGCTGCAGTAATCATTTTAAAACTAATTTAAATGTAGGTTCCCCAAGACCTCATTTAGTTCCTCCAGTGACTAGAATTATGTAAATTATGAATTTACAAATTTGATTCTGTGTGCTGTGTTAGGAGATTACAGCCAGGCAGGAGTATGTAGTCATTTTAATCAACTTTTGGGCATGTTATGACACGTGTCCAGGGTGGATGGAAGTTGAACCTGGACCTTCTTGCCCAGAGGTAGGGACAGTACCATCATCATGCAAGAGCTCTCTTACGACCTGTTAATGTGAATAAAGACTTTGGAGATGTGTGAAATGCGAGCTTAAGGACTCGCCTGGTGTTTGTGAAATGTTGTGTCCGAAGTGTTATCCCAAGGTGGGCCTGGAGAATGTACAGTTGGTCTGATAGATGATACATTAAGAAGAAATCCTAGAATCTGTACTATGTGGAAGCAGCCATCCCACTCAGACCGCAGCCCCCCCAACCATCCCTGTAACCCTGCATTTCCCATGGCTAACCCACCTACCCAGCACATTCTTGAACACTATGAGCAATTTAGCATGGCCAATCCACCTAAACCTGCACATCTTTGGACTTTGGGAGGAAACTGGATCACCACGCAGACACAGAGAATGTGCAACCTCCATACAGACAGTTGTCCAAGGATGGAATTGAACCTGGGTCCCTGGCGCTGTGAGACAACAGTGCTAACCACTGAGTAAAATCAACTTACGTTCTGCACCTAGTTGCAGTCTGGCATCCCATTTTCAATAGGTGCCATTTAAATTGGATTTTAGCTGAGACAAGTTTGACTGTCTCTGCCCAGTAGTGTTGGAGTAGGCCCTTGCTTTTGATGTCTATTTGTGAATAATACATTCTTGGGTGAGGCAGCAGAGTGAGAGTGGCACCTGTATAACCATGCCTCCTATTTCTTCATTTCTACACTGTTAAATGCCAGTCTTACCAACATTGTTGACCATCTGAGTTGTACTTGCACAACTGTGGAGCAGTGGGACGCTTCAGCAGATGTTTAAGAGGTAGCCACATTGGGAGATGAACAACATAGAAATAGGGGTCAGCCATTCAACCCATGAGCCTCTTCTCACACCAGTGAGAACATGGCTGATCTATATCCTAACTCCATCCACCCAATTAATTGCTGCTTGTTTGCCTTTATTTCACCCTTTGCTACAGCACCAAAATGTTTTGCATATGAGAAAGAAATCACCCAATGGGAGTTTCTCTTTTCCAAAACCTGTTGTTCTTGAAGATCATGGGACTGAATCTTGTGCCAGTCCTCTTTATGTGATTCTGTTCACTGCAACAGTTTACATTTGTATCAGTACTAAATGTAGGAAAACGAGGTACTTCACAGAAGACTTGTCAAACAAAAGTTAATATTGAAACTAAGGAGGAATATTAACAGGGATGTCTGAATTCTTGGACAAAGGGATAGATGTTAAGGAGAATCTAAAAGCAAGAGAGGGAGAGACAGAAGATGTTTTAAAGAGGGAATTAAAGAGCTTAGTCCCTAGATAGAGGAAAGGTGCAGCATGCAGTGATAGGATGAAGGGACCAGGAAATGTTCAACAGGTCGGAGTTGGAGATTCACAGAATATTTTCTGATTACAGCTCTGTGCCATGAAAGAAATATCTAAAATGCATTATGCAGTTTTTTGGTCTTATTAAATGCA
>NC_063361.1:31920464-31998101 GCF_021869965.1 Rhincodon typus | reverse complement strand
AAACGTCAGTTTTCCTGCTCCTCTGATGCTGCTTGGCCTGCTGTGTTCATCCAGCTCTACACCTTTTTGTCACTAAGTCCATTTGCTTTCAAGCAGTTCACACAGCACTGCTTAACATGAAACCTGCTTCCATTTGCCCCAGTCTCGTCCATTTCCTTACTGGAAACAGAATCTTTTGAGTATGTTTAAGACAGTGGTAGGTAGATTCTTGATAAGGTGATGCTGTTGGGGAGTAGGTGGGAATGTGGATTAATCTTGTTAGCCATGAACATATTGAATGGTGGACTAGGCTTAAGGGGCTGACTGCCCTACTCCTAATTGTATGTTCATTTTAATTGACACTGCTCAAAAGTTTTAGTGTTAATCAAATCAGTTTTATAACAGAATTATTATTGTACCAGTGTAATCTGAAATTGTCCCTGGACAGATCCGTGAATAGATTCTGAATATCGCCTTTAAACTTGATCAGCACTTGGGAATTAGAATTCTGTTCATGTCTGAAGCATCTGGCCAGATTTAGAACTTCTTATCTGGGGTCGATACTCCAAGAGGCAAACTTTACATCTGGTTTACTGGGAATACCTTGCTCTGAGCTAGAATTTGCATCCGTATATTAATGGTGAATAATGCAAACACATGTTGTTTTTAAAATCTCTCAACTCCATCTGAAGATTGTCATCTGCTAATGAATTAGAGGTGCCATCCTTCTACACAAATGTGAGACTGGTGAGCTGTGTAAACTTCATATGATTCTGAAATCATTTAGCACCAACGCTTTGTACTGTCAGTCCATTACTCAATACTATATTTGAGTTAAACAAGACAGTTTGGCTTTGTATGAAGTTTTGCTTCTTCATGTATCCTGTTTCCGTTTTCCAACTCTCTGACAATTTTAAAATCTGTTTGGTTTTTTTTCCTTTCCTACCCATGTATCAATCCTTTCTCCACCAATTTTCTTGTAGGCCGTAGTTCTTGTTAATCTGCAACTCCATGGGCTCCTGCATCTTTCTAGCATTACCTTTAATTTGTTGTAGGGGATCTTTGTGGCCCAGTGTGACAGAAAAGTAAATTGATCAAGTCGTTAAATTTCTGTTAATGTATTAGCAAAGTGTCATACTAATAAAATTGCAAATAATTTTCTTACGAATAACTGCTGATGGTTTTACCAAAATCTATTCTGTAGCAGTTTCTTATATTAATTTAATTAACCACCACAAGAATTATCGTTGCTTATTGAAACTTCTGAAATGAGAAAGTCCATTCTGTTTTGCCAAATTACACTGCAGCAGTGTGTATGTTGCACATAGATTTCACTTCAAGTAGTTTTTACTTCATTGATTGTGTGTACTAAAAATCAGTGTTGTTTTCTTTTACTATGATATTACTCACTGTGCAGGGAATCCAGCAGGCACCCTAGCAGGTAGAATCCTGAACTATATAACCAAATCAGTGGAATACAAGGAAAAGATGGAGGCATCACAGAGGCTCCGTGGTTAGCATTGCTGCCTCACAGCACCAGGGACCTGGGTTCAATTCCACCCTCGGGTGACTGTCTGTGTGGAGTTTGTATATTCTCCCCTTGTCGCGTGGGTTTCCTCCCACATTCCAAAGATATGCAGGTTAGGTAGATTGGTCATGCTAAATTGCCCATAGCGTCCAGAGATATGCAGGCTAGGTGGATTAACCATGGGAAATGCAGGGTTACAGGGCTGAAGTAGGAGGGAGGATTGGTTCTGGGTGGAATGATCTTTGGAGGGTTGATGTGGACTCCATGGGCCAACTGGCCTGCTTCCACGCTATAGGGATTCTATATGATTGTAAATATTAATGTAGGCCACACTTCGGCAATGCTGCATTCGGTTTGGTTACCAATTCATAAAGGGAACATGATAGTTTTCTAAACAAAAGATTACAAGCAAAAAATGATTCCACATGGAATTTGAGGTAATCTTTTGATGTAGGTTAGTATTTGGCTGGGCAGAGGTGCCTAAGTTTAAAAATAAAGACTTTGTTCTCTGCTGGTATGTGACAACTCAGGAATCTATACTGGGAGCTTAACTTTTCACTGTGTATAAATTAATAATTGGTATGAAAATTTGTATTTCCAAGTTTGTAGATGAAATTAAGTTAGCAGGAAAAGCAAAGTGTGTGGGTGGGAGGAGGAAATTACAAAGAGCTGTGGACTGAGTTAGTCAATGAGCTAAGTTCAGTGTGGGGAAGTGTGAATTCATCTACTTTGGATCTTAAAAAATATAAAGGAAACTCTAAATGAGCAAAGAAATTTAGAAGGCCATGCGTTCAGATCAGTAAAAGAAAGGGCAGCTGCAAGAGGAATCAAAAAACGCTAATGGAATTCAGAAGAATAGTGATGCTTCAGTTGTCCGAGAGCCTTGACCTGATTCAATCTGGAATAATGTGTTGAATGATGTGTCCAGTTTTGGTCACCAAACTCAGTTCAGCTCTGTTAGAGACAGTATAGAAGAGAATCAACAGAATGATACCAAGGCTTAAAGGCCTAAGAAACTCAGCAGGCCTAACAATGTCAGTGGAGAGAAAGCAGAGGCAGCGTTTCGGGTCCAGTGGCCCTCCTTCAGAATGAGTAATAGCGAGGAAATGGTGGTATATATGCAGAAGGAGGCGAGGGATCATTTGTGGGTGGGATGTGCTAGGATTGTGGTTGAGAGTAGAGGAGTAAGCGATAATTGCCAACAGAGCATCTCGTTTGGGCACCCTGCAGCCTTAAGGACTCAATATCAAGTTCAATAATTTTCGGACCTGAACACCACCTTCCATGTAAAACCTGAAAGAACTGCGGATGCTTTAAATCACATACAAGAACAGAAGTTACTGGAAAAGCTCGTCAGGTCTGCCGGCATCTGTGAACAGAAATCAGAGTTAATGTTTCAGTTCTGAGGAAGGGTCACCGGACCCAAAACATTAACTCTGATTTTTCTTCACAGATGCTGCCAGACCTGCTGAGCTTTACCAGCAATTTCTGTTTTTGTCTCCTTTCATGTTCGATACGCAACTCTACACCCCAGGTTTTATCGTCACATCGGCGGCTTTCAACACAGCCAACCCATTTTCACCTACTTATGGTCTCCATTATCGGCTTTTCTTTCTCCTTGTATTTGTGGTTTAAACTTCAAGGTAGGAGGCTGAAATACTTGATCAGTTAAGAAACTTGGATGCTGTGCGTATGAAGAGGAATTGGAAGAATATGGGTATATTCTTTTTGGATAAGCTAAGATGAGCTGAATGACCTTCTGTCCCTTAAGGAAGTGATCTTATAATTTGCAAGAACAAATTCATATGTTGAAAGAACAATTTTGTCTTTTTCCATTTGCTCGATTCAACTGTGATTATTGCTACTGTGAAATTTGGTCTGTGTTCCATCAAAGCCCCTAATGTACCATTTTGTACATTCTCCTATTCGCAGCAGCTTCACAGTGTTGGAAAAGGGGCTGATTGTACTGCCCGTGAATTTTCCCTCTTGTTTCTTATTATTACAGAAACAAGTTTAATGTCATGTAATCACGGCTTGATTTGTCTCTCTTCCCACTCCACCAAACTTGGTAGTATTCTTCACTTTGAACCTTTAGTCCTTCAGCTAGGTTTCTCAATAACAATTGATACTTTACAATGGTCTATGTTTTATGGCTGTTGTAGTAGAAATTAAAATCTGACTCATTTGTCCTTTAGGTGAAGCATCACTTACACAGCTTCCAAGGCATGCAGTTCAGCCAAGTGGGAGCAATGTCTGAACAGGTAGAGAGCTGGAACTGAGAACATACTACAGGACCTGTTGGGTATTGAGTCTAATTTTTGTACAGTCCTTTTTTCCTTCTAGTTAATGGCCCTTGCAAGACTGGAAATACTTGGCAATCCAACATTTTGGGTATGAAATACCAATAACATGGGCTGACACCCTATACAGTTAGAAAATAACATGCTGTTCTTTTAATGAAACTCTAGTGTGGTTGCAGTACAGAACGGGGCAGAAGCAGCAATTTCAAGACTTTTTCTTCAGCTTTCTTCCCTCCTCTGACAGTTGTTATTGTAGCCATGTGATCACATGCCTATTAAATTTTACATTGACCAGTGTAAAACTTATTTTGTCACCCCTGTCTCTATGTCCTCTGCCACAGCCTAGGTGCATTACTCTCAGCATTTATATATAGGTGGTGGCTCTCTTGTCTTTGAGTTGGATATCATTGATTCACACCCTACTGAAAAGACTTAAGTATATAAATAGTGCTGACGTTCCAGTTGAACTAATGACACGACACTGCACTGCTGGTGATGTGATAATGTAAGAAATATGGCAGTCAGTTTACACACGGCAAGGCAGGAACGTAATCATGACCAGATTATCTGTTCTGCTTCCCAGGGAGAACTGCTCTGCCATTCTTTGGAATAATGTAATGTGATTACTTAGGTTCACTGGGAAGAGCAGACAAGACTTCAGTTTAACAGTTAACTAAAGACTCCAGCTTTGAAAGTGCCATTCTCTCTCAGTACAAACTTCTAACCCAGATGTGAGAGTGTTGTCCACTGAGGCACAGCTGATACTGGGGCACTTCTCGTTTTACACAGCACAGACTTGTCATGGCCCAGTGCAAATAAGCAAGGTACAAACATCAATCTACATGCAACAGTGGCTCCTAATTTGTCATAATATCGCTAACAGCGGATATACCAACTGTTACGAGAACAGTACGTTAGATCCAAACTGATGCCAGTTGTAATGATTGCAATGAAGTCAGCCAGGTGGACATCATAGAATATGAGTTCCCTGATTGGGGCTGTTAATCTGGTCCAATGAAGGAGCCCTGCCTGACATAAAAAGAATGAGTGTCAGAGATACTGACACTCTGGTACCTGACTCTGAATGAGGCAGTACTAAAAGTCAAAGGCTGTTTATGTGTAAATAAAAGGTGTCTTGGTGACGGATTCCAGCCTGTTTGGAGTTATTTCACCAGTTGTGTCAACAGGGTAAAGAAAGAGCCATCCAGCCACTTCAGAAAAATTGACATAGAGAACATTGTCAGCAGTGTATCTGTTTTTTAAAGAAAAGAATGGCATTTTACTTCTGAGAATGCCAAACATTTCAACATCAAGCACTCCTGTCATGACCATAAGGAATAGGAGCAGAATTAGGCCACTCAGCCCATGAAGTCTGATCCAGCATTCAATCATGGCTGATATGTTTCCCAACCCCATTCTCCTGCCTTCTCCTATAACCTTAGATAGGTTCTTGATTGGTAAGGGGATTTTTTTTTTAAAAATACACTCAATGCCTTGGCCTCCACAGCCTTCTGCAGCAATGAGTTCCACAGATTTATCACCCTCTTGATGAAAAAATTCTGCCTCATTTCAGTTCTCAGGAGTTGTTCCTTCATTCTGAGGCTGTACCCTCAGGCCCTGGACTCTCTTAGTAGTGGAAAAATTTTCTTCACATCCACTCCATCCAGGCCTCACAGTATTCTGTAAGTTTCAATGAGATTCCCCCTCATACTTCTAAACTCCATCGAGTTGAGACCCAGAGTCCTCAACCACTCCTTTTATATGACAAGCCCTTCTTTCCCAGGATTATTCTAGTCTTCCTCTGGATCCCTTCCAATGCCAGCACATCTGTCTTCACAAATGAGGCCAAAAACTGTTCACAGTATTCCAAATGAGATCTGACCTAAGCTTTACACAGCCTCAGCAGTACATCCCTGCTCTTGTATTCGCACCCTCTTGAAATGAATGCTAACATTGTGTATTTGCCTTCCTAACTGCCAGTTGAATCTGCATGTTAATTTTAAGAGACTCCTGAATTAGGACTCCTAACTCCCTTTGTGGTTCGGATTTCCAAAGCCTTTCCCCATTTAGAAACACAGTCAAATGCGGAGTCGGATAAATCTACGCTTCGGAGGACAAGTAACTAGAGTTGAGCTAAAGACTGTCACGATTTAATGTTACAGTGGAACAAGCTCAATGGTCTGGATGCCCTTTTCCTATTACTATCAGTTGTTGCCGGCAAATGAGAATCCCACTTTTTGCTCTTGTTAATTTTATTTTGTAAATCCCTGTCTACAAGGAGCTATATTCAGACCATTTTGTATGTGACCTTTCTAGGCAGTGGTCAGTTGAGATGTTTTCCCTAATGGCTGGGTTGAATTTGACACTGTTTGGGGTGAAAGTCTATGTCTTGACTATTGCCCCACCTGTTCCACAGAGAGTACGTTCAATAGATTTTCTTTTAATTGGTATCCAAGAACATGTATGAGAAACCCAAATTGAAAGCCATGAACAAACTCTCAAAGACTTCATGGTAGAAGTCAAATTAGCTCTCTATTATCTAACAGAATTTTCATGGGAATTTGAGGTTGATTTTGCATAAACCAGGTCGAATCAAATTGAGTGTTTTTGATTGATTATTTTCCCCTGACTCAGCTCTTAATCCAGCAGTTGTCTGACTATCCATTGCTCAGTAGGATATACTATCTATACAGGTTCAATATTTAGTTTTGTGCCTGACAGTCCATTGGGAGTTGGGATTGCTGGCATTTTAACATGCAAAAGCAAATGACTCATCTGTAAATGTTTGAAACTTGATTGAAATAACTCGCTGAGTTGAAGTTGCAAATGTAAAGCATCTTGTACTTTGTAAGTAAAAACTGAAAGAACTGCGGATGCTGTAAATAGGAAAAAACAAAGTTGCTGGAAAAGCTCAGCAGATCTGGCAGCATCTATGAAGAAAAAATCAGAGTTAACGTCTCAGGTCCGATGACCCTTATCAAAACCCTTCACAAAAATGCTCCCTCCCAAAATCACCCCCTCTGCATTTCTTTACTATGCTCCTTTAAAACCAACCCCTTTAACCAATCACTTCTTCTAAAGTCTCTTACTTTGATATTGTATTTTTTAATCTGGTTACATTGCCTCAGGACAAAGATTTATTCAAAAGGTGCTGTATAAAAATCCAATTTGCTCTTGTGTTCTATCAATAAGAAAGTGTGACAGTCACCTTTTCATGATTAAAGTTCACTACTGCCTTCTCAAAGGTAACTGGGGATAGGCAGTAAATGTTGGCTCTGTCAGTAACACCCATGTCTCGTGAATTTAAAAAAAAAAGCTGCAATGGAAGTTAGGTTTCTTTAAAAAAGCTTGCCAAGAATAATATCTGTTTTAATTGTAAAATATTTAGGTTAACAAAACACTTATACAAAAATCATAATTATGCAGGTTATGTTAAGAGAATTACAATGGAGCAGCTAAAGAAATTTCAATTGATGCCTGTTACTTGTCTTGTAACTGCTTGCTGTAAGCTAATGATTGTTGGTTTCTGCAATTTATGATTTGCTACAGTACAATGCTGTGCTTGGGTAATAATTGTGTTGTATTTAGCACTACTTCCACTATCGGATATATAAAAATGGCAACTCTGTTTTTGAATTATTGTTTTAGTAATTCAGATTACTACCTGGGTTGCTAATTGAAGAGTTTCTTGAAGTGACAGATAAATATAGGAACTACAGATGTTTTTTATTTTTTTTTGCAGCATCCTGACGTGTTGGGGTTTAATAATTGTGTACCTGAGGCAAGTTGCAGGCTTAGGAACATGAATTAAGTAAAGATTTGCAAACAAAAATGTGTAGTGGGGTGTACTTGTGGCATGATCCAGTGTTAAATTAGTGATTTGCTAATTATGTTTTGTTTTAAACAAGAAAGCAAATTACGTAGTGTTCTGGTAATGCAATGCTCTTAACTCTGCAGGTCTGGCAGCATCGGTGAAGAGAAATCAGAGTTAACATTTTGGCTTCAGTGACCCTCCCTCAGAACATAAAGAATGCCAGAATAGGAGATTCCCTCTAGTGCCATTAGAACACATTACCTTGTTATTAGTACATTGTGGTATGTAACTTGACTCTTGCATTGCCCATGAGACCAATAATGGCCAAAAATATTTTAAAAATATTTCATAGGTTATAAAAGTGTTTGTGATATCCTGAGGTCATTAAAGGTGCTACATTTATTCCAAATTATTTTTGTGTTAGATTTAGACAAAATGGAGGACTTGATTCTGCAATTGTGCAGTACATCCTACCATGTATTGCTCATGAATGGCACAAACTGCATTTGAATTCAGCATACATTCTTTTGGTGGATGGCTGGATTGTGATGCAGTTTGATGCCAGCAGTTTGGGTTCAAGCAACTATGGTTTTCATGGAGGACTCTCCTTCTCAAACTCTTCCCTGTCCTGAAGTGTGGCAACTCTCGGGTTAAAACATCATTTGTGCTCTATCTCAGAAAGTAGCTCTATGCTCCAACAGGACTATGGCTACCTTATTTAGATCTAACTATATCTTTTCAATGTAAAAAGATATTAACTTTGCTGAATTCTCTGCCACCGATATCCTTGTTATTTCCGTTGATCGTAACCCTAATAGGACCAAATACTGCGACAGTATAAAACAAACAACTGTGGATGCTGGAAATCTGCAACAAAAACAGAAATTGCTGGAGAAACTCTGCTTTGACTCAACAGCACCTGTGGAGAGAATGTTTCAAATGCAGTGGCTCTTCTTTAGAATGCAGAAGTTTAGAAACTCAGTTAATTAACTCGGCTTTCTCACTACAAGTGCTGCCGCATTTGCTGAGTTTCTCCAGCAATTTGTTTCTGATACATAAATACTGCACCTACTAGAGGAGCTGGGAATTCTCTGGCAAGTAAATAATCTGACGATTTCCCAGTGCCTGACCACTATGAGCAAGGCACAATCATGAGAGAATACTGTCCACTTACCGGCCTGAGGGCAGCTCCAACAGCATCTAAGAAGCTGCATCTCACTTGATTTACACCCCATCATATAACTACAACATTCATTTTCCTCCAACACTGATGCACTAGCAGCAGTGTTGATCATCTGCAAAATGCACTGCACTTGAGCTATTCAACAGCGGCTTCTAAACTTCTGATCTGAACAACTTAGACAATCATGGCAGCAAACATATGGGAATACTACCACTTGAAATTTTTCCTCCAATTCTCACACCTCTTGATTTTGGAGCAATATCACTCACTATTCCTTTGTGCTGGTTACAAATCCAGAAAATTCCATCCCTGCGCTACATAGGCTTTACCTAGTCAAGAATGCAATTCATACCCACCTTCTTGAGGATAATATGGATTGGTGAATAAATGCTGGTCTTGTCAGAGCTGATCAGATTCTGTGAAAGAATTCCAACATAGAAGCATAGAAGCAAAATTGCATAACACCATTGCATAATATTTATAGGATACTGGCGAACTTGCTGTGGCCTTACTGATAGAAACAAAAATGGAGTAATTTCTCATTTATACCAGGACACCTATGTCAGGGAATAAAAATTGCTATGGCACATCTCTTTAATGGCAGTGATGTCTAAAGCTGTTAAGAAATAATTGAACAAATTCAATTGTTCATGAGATTGCAAGTCAGATTTCTGTTTTGTTTTCTTTTAGTGTCGTTTGAATGAATTTGTAATTTGGAATGTTGTGATTTTTTTTCCTTCAAAAATGAAACTCTGACTATAATGGTTTGATTTTAGAAATGCTGCTTAAGGCTGACTATTTCTTATCAGAATTGAAATACAGAGGTAATCCACTAAAGTCAATTTATAAAGAATGAAATTAAAATTTACACCTTTCCAACCAGAAATCGGTCCTGGCAATTGAGGCAGAGTTTTGTGGCATCTCACCTTTCTTTGCTTAGTGAGAATGCTTCTTATCCTTTCTGCCAATGCCGAGGTGTCCAACATCAACTTATCTTGATAAATTTATCAGGGATAGAAGGGGTAGATTATGACGACGAATACATAGATTCATTTCAGAATGAATTTGTTTGGACCCACACAAATATATGTGCCAATGCAACACCTTTGGCAACATTTGACACCTCCTCTCCTCTCAGTTGTTTCCAATAAGAATAGAAGGTTAATGTCTGATCTAATTGACTTTGAAATTATTTGAGGATTGGATAGGGAGTTTGACAGGGTAGGCAGAGAGAAACTTTTTTTTTCTGGTAGTCGAGAATACGGAGGACAAATTAAAGGTAGTCTTTGTAAGAAAGATGTCAGGAAGTACTTTTTCGTCCATCGTGTTGGAAATCTGGAACTTGCTCCCCCAAAAAAAGTTGTTCATCTGGGATTCAATAGAATTTTGTCAGGCAAGGGTTGTTAGAATGTGGATGGTTAGAAGAGTGCACACCATGCACATGTGCATGCACCAACATACAGTCCAATTCCTGGGCACACCAATGCACACCCAACCCCTACCACATACCAACACACATCCGTCCAACCACCACTACCCCCACCTCAGTCACAAATGCACGCATGCAGAAACATGCACTCTGTAGAAGTTATCAACAGCAATCCGGAGCAGACATCGCCTTATTGTTTTTCCATTCTGTAGCTCTGGGGCGCTGAAGTGAATTGCTATGCTGTTGCAGACACTTTGGCTATATTTGCAGAGACTGGGAATCAAACCAAAGGGACCTTTCGATGTTCTGTGTGGATCAGTTTTATATGCCCAGTGCATTTGGCAACCAAACTGTCAAATTACATTTGACTCAAAAATGTTTTGAAGTATTAAAAACCAGTAAAAGTGGACATAGTGGTAATAGAATAGTGCTGAAATTGACTAGCTTCCACTAATTTCCTTTATTTTGTTTCACATCAGCATGTTTTCTGTGAATCATCTTCAACCTTCTTTAAATTTACAGTACCTTCCCACGCAACCCACTGGAGCTAATACAGTCTGCCATAAAAGTGAGTTTAACAGTATTAACTGTTTCCTTTTCAGATCAATGAGCTGAGCCACGTTCAGATTCCTGTAATGTTGATGCCAGATGACTTCAAAGCATACAGCAAGATTAAAGTGGACAATCACCTTTTCAACAAGTAGGTGGATGTTGCTTTCTCTAATTTTATTGTACGGACAAAAAAGGGAGTTTAATTATTTTGAACTGATCATATTTAGCTGTCCAACATTCATATATGATATCCTGCCTTTGAACCTTGTTTTATTGAGCATGAAACAGTACGCAGTGTCTTAAGGTTTTTTCAATATAATAGATTAATTTTAATAGAATCGTAGAATCCCTTCAAATAATGAGTCATTTTTGGTTCATTGTGTTTGCTTTTGGATTCAGATTAAATTATGAACATTTGAATGATTTTCCAATGTCCTCAGAAGATATAGTAATCTAATCCATCTGTGAGTTTAGCCCACAGCCTTTTTTCCAGAAAAGGGCTTGGTTGCTAGATGAAAAAGATAGAGGCAAGCACTTCTGTAAAGTGTTAGAAAGAATCAGTGAGCTAGACTTGTTTTGTTGACCGTCTATGCAGTGGCCTGCAAGAGCAGCATTGATACTGAACATCCTGTGAATTATTTTGTATGAGAATTTTTTTGATTTGATTTATTAATGTCATATGTGCCTAATTTTGTTTTGAAAAGTTTTTTGTTTTGCATGCAGTACAGGTAGATAATACAAAGTGTATTAAGGTAATAGAACAGAGTGAAGATTACAATGCTGTGGCTGCAGAGATGGTGCACAAAGAATGCGATCAACGTTTAAAATTTGAGAGGTCCGTTCAGAATTCTGATAACAGCGGGGAAGATGCTGTTCTTGAATCTGTTGGTGCGTGTGTTTAAGCTTTTGTATCTGCCGCCCGACGGAAGAGGTTAGAGGAGATTATAACTGGCTTGTGTGGGGTCTTTGATGTTGGCTGCCTTCCCAAGGCAGTGAGAAGTGTAGATAAAGTTAGTAGATGGAAGTTTGGCTTATGTGATGGACTGGACTATGTTCACAACTCTCTGTAGTTTCTTACAGTTGTGGGAAAAACAGTTGCCGTCCAAGTCGTGATGCATCTGGATAGAATGCTTTCTATGGTGCATCTGTAAAAATTGGTAATGGTCTTTACAGACATGCCAAAGTTCCTTAGTCTCCAGAGGAATTGGAGGCATTGTTGTGCTTTCTTGGCCGTAGCATCAATGTGGATGGACCAGGACAGATTATTGGTGATCATCGCTCCTAGGAACTTGATGCTCTCGACCATTTCTAACTCAGCTGCATTGATGTAGAGAGGGTCATGTCCTCCACCTTCCAATGGTTTGTGACATGAGGAAAAGGAGATAAACATTTGGAAAATGATAGAGAAGAAATGTTAATCTGGTGAAGTGTTGCATTGTGCACAATGGCCAATCTACTTTAAATTTCCCTGTGTAAATATCATTGTCAAATTTCAATGTCCAGTGATTTGAGATTTGATTAACTCCAGAACTGGGTTTCTTTTTTTCTCTCTAAAAGAAGTTAAACTGAGGGCTGACTATCAGGGTTTTCTTAAATTGTGAAAGGGTTTAATAGGGTGGATCTAGAGAAAATGTTTCAGTTTCCAAATGACACCAAAACTAAGGGCCATAAGCATACAGTAGTCAACAATAAATCCAATACAAACTCTGAACAAACTTCTCCACCCAGAGATTGTTTAGGAAGTGCAACTTACAGGCATTCATGGAATGTAACTGGGGTGAGTTGCATAGATTCAGTTAAAGGAAAGCTGGAAAGCAAGAGGGATGAAGGAACAGAAGGATATGCTGAAAGGGTGAGCTGGAATAATGAATAATGAATGAGAAGGCTTGTTTGGAAGACAAACACTGACATGGTTGGTCTGACTAGTCTGTTTCTGTACAACAAATGCAACGTAATTCTGGATATATTTTCAATCGACCTGTTTAGAAATGTGATTACACACCTCTGGAATAGATAGGACATGAACCTGGTCTCCTGGCACACTACCACAAGCGCCCCATGGTTGAATATTATCTTGGGGTTCTAGATGGTTACTCCAGTGACATTACTGCTATATCAGTGCAAACTCTGGGCAGCAATGTAATTATATTAATACTAATTCTGGGTCACTACTTTGCAAGGTTAAGAAGTAAATCTCAATTGATGGTGATCTCAGATCAGCCACAGTCGGAACCGTTGATAATTATAGTCAGTCATAGAACATAGAACATAAAACAGTACAGCACAATACAGGTCCTTTGGCCCATGATGTTGTGCCGACCTATCATCCTAAATAAAGTCTTTGACATTGTCTCCTCATTGAAAGGAGGAGTGGATGCGGTTACAAAAAGAAATAATGGCTGGATGTAAAATCAAAATCCTTTTGTTGCATCCTTTTTGTCCCCGTGATTCCCCTATTGTTGAAAATTATAATTAAATCAAAGGTCCAGATCTTCTGAATGGGGTCAGACAGCTGATTTCTGAACCTGATCAGCCATCGTTCTCCAAATGACTACTTGGGCCAGGAGTCTTCCCCGCTGAGCAGTGCGTTGCAGTCCAGGAATGCAGGCAGCTGATAGCAAAGTGGTTGGTGTTGAAATCGCACCTTCCTTCTAACACTAGCTGCCATATTGCAAGTTTCCTGAAGCCACTCGAGTAGTTCCCAAAAGAAGGTAAGTGGGTGGGTAGGATGACAGGTTGAGTAGCAGTTGGCTGAGGGATTGGAATGCCAGGTCCGTGGAGGGGGTGGGGGGGAGCAGTTGCCCCCAGGTCAGGGTGGGTGGGGAGCTGATGTTAGGGCTCAGGTCTGGGATACGACTGGTGGATGCTTTTTGGGATCGGGGAAGTAGATGAAGGAGTCGGAATTAGTTGGGTGGAGGTGTGGGCATGGTTGAGTTTGAGGTGTTGACTCTGAGGGGTGGGATATTTGTTGGAGGGGAGACTTGAGTGTGGGGGAAGGGAGGGTGTGTCCCTGCAGTGATACTAGGGTCTTCCCATTGGAATATCTGGGCCACAGTCTCTAGTTGAGAGATGAGAATGAATTTAGGTAGTACAGCAATGTAAATAGAATCAACCAAGTCTTTGCAATTCACTGTGCATGACTAGACTCCTACAGGATGGTGAGTGGGAGGAAGAGACATTTGATTCATAGGCATTTACTGCTTTGTCAAATTAAAACAGAGCTACAAGTCCTTCTTTGATGAAACTGTTTATTATTTATTTCACAGAGAGAATCTTCCAAGCCGTTTCAAGTTTAAGGAATATTGTCCAATGGTTTTCAGAAACCTGAGAGAGAGATTTTCCATTGATGATCAGGATTATCAGGTTGGTTTCTTTGTTCGATAATCAGATGTTGCAGCATTCCCTGAACTCTTGACAATGGATCATGTTAATTTTAATAATGGATTCAGGATTCTCTTTTGAGTGAATTTCATTAAGTGGAGTCTGAAAATAAACCATCGTGAGACTGACTGACTGTACTGCAGGGTTGTGGGGAAGTTTGTACCTTGCATTGCAGTTCCACCTTATAGTAGGGGCATTTTTCTTAATACATACTAGTTTTTGTTACAGTGAACACAAAGCATTATACTCTGTGGTTTCAATCCACCCTGTTTGGATTTAATATTTGGTCAGCTTTACTCTGACTCATCATTGTTTTCTCTTCAGTGTTTGGCCATGCTGTGTACTAAAATATAATTAGAGTTTGTGAGTATGCAGATAAGGGCTCCCTGCTTTTGTGGAAATCTGCTTCATTAGCACTGTGTTTATATTCAGCTAACTTTCTTCTTCTCTGTGAAAGGAAATACCCCAAAGAGAGAACATCATTTTGTGGTGTCAGCAAAACCAGCCACCAAATTACTCATCAAGAACTGATGTTTTTCTGACTAATATAGATCCAAAATGCAGGAACAAAATTATGTTCCTTGTGCAGTTGTACATTGTGTTTAATATCAGCTTGGTTGAGATTTACTCACTTTGCAGGTAATATTTTCTTCGTGAGGAAGTTTTAAGTGTTCTACAAAGTTCTGAGTTTAAGTGGCCTTAAAGAATGGAATAGCTCCAGCACTACAAAGCTTGCTTGATTAAATGTTCCTTCTCGGATGGATCTGAGTCATACGGACCGGGAATTCATCTGTTACTGACTTACTGATTTTTATGACTTGCTGATCTCAGCTGGATGGGTGGGTAGGCAAGGCAGAATCAGCTTGGAACAGCTCTCCAGTGACCCCCCCTACTTGAGTGAATATGAATACTGGCTGCTCATGGGTAGGCTCTCACATATGGGAGAGGTGCAGGCATGTAGGTGGTGCTGATAGCCTCATACTCCAGTGTGAGACAACACCTTTGGAACTGAGGAGAGAATTGGGCAGACAGAGTGTCTGAGAATAGTGACAAAACAAAAGTATTCTACCCTGCGTGATATTTTCACAGCAAAGGGTAGAATCCTAGACTCGTACAGCACAGAGAAAGTTTGTTTGGCCCCTCTAGTCTGTACTGGCTCTTTCAAAGAGTAATTCAGTTAACCCCATATCCCTGCAGTATTTTGACTTTCAACTGTTCATCTAATTCTCTCTGGAAAGCTACAATTGAATTTGTTTCCCCACCCTACCAGACAGTGTATTCCAAATATGCCTGTACATATAACAGTGCTGAATTTTACTAATTTTAAGTGATTTGGGTGTAAAGAAAACCCACTGAGCATCATTGTTACACACAGTGCAAATTAAACCAATTGAATTTGTATTAAAACTGGAGAAAATATGTTATTTCAAATACCTGGGATCAGTGGTAATGGAAGATGGAAGTATGGAAAAGGAAATGAAACAATGGGTTTAGCTCTGCTTAGAGTGCAGTGCACCAGAGTGTCATGTGATAGGGAAGCATCACTGAATCTGATAGAAAGCATCTAAAGTCAGTTGTGAGAGACCAGTCTCGTTTATATTATGCAAAACCATGGGTGACATCAAGAAGAGAGGAACAGTGACTGGGGGCTGTTGAGATGTCTGTGCAGAGTCTGAAGAAAGGGCAAGATCAGGAACCAGTACACCAACGGGTCAGTGACGATTGTAAAAACTTTGAAGAAAGTAGATGAGATGAGATTGAAATGCTGTGGTCATTTGTTGTGGAGAGGGAGACAACTTGCGAGGAGATGAGTGATGGGGTTGCCAGAGGGAGAACTGGAAGGTCTAACACCAGACAGAAAAAGGCAGTAGTGAGGCACTTGGCAGAAGCAGCAGGATTAGTGACGGAGTAGGTGACTGATGGGTGAAGATGGAGAAGAATTATCGAAAGGCATTTTAGTGACCGCAACAAAAATGAGAAAAGCCAGTAGAATACACAGCAGGGTTACATTGAACAGAATTATTTTGGACCCATGTTGAGTGTTGGCATTGGTGTCACATGATGCGTTGGTGGTTGGCAGTGTGATACAGAAATAGGATGTGTGCCCTTCCTGGATCTTTTGATAATTAACTGAGAGTGCCACCTTATGGTTGCAAAAAGTATGGTTTGAAGAAACACTCAGCATCTCCTGTGTGAAATGTGAAACTTGTATTGATTGCATTACTTTTTTTTTATTTTTGATGCGTGTTTCCATTGCTTATTCTTCTCCTCCTGCTTTTTGGTGACTGCTGTGCCATGCACCATTCATAAATACTCCTCCTAAATAACTACAGTAAGATCCCTGAACATTATCTTCTGAAAGACATTCATTCTCTGCTCCAATGTGACGCTTCCATTTATAGAATTCTCATTGATAAAAAGTTCAGTTGCACTGACTTGAAGACTTAATGCATATAACAAAAGAGTTTAATCTGCAAATTGAGTTGGAGATGGTCATTGGCTTGTTACATATCACGTTTGGGTGATGAAAACCTTTTTGAGCATGGCTTCCTTAATGCAAAAGTCTCATGATGCCTGTCATAGAATGATTAAATCAATGCCTCTTATAGTTTTATTTTGGCTTATTCTTGGAATTTTGACAGTGCTGGCAAGGCCAGAATTGATTGCCTATCCTGGTTTCTCTGGGAACCACCACCTTGAACTGTTACAGACTGTGTGTGATTGCTTACAACTAACTGAGGTGGTTTGCTGAATTGTTTCTGAGGGCAGCTGAGTGTCAGTGTGGCCCAGAGCTCAGTAAGGCTTTGTCCAGGAAGGATATCAGTGAACGAGTTGACTTTCGTCAACAATCTGATAGCTTCTTGGTAATTTGATGCAGTTTTTTTTTGTATTTTCCAATTTTTTTTACATCACCCCTAAATGGGAGAGACACAAAATGTGCTCTCACTTGCTGGGAGCCCCAAAGCTATACGATCATGAAAGTACAGTTGTGACTAATAAATTTAGTATGTAACTCGGGAGAAAATTGTTACTCAGAACTTATAATATGGAACTCGCTACCACACAATTTGATGCAAATAACACAGATATATTTAAAAGGAAATTTATAAGCACTAGAGAGAGGATATCCTGGTAGGTTTAGTGGGACTGTAGTGGCAAATAGTACTTGATCAGTTAAATCAAATGGACTGTTATATTAGGGTAAATTCTGAGCAAGATCTTAATGTTTTGATTTAGGATGCATCAATTAGTGCACAGCTGACGGTAGCCCTTTGCAATCCTATAGGCCAATAGAATTCAAGAATTGGCAAATTAACAGAAAAAAGAAACTCTTGTGGCCTAATGCCCAAGATTGTGATTTGGAAACTTCTCAACTGATGGATAAAGCTGTTGCAATGTGTTAAGTCCAAACTGTAGAGACTGGAAGATTTCCGCTTTGATTTTAACTGAGCACCTGGTTTGTTGACCCTGTTCTGCTGTTGGCTTGCTGCAGTTTTCCTCTATGCGAGAGGACTTGGAGTATGACACATCAGCCTGCGTTCTTGTTTCTGGAGGACATCAAATGGTTTTGGCGTACAGTGGAGTCTTGCTATGCAGATGCCAAGTGACGGCAGGATTGGGATTTGTTGGAGTACCCTGTTCAGACCTTACCTTTCACCATTCACTATACTGTTAATGCCTGGGTCCATGGTCACTTAGATGAGTTGCTAAGGTCAGCTGCTTTTTCTGCTGGGAGATCTGTCTCCCAGCATCAGTAATTGTGGAGAAAATTTCATGTGGTTGAGAGATGGGAGTGGCAGCCACTTGAGTGGAAACTCTGTGGGCTGTTTGATTTTGAATTCTTGACTCAGCACCAAACATGGCAACTGCTGAACAAATGCTGCTAAATCACAGTGTGAGAACAGAATGGAGGAAAAAAAAATGTGGGAAATAAATGGTCTTGATGATCAGTCTTCTCTCTCGTCCAAATCCAGTAGAGTTTGAATCCAGATACATGGCGGTGTCATCCATACTGGCCAGAGCTTCTTGCGAGGCATCCAGTAGAAATTGTCCTGAATCCCCATGTCCTTAATGTCTAGAATTTCACAGCACAAATAATTTGTTGTGGATGTATTGTTTTGGTACAGTGTGTAACATCTCACTGCAGTCACCATTTTCATCATATCAGTCACAATCGCCCTATCTCCCCACATCCTTTGCTCCAAGCTGATGTATATTTAAACATTTGGGGGGCTGGGGGAAGGAAAAGAAAGATCAAGAGAGACAGACAGAAAGACAGCGTCAAATGTTGGGGAAAGTAAGACAGACTGGCTCCAGTAGATACAAATTTTCACCTCCAGGGATCTGTCTAATTACCATGGCTGTCAGTAAATTCAAAACAATTGATCTCAATATACTGATGAACCTTGCTTCTCTGTTTCATCTGTGTCTCATACTTGATGCGGGTGGCTATTCTTAGGTTTTGCTACCTGTGTTGGCTCTGTACAACAATAAGATTTAAAATGCAGTTCTAAACCAATTTGCATGCAAGGCAAAGACTTCACCATTGCAATTATGATAGCTTCTTCTGCTTTAAAGTTCGTAACATTAATAATTGAGGTGTGTCTCACCAGGGACTCAGCCCTGGTGTATACTTAGACTACAGCAGCAAGTGTTCTTATCTGAGTTTAGTAGATTAGGTTTTGAAATGTATTGCAGCAGTGACTGAATTTGAGGTGGACCCTGACTACAGTGAGCTGAAGAGATAGAAAAAAAGCCCCCACAAATTGAAGATTTGCTTTTAATATTTAGTGCACGAAGGTGTTATGGTTATATGAAAGGGAGATCACATTTTTTCAAATTTTATAAGTGTTCATAAAAACTTTCATGCATCTTTTCATCCCACTGTATCACTGTGCATTGCAACTCACATCATTACATCCCTTTTAAAACAAAATTTCTTAGTGATCTGTGATTATTAATTAACTGTTAAAATCTCAGATGAACTACGCACATATACAAAGAAAAGCCATCTGCATCGATGAAAAGTACTCTAGTACTTGGAGGAATGTGGGTGCTGAAATGGTGAGATTGGATGTAATATTACGTGTGGACTCTTTTATTTCTGCCCATCCAAATTTGGGGAACTGTTTCATATACGCTGATCACTTTCCGTCCCTCTCACAGCTGGTTACACCTCATCTTTTTCTCTCATTCTATTCTCTGAGTCATTCTGCCTGCATTGAGCCAACCTGCTACAAAATGATTGTACTGAAACACACAAGCTCCTGAGGAGACTTGTCAGGATGGGTTCTGAAGGGATGTTTCTCCCATTGGGGGAGAGACTAGAACTAGGAGATACCATTTAAAAATAAGAGGATTCCCATTCAAGACAGAAATGAGGGTGCAGGTTTTCTGAGAGTTTAGGAGGTTGTAGAGCCCTCTTCCCAGATAGCATTTGAGGCAAGGTAATTGGTTACATTTTAGTCAGGGGTAGATCGACTCTTGACTACAAAAGGGTCAGAATTTTGTCAGTAGACAGGAAAGTGAAGTTGATGCCATATTCACATCAATGGCAGAGCAAGCTTGGGGAGCCAAATGGCCTATTCCTGCTCCTAATTAATATGTTCATATTAAAATGAATATCTAAATCAGCTGCAAAGGATGTGTGGTAGAAGAACTACATTATGACTGTCTTGATTTCCTCTTGTATCTCTGTGTGGGACATGGTTTCCTCATTCGATTCCTTGCCTTCAAAAGAAGGAAGTGAGAGTTGAAAAGATTGGTTTGCTTCCTCAGAATAAATAAGCTAAAGATAAACTATTTCCAGTGGCTCAGAGATTGATAAATAGAGGACAAAGATTTAAGGTGATTGGCAAAGGAAAAACAGATGACCCAAGGGAAAACATGTTTACCCAAGGAGTGTTTAGGATTTTGGATGCCACTGCCTGAAGGGGAGGTGGATATCGATTCAACCATTTCCTTCCAGAGGAAATTGTAGAAATAACTTTTTTGTTGTTCATTCAGGGGTGTAGGCATCACTGTCCGAACCAGCATTTATTACCAATCCCAAGTTGTACTTGAGAAAGTGGTGGTGAGCTGCCTCCTTGAACTGCTGAAGTGCATTGGCTATAGGTAGACCCACAGTATTGTTTGGAAGGGAGTTTCAGGATTTTGATTTGAAGGAGGAAAGCTGCAGGGTTATGCAGAAAAAACAGGAAAATGGGACAAACTCAGGTGCTCTACAGAAGGACTGGGACAAACTCAATGGTCTCATTCCGCAATGTTTTAATCTCCTGGTTCTATTCTCTGGAGAATTTTGCTTTGCAGTTGACCTTCTAGCTGACTGTATGATGTCAACCTTCCAAAAGGTGAGGCAAACCAGGAAAATTCTTCCCCCTAAAAGTATTGCCACAACATCTTGCATTTATATAGCATCTTTAAACCCGTAAAACATCCCAAGGCACTTCACAGGAGCTTTATCGGACAAAATTTGGCACCAGCTTACAGAATGGAATATTATCTCTGCTGATCAAAAGCTTGGTGAAGGAAGAAGGTTTTAATGAATATGTTAAAAGAAGAAACAAATACAGAAGTAGACAAGATTAGGGAGGGAATTAGGGAGGGAATTTCCAGATTTCCAGTTGAGGCATGGCTGTCAATCTTGGAGTGATTAAAACAAAGGATGCCTGCAAAGCCAGAATATGGCATGTTGGAACAATTGGTGATGTGGACGGCCCTGACTGTTGACGGATTTGAAAACAGCGATAAGCAGTTTAAATTGAAGTAATGTTAGAGTGAGAACCAGCGTAGGTCAAGAAGCACAGGAGTAATGGGTGAACAGAATAGTGTGAGTTAGGGTACAGGGGTCAGCAGCATTTTGCATTAATTCAGCTGGTTGGATGGTATGAGTTGGGAAAGTGTTGTAACACAGCCTTACAAACAGAACTTCATCTTGATGCTGACGTACATGGTTTTGTTTATAATCCGTTAAAATTCACTGCATTTCATAATGAACTGTATTATTTTTTGTTTTCTGAAAAATTGAACTCTAGAGACTGTTGTGTGGTTATTTTTTATTTGTTTTGTTTTGCAATTCTCTACAGTCTAAAATGTAGCATCACTTTATGACTAATGACTACATAATCTTTGAAGTCAGGACCTTAGAAACTAGGGAAAGCTTATCGTCAGGGTGATTTACAGTGTATGAGGTAGGATCTTTGATTTTGTAATCATCTAGTCCAATCCAACTGAGATTGCATAAAGCTTTTTGGCTAGAACGTGTTTGTGTGTAACTAGTTGAGACATAACTGCTGAGCTTGTCAGAGGCCATTTTTTACAGAATGGACTGTCAAAAACTAATTTCCGTTTTTTTCCCTCATCCCTTCCTGCTTAAAGTGTTAAACACGTTGGTGTGATTATGGAATCGAGCCATGTTCAGTTTCAACTCTTTCCACTTTTACCTGGCTTTCAACTTACTTGAAATGTGGCATTTTGGAGCTGTGATTAAGCCTGTTGCAACCTTTTTTATATTAAAAAGAGCAGTAACTGCTTGAAATGCTAAACAGGTCAGGCTGCACCTGTACAAAGAGCAGACATGTTGGCATTTTGATGGCGAAATGTTGTCAAAAATACTTTTTAAATTGCTGTCTCATCTAGGTTAGGTTATTGGAGTCTGAGCGGAAAATGAAAAAAAAGTCAAATAGAGATTAAAGGTTAGCTCATTGAAGATAAATCAGGTACAGAGTGGTCATAGGTGAGAAATAAAGTAGTTAAAGTTAGAAAATGGAACAATAATAGGCAAACATAAAGGCTTGAAGATACTCTGAGCGAATGTTACGAAAAATACTTTGAGCTAATATTGTGATGAATCTGCTTCTGCCACTTCAGATTTATTGCTATAATAAAAACAAATGCTGGAAACACTCAACAGGTGAGACAGCGTTTGTGCAGAGTTGCTGCAGTTTTGTAGCGCCTCTTGGAGACTCTGTGATTTACAGCCTATTAAGTACTTTTGAAGTCTAGTCACTGGTTATGATGTAGGAAGCACACAGCCACTATTGTGCTCAGCGAGTTCCTATAAACAGCAATGCAATAGCAAGCAGATAATCTGATCCTGTGATGCTGATTGAGAGACACATTAGCCAGGATTACTAGGGGTAATGCCCCCCCCACCCCATTCTTTGAAATAATGTCATTGGATCTTTTACATCCATGTGGGAGGAATCATCGAATCTCACTAGAATAATTCACAGGAAGGATAGTACAGCATACCTTTTATTAAGCGACACCTACAGGGCCAGGAATGTGTTGGTTGATCAAATATTCTAGATAATCAAGAGGTACATACAACTACGATAAACCCTGACCAAGTAAAGTTTGAAGACCTCCAATTCTTCAAAGATCTATGTAAAAACAAAAGCACAAACACCTCCTATAATCAATGTAACAACACACAGTAGGTAATAGAAACATAATGCAGGGGCTGTACACATCACTGTTATGCTTTATTTACAGCGTAAGTACTTGGACATCACGGTAGATTGCAGTTTTAAAACTTTTTTTAATTCATTCACGGGATGTGGGTGTCACTAGTTAGGCCAGCATTTATTGCCCATTCCTAATTGCCCAGAGGGTAGTTCAGAGTCAACTACATTGCTGCCAGTTTGGAATCACATGTAGGCCAGACCAGGTAAGGATGGCAGTTTTCTTCCCTGAAGGACATTAGTGATTTGGGGGTGTATTGTTTTTGCTGATTTACCAAGAGCCGATTGATGAGGTGCCAGTTAAAACAAAGTTTGTTGTACCTCCAAAGTACTCCCTTAGGTTTGCTGTGGAGTGTCAGGCTTCTATTTTGTGGTCAAGTCTCTGGAGTGGGTTTTAAACTTTTGTCTTTGGGGTAGTAATGTTACTCCAACATGTTGATTGTAAAATCCAATTGAGATCTAAGAAAATTAGTTTTGGTTGGGGAGAGGAGATAAATCACAGTTGCAGGGAGTGATTTCCAAGATTATAATGTTGCCTTTCACTGGAATCTGCAAGGAATTCTTGAGATTTACCAACTGTGTGAAAAGTGAAATGGTTGCCTTCAAAAACATGGAGCAACTCAGTGAAAAAAAAAGTCCTTTCAGAGCTCCAGTCACTATCCATTGACTATTGGATGAAAGTGCACGTTGTACTGGGAGAGCAAAAATGGATATTGCCACCTTCCTACTGCAGTGGAATAATCTGCAGACATTGCTTGTATCACCATATGCAGAATGATGAATTGTGCAAACTCCTGGTAGTTGCCAGACCTCATTAGATTGGTTGCCAGTGTGGCAGTTCAGGAGTTGAGGGAGGAAACTAGAATTTGATGGAAATCATTACACCTTTGTACCATTGTCACTTATGATGCACCTCTATGGCAGGTGGCTTGAACCCAGATCTTCTGGCTCAGAGGTAAGGACACTACCACTGTACCACAAGATACCCACTTTGTAATATTTATATCGATTCTGGGAGGCTTTTAGTCTTAATTAGAACTGTAGTCTGTGGGCAGTGTTCTAGCTTGATAAATGGTTGCTGTAACTGGTTACTGTTGGTGTGTTCAGTAACTAGGAAGGTTTTGACAAACTTTATTGAAAACTAGCCAGTGATTGTGGCTTTTAATTATTGACCACTTAAACTACGTAATCGCACAATATGTTAATGAATAGATTTAACAGCCTCCCTTATACGGAGTGGAGACCAAGTCTGATCAGTGCTACCTTAGCTGATCTGGTGCCCATTTTGGGTACAGTGCGGAAATGGCACCTAGGCTACAGTAACAGCTTGCATTTATATTGAGCTTCTAATGTTGTAAGATGTCCCAAGGCACATTACAGGAAAATTATCAAACAAAATTTTAACATCGAACCACAAGGTATTGTCAAAGTGGTAGACTGTAAGAACTGTTAAAAGAGGAGAAAGAGGGAAAGAGATTTAAGGAGGGAATTCCAGACCTTAATCTCAGTCAGTCATCTGAAAGCATGGCCACCAAGATTAGTGGGATTAAAATTAGGAATGCGCAAGAGGCCAGAGTTGGAGCAGCATAAATATCTCAAAAGAGATAACAAGGTGTAGAGCTGGAGGAACACAGCAGGCCAAGCAGCATCAGAGAAGCAGGAAGGCTGACATTTCGGGCCTAGACCCTTCTTGGCCTGCTGTGTTCCTCCAGCTCCACACCTTGTTATCTCAGATTCTCCAGCATCTGCAGTTCCTACTATCTCTAAATATCTCAAAAGGTTGAATAGGTTAGACTGGTATCTGCTGGAGTTTAGAAGATTAAGGGCTAACTTGATTGAAATGTGTAAGTCCTCTGGGGTCATGACAGGGCAAAGGTGGAAAGGATACTTCCTGTTGTGGGGAATATAGAGCTCCTTAATAAATATAAGGATTGCCCATTTAAGACTGAAATGAGAGAATTTTTTTCTTCTCTGAGAGACTTGAGTTGTTGGAATACACTTCCTCAAAACTTGGTAAAAGCAGAGTCTTTGAATACTTTTAAGGCAGAGGTAGGTAGGTAGCAAGGGGGAAGAAATAACTCCACAGAGGCTGGTGTCTCACCACCAAGTTACCCTTTATTTACACGTGCATAGTACTTGACACAGGTTCAGCTTCCTCAGAGCCAACCCTCCAGAGTGAACAGAACCCCTGACACTTCTGTTTATGTCTGTCAGCCAAGGCTCCCTAATTGGGGCTGTTAACCTGGTCCAATCAGGGAACTCATTCTGAGGTCCACCTGGCTGACCTCATTACAATCACTACAAGGGGTGAAAGGTTTTTGGATGTAGGTGGGATTGTGGAGTAATTAGGTGGGTCATGATCTTATTAAATAGGGGAACAGACTTAAGGGGCCTACTATTTATTTGTATGATTGTATATTGTAAGGCTGGAGAAGATACAGAGAAAGAGTAGATGAGGCTATGGGGAATTTTGAAAGCAAAAGGCTTCACTATTGAGCCAATTGATCCTTGTTCACTGGGCATTGCTATGTGTGAGTGGACATTGGGTGAGAAGGGATTTGGCTGCTTCGTGGTATCCACCACTGGAAGCTAACCTGCCAATAACACTTGCAGCTTAAGTAGCAACAGATGAATGAAATATAGGAGGGGAACTGTAACTGGCGTAAGTTCACTGATGCCTTCAATGTGCATTGGCACCATCAGAAAAGGTGTGTGTGTTAAATTAGGCTATGATCGAAAACTACACCATTGACTGTGTCCTATGCCCTCTGTCACTATAAGAATCACAGCTATAAGCTACTCCTGGTTGTAATGCTTATGAAATCCTAAATTGAGGCATGTGATAGCTTGGATCAGTTAGATAATTGTTTCATGAACCTTTTGTTTAATTAGTTCCCCTGAATTGGAGTTTGTGTTTGTGCAAGGGTGGATGTGCAAACCCTGTTGTTTATTTTAAGATGTTCAACCAGTGTTATGGTAAATCACCTTTATTGACATTCTGAAGTCCACCTGTTTTATACATACACAGATATTTTCAGCGTCTATGTACAGGCATGTGTCTTTAGAACATAACCCCCTTGGGATTGACAGACACGGTTGTTAAATCAGTACAGCTGGGTTTACTGACATGCTACATCAGAGAAATAAAGAAATGATCAATTTAAATTAAGTGTTTTATTGTCTTAAATACTATACAGTTAATACTGCTTCATATTATTTGTGCTTTTCTCAATGCTCTTTCTACCTTTTAAACTGCTTCAGCACGTAAAGATTTAAATTTATAAAGCACCTTTCATAGTGTCCCAAAGCTCCCTGGAATCAATTTAATATTTTTTGAAATGTCGTCACTGTTGTAACGAAAACATAAAGCCATGTCTAGTTTGTATGTTATATATTATCTTTCAGACTGATCCTTCAGCCTTGTGCGACTCAGTCGCCCTTTAGATTTTTTTTTTCCCCACAAACAACTGAAATTTTAAACAACATGAAACAAATTAAACTTATGGTGAGCCAGTCAGTCATTTGGACATTTCAACCTTGGGAATCTTTACATCAAACCATTTTGTGAATATTACTCCTTCTTGGTATTTACAGCAAGGTCAGCTAGGAATCATAGAATCCCTACAGTGTGGAACAGGCCCTTCGGCCCAACAGGTCCACACTGAACCTCAGAGCATCCCACCCAGACCGATCCCCCTATAACCCACTTAATCGAACACTACAGGCAATTTAGCATGGCCAATCCACCTAGCCTGCACATCTTTGGACTGTGGGAGGAAACCGGAGCACCCGGAGGATACCCACGCAGACACAGGGAGAATGTGCAAACTCCACACAGTCGCCCGAGGGTGGAATCGAACCCAGGTCTCTGGCGCTGTGAGGCAGCAGTGCTAACCACTGTGCCCCTGTGGCACTGATGGGCAATAAATGCTGGCCAGCCAGCAACACCCACATCCCACAAATGGATAGAAAAAAAAACTTTCCCCTCTCACCTTAAACCTATGCTATTTAGTTTTGGACTCCTCTACCCTGGGAAAAAGACCTTGGCTATTCACCCTATACATGCCCCTCATGACTTTATAAATCTCTATGAAGTCAACCCTCAGCCTCCAACACTCCAGGAGAAAAAAAAATAGCTTATTTAGCCTCTCATAATAGCTCAAACCCTCCAATTCTGACCACATGCTTGTAAACACCAAAAGACTTCATGTGATGTACAGTTTGGAACCTCCAAGTAGATTGTGAGAGTGGTGGTCATTCTGGATGAAAGTGCACATGTATGAATTAGGAGCAGAAGTCAGCCACTTGTCCCCTCGAGTCTGCCCTTCATTCAGTAAGATCGTGGCTGATCTGAATTATTCCACATTCTGCTTCTCCCTAATAACCATCGACCTTCTTGCTTACCTAAAGTTTTGGAAAGATCTGTAGTTTGGGTTGTGACGTGAGGTTGTTGACTTGTTCGCTGAACTGGCTTGTTCTTGTTCAAATGTTTCGTCACCATGCTAGGTGACATCATCAGTGGAGCCTCCGATGAAGCGATGTTATTCCACTCTGCTTGGAATTTATACTGTCTGGTCCGTTATGGTGAGTAGTGTCATTTCTGGTTTTGATCTGTCTGGGTTTGTATAGCATGATGACAAAACGTCTGAATGAGACCAAGCCAGCTCGGCGAGCAAGTCAACAACCTCACTTCTTGCTTACCTTAAATCTATCAAACTTTGCCTTAAAAGGATGAAACCCTCCTCCCTCCGGACAAATCTCAGGGGATCTTTCTCCCACTGCAACTCTCTCGTAATACCTGTTTGTTTCCTCTCCGCCTATCCTCTCCTCTATCCATCTTCTATCCGCCTCCCACTCTCTCCCTATTTTTTTCAGAACCCCCTTCCCCCTCCCCCTTTTCTGAAGAAGGGTCTAGGCCCGAAACGTCAGCCTTTCTGCTCCTACGATGCTGCTTGGCCTGCTGTGTTCATCCAGCCCTGCACCTTGTTGTCTCTGATTCTCCAGCATCTGCAGTACCTACTATCTCTGATCCAAAATTCTCCTTTTCACAGCTTTTTGAGGAACAAAGTTCCAAAGATACAGGATCCCTGAGGAAAAAAAATCCCTTGTTTCTGTTTTAAATGGATGACGCCTTATTTTTATAAATGACCCATAAATCTAGATTCTTCTGCAAAAGGAAACGTGCTTTCCACATGTACCTCATCAAGATCCCTCAGGATTTGTTTCAATCAAGTTAGGTCTTATACTGAAGCAGACATGAATCTCTCCTGTCCAACCTTTCCTCACAGGGCAATGTCCTCTCTGCCTGCCCCTCCCCCATTCTATTATTAGTCCAGTAAACCTCTGAACTGCTTCCACTGCATTTACATCTTTCTTTAAATGGGTAGACCAGTGCTGTACACTGTACTGCAGAAGTGGTTTTAACAATGCTCTGTATAACTGAAGCAAGTTTAAATCTCCTCGTAAGAGGTGATAGCTTTCCTCATTATTTGTTGTATCTGAATTTGCAATTCATGCAGAAGGACACTGATTCCTCAGCATCTCAGAGCCTGTAATCTCTTGCCATTTAGATGTGTTCTTTATTCTTACTGCCAAAATGGATAATTTCACATTTTCCCGGTTTATGCTTTATTTTCCAGGTATTTTCCTATTCTGTTTACCCATTTTATATTCCATTTATAATTTTTATGCCCTCTTAATAAATTACTTTCCCATCTAAATTTGTCATGAGCTAATTTTAGCAACCACAGCTTTGATCCCTCTATCCAAATCCATGTAAATGTTACCTTCTGGAAATCTAAATGTAGTGCTTCCCTTTATTTTGAGCGCAAGTTACTTCCTCAAAGAACTCCAAGAAATAGGTTAAACATGATATCCCTTTCATGAAACCATATTGACTCCTCCTGATTGCCTCAAATATTTCCAAATGTCCTGCTAAAGCATCTTGAATAGCCACTTCTATCATCTTCCCTGCGACAGATGATATGCTAAAGGGCCTCTAATTTCCTTCTATGTCCCTCCCTTTTTGAATAAATTTACTACTTGCGTTTGCTATTTTCCATTCTAATGGAACACTCTCCGAATCATTGGTTATGGTTGTGGTCATTGATGGTATCGTTAGTTTATCAAATTTTGCATATAAAGTCATCAGACAGTTTAAATGATGGCTGGTACTTCAAAGATTTCTTAAATTGTTGAAAATAGCATTGAAATTTGATGATCAGTGCTCAATGCGTTCAAAAGTGAATTGTTTAAATCAAGTTAAAGAGTGGAATTTGGTCTGTGATTCTGTTTGCACTCACTCATGATTTTACTCATTTAAAATTAAGTCGATTAAATAAGGACATTTTTGTTTGGTGTGGAATGGAATTTGTTTTCTTGTTTTGCATTTTTTTTTTGTCAAATCTTTTACCAAGTAGCATCCTTGATAATTCAAGGGTTGCCAAACCATGGCATATGTCTTTACTTTATTCTGGGGCAGGACAAAGTAACAGGCCCAAAGTCTACGTTAGCTGGAATGATGATCGAACCCTTCGCTATTGATATTGTTCTGAACCACATGCTAGCTTTTCAACCAACTGAGTCGACTGTTTTCCCATCTTTCATCTCCACCACCACCCCCTGGACTATGTACAGTGTCCCTCATTATACACTGACACAGCTGCATAAAGGTGAATGACCAATTTGTTATTTCAATAATTCTAAGTGACACTTGAGAACCAAATATTTCGCGCAACTGAAGTGAATGAATGGGTTGGTTAATCCACCGATCTGTCATCTGTGAGTGGAATTTTTGTTAAAGAATGCAATATGAGACATCTGAACAAACAGCCAAGAGCAAATTATATAGATAATTGTTGTGAAAGCAATAAAATCAACGTACAGTGTAACTTTATGGTTCTTGTGGTTTACACAATTAGAGTTGATTATAGTAAAAAGCTTGTATTGCTTATTTCTTGCTTTATAAAGACAGTCACTCCATTCTGCAGCACAGATCATTGGGTGCTCAGTACCTTCTTTCCAAAGCAATCATTAATTGTGTTTGAGTCTGAGCAGCAAGTGATGACTGCCTTAGCAAGGCATCACTGTTCTACCTAATCTTGACCTTACCCTCATGCTCACAGAGGCCCAATATCGATACAGTGACTGGATTGAACAGACTGCAATGGTTTTTGAATGTGTTGCACTGAAGAAATCCACCAAGGCTCCTTAAACAGTACCTGCCAAACCCACAACCACCAACATGTAGAAAGTCAAGGAAGCAGATGGATGGGAGCACCATTGCCTGCAAGTTCCCCTCCAAGCCATTCACCATCCTGACTTAGAAGTATATTGCTGTTCCTTCAGTGTCACTGGGTCGAAATCCTGGAACTCCCTCCCTAACAGCGTTGTGGGTCTACCTACAGCATGTGGGCTGCAGCGGTTCAAGAAACAGTTCACTCCCACCTTTCAAGGATAACTGGGGACGAGCCATATATGCTGCCTCACACAGCGATGCCTACATTCAATGAAAAAATGATAATAAAAAATAAGTTCTCTATACCTCCCCACATCGCAATCAGATTAGCTTGCGAACTTGCTAAAACTGATCAAATATTTAACAGTCAGTTAAGCAAATACCATTGTTTCTGTGACTGACGGTGAATCTGTCGTATCCATGGTTGTGTGGCTGATGTGCCAGTACATGATTTTGTTTACAGCCTTTGCATGATGACCATACCATCGGCTTCCAGCGTCTCCCAATATGGTCCATTTGGGTGGGACAATACTCACATGGTTCTATTCTTACCTACCTACCTAATCATAACCAGAGAGCAACTTACACCAGCTTCTTTTCCTGCTCCTTTTACCCTTAGTGTTTCCGAAGGATTCCACCCTGGCCCCTTCCATTCTCCCCGCTACATACATTACGTAAACACACTGCTTGTTTGCATTGTAGGTATTTTCTAATCAACCCGGTCAGAGATATTATTGCACACCACTGGAGCAGGTGGCACTTGAACCCAGGCCACCTGGCTCAGAGATAGGGACACTACCACTCAGTAGAAGAGCTCCAAAACGCACCCTTATTTACGCACAGTTAATCACACAGAGATCACTGACAACACCCAGCTCTGTCTCACCAACATCTGTCTCTGTATTGTTAGACTGTATATCCAACATCCAAAATTGGATGAGCAGAAATTTCTTCAAGTTAAATATTGAGAAGGCTGAAACCATTCAGTCTGGTTAACCAAAATTAAACAGGCTATTAACCCTGTTCTCTAGCAACTGATTGTTTGTTTGTCTCCCTGGCAACTGACTGAGTCTTATCCAGACTGTTTAGAACCTTAATTTTGTACTTGACACCAAGATGAACTTCGGGCCATATTTCACTGCAACAAAGCTGGTCTGCTTGCACTGCTGTTAAATTACCTGGCTCTGCTTTATCAGCTCCTGAAACCATCATGCATTCCTTTGTTCCTCCAGACTAGACAAGCCCAACTCACCCTGGCTAGCCTCCAGAATTCTTCCCTCTGTGAACTTGGTCATCCAACACCCTGCTGCCTATCACCTTATTCCAACAAGTTCTGTTCATATGCCACCCCTTCCT
The DNA here is from genome assembly GCF_021869965.1 of Rhincodon typus. Classification (NCBI taxonomy): domain Eukaryota; kingdom Metazoa; phylum Chordata; class Chondrichthyes; order Orectolobiformes; family Rhincodontidae; genus Rhincodon; species Rhincodon typus. The sequence goes on along the minus strand of NC_063361.1, from coordinate 31,966,877 downwards.
ATTTCTCCAACCTCCTCTGTTTCCTCAAACCTTTCTCTAATTCTGACCTTGCTCACTCCCAATTTTAATTGTACTGCCATGCCTTTAGTTGCATAGACCCTAAGCTGGAGAATTGCCTCTCTTAAACCTGTCCATCTATCCTTCCTCCTTTTTACACACTCCCAAAACCCTTCCTCTTTGACAAAGATTGGGCAGATGACCCAAAATTTTCTCCTCCTCAGGCGGTCCCTCAAAACTGAGGACATGGGTGCTGAAGTGACTAAACAGTCCAATACTGTCTTTACACACTTCCACGGATGGAGTAAGTGATGTTTGATGAGGTTGTTCAGTGGGATGCTTGTGTTTTTTTTTGCACACTGCTTCTGCTGGTTACCTTGGCCTGCACCAGGGCTTTTTGGAGATATTTGAAAAGGTTGGCATCCTCATGAATGCTGCTTCTCCTGTTTTGTGTGGTCTTGGGCAAGATATTCCCAAAAGTTGGTGGGGATATTGCGTTCTTTTCAAGGAGGTTTTGAAGATGTTTTTGTATCAGTTCCTCTGCCATCTTGCTAACTTTTTACCGTAATGCATCCAAAGTAGTGAGCTTGTTTTAGAAGTCTTGTGTCAGGCAGATAATGAGGGCCATCACCTGCAACTGATTGAGGAACTGGTCACACTCAATGTTGGCCTGGAGAGGTTACTGATATTGGAACCAATCCTGCCACTGGATTTACAACTGCCCATTGTCTGCTTCTGTGTCTCTATCAAATGCTGTCTTATAACACCCCTCTAAAGTCCTTTGAATGATTTATGGTAAAGGCGCTGTATGAAAACTTGTAGTTATAGTGTTCCTGCACCTTGTAGGAATATTGGGATGAATAGAAAGATCAGTATAAGGAATCACATTTTTGCTCTTAGGATTACAAACTGCAATGTTAATTTGCACTGCTCAAATACCATAGGGTTTTGCAACTTGAAAAAAAAATCAAGTGGAGCACATGTTTAACTATGTAGGACAATGTTATTTTTCAAAGCAGCAAAGAGAATATTTGCTAAAAATCTGTAGGTGCAGGGCAGCCAGAGACATCCACAGCCTGCCAACTGAAAACCTCTTGCTGTCTCGCTGTCCCTGTCTCGTGCTCTCCCTCTCTCCCTTCGCATAGGTGCAAACCAAGAAACCTTTAATAAAAATATCCTAACAATGAAAGGTCTTCTAGTTCAACTGTTGAAGTCGAGAACAAGCATTGTTTGACCGGCAACAGTGTGTCATTATTGCTGAAATAAAAAAATTGAAACAATTTAACCCTCCATTGAGATATGTACTTTCAATCTTCAAAATTTTGTTGTCTTAGTTTTTTTTCCTCGCCCATAATGTGTATCAAACCCTCTGACTTTTTAAAAATAGAAAGCCTCTGACTTTTTGCTGTCTTAGTCATAAATGAGTGTGTGTGTGTGTGTGTGTGTATATGTATCTGGGATTTTTAAAGGGATATGGTTTAAAACGTGTAGTAGATTAGTAATTCTTTTTGTCTCTGCCCTTTGAAATTGTATTACAATAAATATTTTTTGTTCATGATGAACCTGATCTGAATTTTTTTCTGAATAGCAATCAGTCATATAAATTAGTTATCTTGGCGGCATTTTGCACATTTTATGACGGCTCGTGGGACAGTGGGGTGCAATTATTGTCATACTCTTCCCAGTTAGGTTGGGACATCAAAACATTCTATCTAAGTTCACCTTGTTTCAGAAAAAAACAACAGTGGATATGAGTGTCTCACAGTCTGTTGTAACTTTTTAAAAAAATCGTGCTTACAGGGATCATTGTAATCAATGACTTATTAGTAATGGAATGGTGATAAAGGAATGTGCTCCTTAATGCCTCCGTTTAGTAGCTAGACTATGCAGATCACATTTGACCCTCTTTCTTTGCTGTGTAATTCAACTTGGCCATACATGTTCTTGGATAGGAGACAGGGCAATCAACAAGGATTCCTGCTCTTGATCATTGCTGATGGATTTCTGCTGCCCAGACAAACGTGGATCTAGGCAATGACAGGGCTATTGCTCTGCTGCTGGTTTGCCCGGCACTTCCTGAATGCTTGCACGTGAATAATTCATTGCATTTAACTGTTTCAGATAGTACCCGATATCTGGAAAGCGTACCCAAGCACAGAGTTGAGGATTCTTGGCAGAATAGAGAGGAAAAGGGAATCATCCACCAGATTTTTTTTTCTTGAAAAACAGATGAAAGTCACTTGCTCGGTGGAAAGTTGGAACAGTTTAGAAGCACAGAATTCCACATATTCAGTGTCCTAAAATATGACAATTCTGCAGTGTGCAATCATATAGTGACTAATATTCTCTAACCTATTGATAAGGTTTGGAATAAAACAGGAAATGCAGCAACACGCTCATTTTGGATGATATTGATTTCTTGATCGCTTTGATTTTGTTTCAGATTGTCAGCATGTGCAATAATATGTTGCATTTTTATGCAGAATTTGGACATAATTGTCTTACTTTCAGTCCAATTTTGGGCAGCAGGTGCAGTACCAGATTTTGCCACTAGGTATCTCTGCATTTTGTCAAATACTGTCAGCATTTATGCTAAATTTCTATACCTTAGGCGAACAAAACATTTACCTCCTGTTGCACAGGGTTAGATCCTGAGATGCAGCATTCTGTAGCAAGCATTCTTTACAAGAATGTTTTTATTAATGGGCAAACAAAACTTGAGCCTTATTTCCTGAAATGGAGAAGGCCCATCTGCACCATTACTTCATGTTAAACTGGGCAAGAGGACGTGTGTTCAAACTAGTGACGGATACTTTGAACTGATTTCTGGAGATTCTTCCCTCAGAGTGTTGTCATTACGTAGGCTAGAATTCCAGGAAGGATAAGTGAAACAAAATTGCAGAATCTTTTCAAAAATTGTTGACTGCTGAATGAGCTTCCATCGGATTGATGATATAAAATAAGCAATACACTTCTTTATTCTCAATTATCTTGTTATTGTATTGTTCCCCTAATCTTAGAGAGAAATGTCTTTATCCATTCCTGTGGAGAGCCTTGTCCCTATTTATGAAATTAGTTTACAATGTACACCAATGTCTGTTGCAAAACTCAGACAGGGGAAATTAGAAGATGAATGCAATACAGATTACAAGGGCAAAAAAATGCAGTTTTATCAGCTGACGGAAGGAGATATGATACAATTAGCAAAAAAAGCTATGTACTGAGGTAATGACTTACTAAATTTGGGGTAGTGACGTAGGAGTACTGTTAATGGAAGTACCTGTATAATAGGAGTGTGGTTATAGTCTTTAAAGGATGTGGGCATTGCTGGCTAGTCCACCATTTATGGTACATTCCTAATTGTCCTTTAAGACGTGCATGTGAGTTGTCTTCTCGAGCCATTGTTACCCTCTAAGGACTCCAGTGTTGCATATGGGGAGTTCCAGGATTTTCACCACTGAGGGAATGGCAGTATATTTCCAAGTCTGGTTTGGCGGGGAAATTGCAGATAGTGGCATTCTTTTGTATCTGTTGCCCTTGTACTCCTAGATGGTAGAGGTCATCAGTTTAGAAGTCGCTGTTAAAGGGGCCTTGGTGATTTGCTGCAGTGCATCTTGTAGATGGTACACACTACTGCGGCTTGTGCATTGATGGCGAAGGTTGTGAATAGGATGTTGATGAAGTGGTAGGAAGAAAATGACAAATACTAAAGACCTGAATTAATAGTAGAGATCAGCCACTGCTTGAATAGAGAAAGGACAGGATAACAGTTGGGCATCTTGTCTTCCTCCGATTGGAATAAAAAGACCTGTCCAAACGTTAATCTGTCTTCTTTTGTACCAGATGCTTGGCTGTTTGGAGGAGAGGTGAGCTGATGAGGGTGCAGTTTCATTGTAAAGGGTTGAAGTAGAACAGAGAGACTTAGGGGTTCAGGAACATAATACTTTGACAGTTGCATCGCAGGTAGACTGTGGTTAAATGGTTACACTTATCACACTTGGCTTCATTGCTCAGACCTTTGAATATAGGAGTTAGGACGTCATGTTGAGATTGCACAGGATGTTGGTGAGGCCTCTCCTGGAATACTGTGTGCAGTGCTGGTCACCCTGCTATAGGAAAAATCTTATTAAAGTGGACAAGGTTCAGAAAAGATTTACCAGGATGTTGCCAAGAATGAGGAGTTTATGTTATAAAATAAGCTGGATAGGCTGGGACTTCTTTCTCTGATGCTTTAAGAAGTTGAGGGGTGACCTTTTAGAGGTTTATAAAGTCATGAGGGATATAGATAAGGTGATTATCAAAGATCTTTTCCCTAAGGTAGGAGAGTTTAAAACTAAGGGGCATATTTTAAAGATTGTAGTGATTTGTAACCAGGTTAGCCAGGTGGACCTCGATGAATATGAACCAGGTTAACAGCCCCAGTCAAGGAACTCAATCAGGGAGTCCTGGCTGGCAGGGATAAACAGGAGCGTCAGAGGTTCTGCTCACTGAGAGCTGGCCCTGAGGAAGCTGAAGTAGTGTCAAGTGTTATGCATGTGTAAATGGTGACTTGATAACTAGATACAGGTTCTGCTATAACGTGTGTTTTGTTAACGTGAATTGGCTGTAATGCGATTAATGAATAGTGGATGCTGTTTGGATAATGCAAACTTTCTGTTGTACAGGTACAGCGATTTTCTATAGCGATTTACCTATAATGCGATTTTCTATAGTGCGAAGTCGCACAAGAACGCAACTATGACGTTATAGGAGAACTACCTGTATTGGCCTCTGTAAAATTATTTCAAAGGTGAGAGGATAAAGATTTAAAAAGGACATGAGGGGCAGCCTTTTTACAATGAGAGTGGTTAGTGTGTTGAGCGAACTGCCAGAGAAAGTGGTGGATACAGGTACAGTTACAACATGTAAAAGACATTTGGATAAATACATGGTTTGGAGGGATATGTACAAACGCAGGCAGGTGGGAGTAGTTTAGTTTGGGAACGTGGTCGGCGTGGACTAGTTGGATTGAAGGGTTTCTTTTCCGTGCTGTATGGCTCTTTTGACTCTATGAATATTGAAAACATTCAACATTCCACTGTGAGTAGCAAATGTAGGACACTGCACCCACCATTGCAGCTCTGTATTTTGAAGTCTTTTGAGTTCTACTATATGCACATGTTTTGTAGAAAGGAGTGAAATGAATGAAATAATAATTTATAGTTTAATTTTTGATCTTTTCTAAGTGAAGTATGGGTTGCTGTCTCAGTAACATATTTAGCTGCGGTATATGTGACACTTTTGACATTCTTGGTGTGAACAATAAGGCTGTTGAAATGAGTGTTGCTTGTGTTGGATCAAATTGATTGCAATGTGGTTTTGATTTCTCCTATGTTGGTGTTTTGTTCGTTGCCTCATAAGTGGGGACTTTGTTACTGATAACAGTTGATGCTCCCAGGGCGTAGGTGTGTGTTTATTTTCTTTCAATTCTTATTGTTTATAGCGATCTTTGTCAAAGCTTCCATCGCAGGAGCTCGATAAAGTAACAGTGAACATGGGTTTAGTCCGCCAGGTCAGATTATAAAATGATACCTTGCATCTGTGTGCTTTATCACTATTTCCTGTGTGCTGCACCGCATGTACTGCTGTAGGTCCTGTGTGGTTTGCGACTAACAAGCTGTAAGAAGACAGAACTTTCACAACCTGAAATGATTGTTATTTTACTTTGAACGGTTTTGTCCAATGTGTTAAGTACTAGCCACAAATACCTAGTTAAGAATCCAGATTTGGCTAATTGCATTTCTGACAAGTACATGAAGAACGAGTAATAGCCACAATCTCTGAGCATGTGATCCTGACACGCATAATTGCACGGTGCATGTGTGTTGACATTTCTTGTTTAACTTCTTAACCAAGATAACATAACATGCTTTTTGTTTTACCAGCAAAGAGAAGGTTAGAGTGTATGTGTATTTTAATCATTGACTGTGCTTAACTTGCTTGGTTATTATTTGCTGCTCCGTAAGGCTGCCCACCACGGATGGAAAGACTGGACTTCAGCACGATGGAAACACCAGCAAGATTGGAGCTGTCACTGTGGCAGCTCAATCAATCACTGTACCACTACCCCAGGCCAGCAGGAAAAGCAGAAAGAGCCAATAACTGTTGGCTGTAACAAGCATGGAAAGAAGCATCCAGTCGATGTTCTGTGCAGAGAGGGTGGGGGCATAATGAAGCAGGTTTGGAGAAAGGACAGAACTGTTCTGGGCAAAGAATGGGACTGCCTTTGGGCAGGAAGCGAGTATGGCTCTGGTGCTTCTCATCCTCTGAGTTAACAATCGCTACAATAAAGTCAAAGTAGTCCTTACTACTACTAGACAAACAATGTACGTCTGCTAAATTCATGTCTGAATTCTCCGTCTTGATGCGAAAAGATTGCCAGGTGGTAGATGTTTATTATGTGTTAACTACATCTATTAGTTCAGTGCAAAAAGCATCTACTGGAATTATTGGATGTGACCAGTCACTTTCTGCTTATAACACCATGTTAGGAAAGCACATTTGGAATACTGTAAAGCTAGTGATAACATTGCTTTACATTAGAGTCAAATCACTGCAAGTTATGAAGCTCTAATAAATTCATGTTCATCAAGTTGAGGAATAGTGGAGCTGGGAAGTGGAATGATTAATTGTATACATCAAGCACTTTGTTTTAATCAGATGGAAAACCGTAAATGAATGGGAGTACTTTACTTCATTAACAGTGTCAGGATTTCTCTTTAATGAACCATAATGATATTTTCCTTTCCTGCCACAAAAGTTCATGCGGCCTCTAATGGAGATTCCCAATAGCGTGGCATTGATGTACATGCTAAAAGAATTAGACTGAGTCTAAGGCTACCATAATTTGTTTAATTCAAGACCATTGGACACTGTGATGACGTACTTCTCTGATGTTACTGTTCCCAGCTCCCTGGATTGCTGAATTTTTATTTAATCAGAGGCAGATTGCCTCTGTGGTTAGGATACCACTGACTTGTTTCACTATGTGGGCGTCAACAACAGCCAGCTTTTATATAGTCCCTTTTGATGTCAAAAAATGTCTGAAGCCCCTTCAGATGAGTGTTATTGAACAAAATTTGATTCTGTGCCTCATTTAAAAAATAGTATGACCAGTAACCAACATCTCGGTCAGAGAGGTAGCTTTAAATGGTGAATTGGAGAGAGAAAAGAAGAAATTAGGAAGGGAATTCCTGAGTTTAGGGCTGAAAGCAAGGCTGGAACTGTTGGATGATTTAAAATGAGGGATACAGTTTGAACCACAGTTGGAGGAGTGGATATGTCTTAATGGAGTGTAGGGCTGGAGAAGTGTAAGTATTTGAAAACAAGTGTTGGGATTTCAAAATTGAGTCATTACTGAACCAGAAGCTAGTGTAGGTCACTGAGCATATTGATGGGATTAAAGATAGATATCCAGTCTTTGCAAGTAGGGGTGATGTCTGACAAAGTAAATATGTACCACCACACTGGGTAGTACTTGATTTGTATTAGCTTTCTATTGCTGTGGCAGTTTTCTGAACTTTGATTTTGGAAAGCCATGCAAGTAAAGAAAAATTTGACCTATTCTGTCCTTAGCCAAGTATCAGGTTGGCTTGTTTGACAGGACAGTTAGGCATGAGTCAAATGGCTTCAAGCCCCGTCCTAGAGCTTCAGCAAATATTGACAATTCAGCCTGTGATTGAATGATTTAAGTGCGTTGTTGTTGTAGTTGTCCTTGAAAAGATACGTTAAACTGATGTCAGAGGATTTTTTCCAGCCAGTTTAGTATCCCAGCCAACATTCCTCCCCGATAAGAGCCACCAAGCGTAGATGAGCCGGCCATTTATCTCATTGCTGTTTGTGTGAATTATTGTGAAGAATAAATGCTGCATTTCACAGAATCACAGAATGGTTACGAGCGTGGAAACAAGCCATTTAGCCTGTCATATCTGACCTGGCTGTCTGAAGGAATATTTCACTTCGTACCATTCCCCACATCCCTACATTCTCTTTCTTTTCAGATAATGATCCAGTATCTCTTTGAATCTGAATTTATCAAGACTTTCCATCATGCTGTCGAGCCTCACATACCAGATCCTAACTGTGTGAGAATGTTTACTCTTATGGTGGCACTGCCTTTTCCAATTACTTTAACTCTGTGCCCTCTAGTTCTTGATTTGTCCACCAATGGAAAGATTTTTTAACTATCAACTCAGTCCAAACCCTTAATGATTTTGAATACCTGTATCTAAGCTCCTTTCAACTTTCTCTTAATTTCTCCAGCCTAACTACAGAACTGGTTCCAGGAATGAAGAATTTGATTCTCATAAATTTTTTTTGCATGCTCTCTAATTGTTTCATATTTTTGGTGCCCAGAACCAGACAAAATACTCTAGTTGAGGCTGCACCAGTGCTCTGTATAAGGTTAACATAACTTGCTAAATTCAAGTTGCTGCAGAACATTATCATGTAATATAAGGTGAATCTGCATCCCTTTTAAGGACACAAGATATGATTAGTACTAAGTAAAATGGTGATTAGTAAGGTCATTCAGAGTGACGGTGAAAGTGGACCTTGAAACAAAATGTAAATACTGTTCCCTATTTTCACACATTGTAACAATGGTTTGGGGACTCTGGGATCCTGTGCCTTTTTCACAAGCCTTTATTAAAGGGTTAGTTCAGGCCATTCTTGGCAGCAGATCTGAACAGAACTATCTATGAGGTTCTCAGCCTTTTTTTTTGGACTGGTCATCACCTGCAAAGGAGGAGCCTGTTACACTATCAAGCTTGGGATATTGATAATGTTCAGTCTGCAAAATAATAGCCCCTCTTCTTTTACCGCAGTGTTTCTCTCATTCTGCTGTTTCACTTTTGTTGTTTTCCCTTCCTCTTGTCTCCTTCACTATTTTTGTTTATCATTAGTAAGCAATTCCATTCTTCTTGTGTCGTTCTCCTCTGCTGGTTCTCGCTCACTATTTCAATTATTTCTCACTCTTTGTTTTGCTTCTGTTTTAATCACTATCCTTCCTTTTTTCTTCACTCCTCACTGCTCGCTCTCTCTCTCTATCTCTATGCCCGTCCTCCACTCTGTCTCCCCCCAGCCCCTTTCTTGAGTTGACAGCCCAATGCTGGTCCCTTCAGTTCCTTGGAGTTGATATTTTAGAAGGAACATGGGAAAGGTGATGATCTCGGAATCAGGTGGGAAATCAGATCTTTTGAAACAACAGGGGTAAATTCTTATATATGGGCTGGCTTAGAAAACAACACTTTACATGAAAGTGTCTATATAAATGTAATGAAACGTCCTGAGGGATTTCATAGGCGTGTTTCAAAACACAATATGCCACTATGCCATCAAAGAAGATATTAGGTCAAGTACCTAAAAGCTTGGGCAAAGAGCTTATTTTGAGGAATGTCGCAAAGGAGGAAAGTAAGGTAGAAAAGCACAGAGGCTTGCAGAGTATATTCCATAGGCAACTGAAGATCAGGCCACCAGTAGTAAAGGCCTTTACGATAGGAGCAGAATTAGGCCATTTGGTCTATAGAATCTGCACTGCTGTTCAGTCGTGGTGCATATGTTTCTCAACCCCATTCTCCTCATAACACTTGATTCCCTCACTAATCAAGATTCCAACCATCTGTCTTAAATACACTCAATGATGTGACTTCCGCAGCCTTCTGCGGCAACAGATTCACCACTCCGCCTGAAGAAATTCCTCCTCATCTTAATTCTAAAACATCTCTTCACTCTGAGGCTGTGCCCTTTGGCCCTAGTCTTTCCTACCAATGGAAACGTCTTCTCCACATGCACTGTATCCAGGCCTTTCAGTATTCTGTAAGTTTCAGTAAGATCCGTCCCCTATCCTTCTAAACTCCATCGAGTACAGACCAATAGTCCTCAACCACTCCTCATACGACAAGACCCTCATCCCTAGGATCATTCTTGTAAACCTCCTCTGGATCTCCTCCAGCGTCAGCACATCTTTCCTTAGATATGAAGGCCAAAACTGCTCACAATATTCCAAAAGCATTTGTAATTGGGTATAGGAACATAGGAACAGGAGTAGGGCATTTAGCCCCTCAACCCTATTCCACCATTCAATGAATCATGGCCTAATATGTGGCTTAAATTCCATAAACCTACCTTTGGCGCATATTCCTTCATAGCTTTTGCTTAACAAAAAATGATCTCTGATTTAAAATTAACAACTAATTCCGCTTCCACTGCCATCTGTGGAAGAGAATTCCAAACATCTTCCACCCTTCGTGTGTAGAAATGCTTCCTAACATCTCTCCTGAACAGTCTGGCCCTAATTCGCAGATTATGCCTGTAGTTATAGGATCCCCAACCAGTGGAAATAGTTTATCTATCCTGTCTTTTCCTGTTAATGGTACTCAAGAGGCCAGAGTTGGAGGAGTGCAGATACCTTGGAGGGTTGTGAGACGAGAAGTTATTGAGATAGGGAGGAGCAAGGCAGTGGATGTATTTGAAAACAAGGTTGACTGAATGAGGAGAGATTGTGGAGATTGAACACACATTCTCAGGAGTTTAGACGGATGAGTGGTGATCTCTTAGAAACTTAGAAAATTCTTAAGCAGATGCAGAAAATACGTTTTCCTCTGGCAGTGGGGTCTAGAACCAGGGAACAGAGTCTTTGAATAAAAGGCAAGCATTGTGAACTGGGGTGAAGAGAAACCTCTTCATTTCAGTGGTGAATTTTTGGAATTTTCTCCAGCAGAAATCTGTGTAAGTCTAGTCATTGACTAAGTTCACAGCAGAGATTGGTAGATTTCTAGTTACTAATGACATTAAGGGATATGGAAATACGCCACTGAGATGAATGATCAGCTGTAATCTAGAATGGTACAGCAGGCTCAAAGGGCTGAATGGCTTACTCCAGCTCCTATGTTCCTATTATAAAATTAAGATTTGGCTTAACTGGAAGCCACTAAGTTAGTGAGCACAAGGATGATCAGAAAATAGAGAGCTGTATGGAGAGACCTGAGCACAGTCATTAAAGCATGGACAGAAGCCCTTCGGCCCATCAAGAATGTGCCAGTCATCAAGCACCTTACCACTCTCATCTGATTTCTCTTGGTCCATAGCCTTGTGTGCTAGGGCATTGCAAGTGTCAAGCTGACTATATCTTAAATATTGTAATGGTTCCCACCTCTATCGCCTTTTCAGGTGGAGAGTTGTGAAAACGTTCTGCTTAAATCTCCTGTAAACCTCCTGCCCACTTTCCTGGAAAGTTCTGCCTGAAAGGGTGGTAGAAGTGGGAACCATTACAACAGTTATCTTAAATCTATGCCCCCTAGTAATTGTCCCTTCCACTAAGGAGGATAGTTTATTAAACTGATCTGTCGTTTTCTGCAAGTTAGGACACAGGTAAGAGTTTTAGCTGATCTCTTGTTTATAGCGACTGGAATGTGGGTAGTCTGCCAAGCATGTCTTGGCACAGCCATGCATAGATAAAGTGAAGAGCAAAAACAAAGGTTTCAGCAACAGATGAGTTGTCACATAGGTAAAATGAGTGACATTATGGTGGTGGAAATGGGTGATCTTCATGATGGCACAGTTATGAGGCAGGAAGTTATAACAGGATCAAATTTGAATTGAATTAGCTTTACTGTCACATGTACTAGATGAGTACAGTGAAAAGTTTATAAGTCACCACTTAGAGTGCCATTTTACATAGAAAGGTACAGATTCTGGAGTACACTTCTTAGGAAAAAAGATTTAAAAAATGAAATAGAAAGTCCAGCATTACAGACCTTCAAAATCACAGTAATAAATCAGAAAAATAAATAAAAAGTTCAGACTAACAGTCCTGCCATGATTGTATAAGAAAAGAAAAGAGAAATTAGTCCATTTCACAGCTATGGACTCTGTGCCTATCTTCCCCCATTGGAATCCCAGGCTGGACTCCCACGATGCAGAAGGAAAGCCTGATGGAGTCGCAGACTGAGACCAAAGCTGCCACAAGGAGACTCAGACTGAAGCCAATGAAAACTGCTGCTGAAAGAAGTCCCAGACTGCCAAGGTTGTGAGCAAATTGACTTAATTTCACTCAGTTTACATGGGGAGGTCTGGCATCGGTGGATAAGGAATGGAACTTAGAGCAGGAACTGAAAACAATGGCTTCAGTCTTCCCAAAATTTATTTGGACAAGCAAAGCACATTTTTTGGAAAAGGAGGGTGGGCTGTGGAAAGTTCAAAGTTTAACAGGTGAGATTCTTAGAGAAACTGCAGGTGCGAATTTCAAAAATAGAAGTGGGAGCAATAGGACTGAGAAAACAATATTACTGTCAGAGAGACATGGGGTGAGGGGGGATTATCTCAACGCGGCACTTGAAAAGCATGGCATGAACAGATTTAAGCAAAACAGCTGTGCCAGCAGGGCTTGAAAGCGAAAGGGGTTGGACTTCATGAAAACCTTTGCAGCTGACAGCAGGAAACTCTGTTCCCAACTCGGAGATGGGGATATGGTCAGAAGCCAGCTGAGGCCAGAAAGAGGGTTTTGATAGCTTTGAAAACTGCTGGGAGCCTGCCATCCAATATCAAAGGAATATAAAGTCTGAAGAAAAAACTGCCAGCATCTGGGTCATTTTGGAGTAGCAAGTTGGGAATGAAAGACCCTGAGTTAGAAATCGTGCCTTTTTTAAAATTCATTCATTGGATGTGGGGATCATTGACTGAGCCAGCATTTTCTTTTGCTCATTCCTAGTTGCTCTTGAGGTAATGATGAACTGTCTTCTTGAACCATTGCAACCCTTGGTGTGTAGGGGCACTCACAATGCTGTTAGTGAGGGATTTCAGGGTTTTGACATAGCGACGCTGAAGGAGTGATGATATATTTCCAAGTCAGGATGGTGAGGAGCTTGGAGGTGAACTGGCAGGTGGTGGTGTTTCTAAGCATCTACTACCCTTGTCCTTCTATTGATTGTTGACTTGTAGAGGAGCTTGAGATTAGGAGAATCATGGCTCAAATTGATCAAATGGTGCAGGGACCAATTGGGGTGAATGTAATGAACAGAAAAACATCTAATAGTTCGCATGGACATGAGATTTGAATCAAATCATAATTCAGTGTAATCCTTAGGAAAATTCAGTGGTGGTAGAGAAGTATGATCGAGAATGGGTTCCACATGTAAATACTTCCTGTAGCTTTGCATTTGTCTCCATGATGTTGTATGCAGTAAGTTGATTCATATGGTGTGTTCCTCAACTGTCCATTTTTGCTTTGTATTTAAATTTCACTCCTTGCTTTACATTTCTCCTTCTCTTATTTGTCCTCTTCCTTTCATCTCTTTTTTAATTCATGTCTCTCTTCTCCGTCTTTTCCTCCTTGTGCCTCCCTCTCAGTTGCTTCATCCTTTCTACTGAGTGACGGGTGGCATGTAATGGTTTGACCAGGATCTACAGATATCATTTGCCACCCTTAGCCCCTTTTATTGAACTTCTTCCCTCTTGTCAATCTTGTTTTGCACTTTCCCTCCCCAGCTCACACTGAAGTATCTTCTGTAATTCCACCTTCTATCAACCTTGGTTCCCTTTCCTGTCCCTTTTTACTTCATGTGGAGTCCAGTTTTCCTTTGGAGCATAGAAACAGACATGAGTCATTCAGCCCACCAAGCCTGTTCTGTCATTCACTAAGGTTAAGGTTTGTTTACCTTAGTTATCCATCCAGCCCCCTATTGCTTGCAACTCCTACCTGATAAAACTCTATTCATCTCAGTCTTGAAAACTTAAATGAACCCAGCAACCAAGACCTTTTAGGAATGCGTGTTTAGATTACATTAACCATTATTTAATTCCACTTGTAAATGATCTGTCTAATTCTAAAATTGTACCTCTTGTTCTATATTCTCCCACCAGAGAAGGTGATTCCTCCATTCCTCATTTACACACTTGAACCATCAGAGCTCAAGTAAATACAAGCCAACTTAAGCAATGTGCCCTCTTAATTAACCTTTTAATTTATTGGCATCATGCCATTAAATCTGTGTTGTATTTCTTCAAGGCCAATCTTTCCTTTCTGAGTCTGGGCCTCCAAAACTCTTGAGTGAGGCTATGAAGGCTACTACGGACTGGAACAGTAAGACAAGAAGGATGAGAGATGCAGGCCCAAGTTGAGGCAGAAAGAATCTGAATGGGAACAAAATTGACTGGCATGGGCCTGGAGATCCAGAGCAGAGAGCTGGGAAAGAGATGAATAGGATGGAGTTGAAGTGGGAGGGGAAGAGGTGAGAAGGGGAGGTAGGGTCTTGGGAGAGGCTCGTGACTCAAAGGCTAGTAAGCATCCTTGAATACATTTAACAAATTGTTCACATAGGGACCTTTCCGGCTCAGTGCCATGTCTTAAGGTTCCAACAGTATTTAATTTCTTGATTGTGTAATTTGATTTCCGATCTTTAACAGTAATGAACATTAGATCCATTGACTTGGTTATACTTGTAATGCCAGACTTCATAAATTATTCACACATTAGGTATTGATAAAAATCTTTAGAGCTGAAAGCCAAACTTTGCAAACACTATAAAATCAAAACTGAAACTACTGGAAAGACATTGTGAGTTCATTAGCATTTAACACTGAAGACAGGTTTGTGTTTTAGATTAAAAAATCTTACGTCGTTTCTGAAGGAGGGTCTCTAACTAGACTTCAACCTATCTTCTGTGTTTCATTCACTTTTTTTTTGTGTCTGTTAAGGTGAGGGATGCTAATGGTAGTAAGTGGAATATGTGCACATTTCAGCCACCCAGAACTGTGACAGCCTGCAGAAGAGCATTCTTTAATATGATTGCTGGTCAAATCTCTTCAGGATAGGGACATATAAAAAAAACACAAATTTCTAAAGTAGTGTTGCCATCAATGCAGATTGTTCATATTTCTACCCTACTTCTCTCTGTGATGAGTTTTACCAAAACTCTGAAAACAAAAAAATGCTGGAGATCACAACAGGTCAGGCAGCATTCGTGGAGAGAAAGCATAGACTCGAAACGTTAGCTTGCTTTCTGTCCATGGTTGCTGCTTGACCTGCTGTGATCTCCAGCAATTTTTGTTTACAGTACAGATTCCAGCATCTGCAGTAATTTACTGCTACATTGTGTTTTACCAAAGCTCTCCTCTGCACACAGACTTCACTGTGGTTAGAAAGAAAAACTTGCCTGATTTCTTGTAGTTTTTGGTTCTGCCTTCTGCGCAGATGTGTTCACACAACAGCTTTGATCTCCCAGCTGTGTAACAGTTGCCAAGATATTGAGCTGCTGCAACAACTACAATACACTATAGTTCAGATTAGTTTCATTTATCACAGCATTTACAATGAGTTAAAAGTTTTCCAGTGCAATCATTGTTCTGGAT
The DNA here is from genome assembly GCF_021869965.1 of Rhincodon typus. Taxonomy (NCBI): domain Eukaryota; kingdom Metazoa; phylum Chordata; class Chondrichthyes; order Orectolobiformes; family Rhincodontidae; genus Rhincodon; species Rhincodon typus. The sequence goes on along the minus strand of NC_063361.1, from coordinate 31,951,493 downwards.
TAAAACTTTAATTGCACCTTGTTTTCTTGAATTAATTTATGTAATGACAAAATACTGCCAAATCTTCAAAATGTGGTTTTGTGGGTACTAATTTAGTAAGTTTAAAACCTTTAAGCCTTGCTGATTTAACTTTGATGCTAAGGATTTATTCTCCTTCATGCATCCCATTTTGGTTAAGATCGATTTGTTTGAGCTAGTCTAAATTGCCATCAAGCCACATGACCGTTTTCTTTTAAACCTCGTGTGGTTCCTTGTTGACCAAATTGGTGAGTTGTGCTGTCCAGTGTCAGACTGAGCAGTACAGAGTAGAAGATCAAGTTGACTCAGTCTATGAAGGTGAGTATCGTGTGGCGTTAGGGGTGTGCTACATTTTGGTCAGAACTAGGAGACAGGAGGCAGGGTAAAGGTCAGCCAAAGCTCCCATTTCTGATTGCTGTCCATTAACCTCTTTTGTAAATTAGCACACAAACATTTGGGGGTCTGTGCACGTGAGGGCTCAGGTGCCAAGATTTGTGAGGGGGGGTCAACCTGGGGTAATGTCAGAGTTGAATACCCGCTTTGTTTGGGAAGGGAAGAAGTCGGGAACAGAACTGGACTATCAAGAAACCATACCTTAGCCTGAGTAAACACCTATCAGTGGACAGTAAATTATGGTGGGTATAATCTAACTTAACAAAGATACACCTGTTTAATTTTGACAGACCGTTGAAAGATTTTCTGCATGTTGTGCCATCTGATCCACTTGTACAAATATTGCATCACACTAGAGGTTATAAATACCTTTCCTGTTACAAACCAGTATACCCTTACCCTTTTGTTGAGAAGATTACTGGGTCCTAGACCTCAAGAAAACTTTATGGGTTTCTGCTGTCTTTTCAACTAATAACCCCGATCATTTTATGTCCCTTTTTAAACTCTAATGATTGATGACAGTTGAGATGGGGTAGCTAATGAGGAAACAGTGGCTTTTTCTTCATCTTTCTTTCTCACATACTGTAGATTCTCGTTGCCCAGCATGCTTGTCATTTTCTCCCTGAAGGATTAATGGGGGTAGCTCACTTTCAACTTGCTGCCAATAATATAATCTCTATTGCAATTTTGCAAACCTCCAAGATGTAAAATTTGAACATAATGGTTATTTGCTGACGGTTCTATCATTTCACATCTTTCTTTCACAATGAACTTGGTTTGTTCTAAACTAGGGCTTCAGTCAGAGTAACTGATGCAATAATTTGAGATCCAGTGGTTAGAAACTAGAGTGTACCTGCTGTTTAAGTACAAGCTTTTTCTATGTGGGTATTGATCACAAAACATATCAGGAAATCTCCTTGTAACTAACTTCTCTAAATCTTTTGACCTTCCTTACACCTTTTCTACCACAACACCCTCCAGCTTTTTGCACTTTCACAATGAATTCATTTCCTACTTTTATATAAGCCTTTGTGTGTTTAGGTGTCTGTCTGTCTCTCTCTCTCTCCCCCCACCCTGTCCTCTTCTCGCTCTCTCTCACTGTCTGTGCTTCTCTCTGTCTCTTAGTTTCTCATTTAGTCCTTTCTGTCACTCGCTAATTGTCACTCTTTTTCTGTCTGTCTTTCTACCTTTGTGCTTGCGCTGTCTGTTGCATGTTCAGTTTTCCTCACCTTTCACATGTCCCTTCTTGTGGAGCCCAGGGATAAAACCTGGGACCCTCATTGCTGTAAAAATGATCCACGTTGCCCGTTGGTGTAAATTAGAGCTGAAGATGGGTAGGGGTAAAAAGAACTGGATCTGACCGGAATGGATTGTGTGAGATTCAGCAAGAAGAAATTGGGAGCCCAGTCCTGTTTTGTTCCCTCAACACTCTTATCTTGACAATGGACAGTGCAGTACTGAAGAACTGCTGCATTCTTGGAATATTATCTTTAGGAAGATGTTATATTAAAGGCCCCTTCTGCCTAAGTTGTTATAAACAGACCTGTGGCACAGTTTGGGGAAAAAAAATTGGGAATTCTCTAGGTATCCAGATCAGTGTTCTCCCTGATACAAAATTAGAAGAAAGGAATTCACAGGTCATACAGTCATTTATTTTTCATGAGACTGTTTATGTGCAAATTAGTTACTACATAACGACAGGCTACATATTGGCTGTAGGATACCCAGAAAACATGAAACATGCTTTCCGAAAGCAAGTTCTTTCTTTCCATTAGACACATCCTTTGTCCATATAATGTTTACTGATGCACCAGTTTAATATAAGACGCATTCAAATTGTAATGCTAACTTGAAATGCGTGCAACTTGTGTATAGATTTCTGTCTCAGTTTGATTCTGGGATATACTAAATGCAAGGAACATACAAGTTCCTCCTTCCACCACCACCACTACCCCCCACCCCCCAATGTTGTCTGAGGAGGCCAGTCAGTTCCACTTGAGTTTGACACCAAAAGGACTATGGAACAGTGTGAAATGGCACTTATACAGCACTCGGGGGTTGCACTGGGCCTCATGGCTACTTCATAAACTTACTGCAAGAGCTTTCCTTGTCTGCTTGCTTTGAGAGCGAAATGCTGCCATCAGCGAAATTAAAACATTGAAAATTTATAGCTGGTTTAAAAAAACAAAGAAAAAGTTTTATGACTCCATTATAAACCCCTCTGAGACTGTGGACGACAATTTTAAAAAAAGTGGTAATTTTAATACAGTTCAAAACCAGGATGAATTAACAATTTTTTTTTGATTTTCAGATTTTGAAATTCTTTGTGCCATACATCTTCAGATGCTTTCAGAGAAAGGGTTTATTTGTTGCAGGCCTTGTGTTGAAAGGAGAGACTGTCTTTTTAAAAGCTGAAAGACCCTACTTTACACCCAAGGGTCCAGTGGAGAATCATTAAAATATTTTAAAAAACATGTTTTGTAATGTGGGTTCTTAAAGGCTTTTAAAAGCTACCTTTCAGGGTAGGTCTTTGCATTTAATGCTTTTATTCATCATGGTCATAAAAGGTGAAATGCATTAGATTGTAATGTTGTTGAGCGTTGCTGTACAATATGCAGCTTTCTGAGAAAAGACGTTCAGTGCTACAGATCCTGGATAGAAGGAAGAAAGGTTTGTGTCACTATGGATTTGTGCCTCCATGAAGTATGTACATTTGAAAATGAGCTGGTTAAATAGTGAGATTAAATATTTTGTATTTTAGTTTTCAACTGCTTTTACATGATGTCTTAGCTTCATTTTTTAAATTGCTTCGGGGAATATGGGCTTCGCTAGCTGGGGCAGCATTTATTGTCTATTCCTTATTACTCTCAATAAGGTGGTGGGGAATTGCTGCAGTCCATTTGATTGAAGATAGACCCACAATGCTATTAGGGAGGGAGTTCCAGAATTTAAAACCAGTGAATTCAAGGAATGGCAATATATTTCCAAATCAGGAGAGAAAGTTGTTTCAAGAGGAGCTAGTCTGTGGTGGTTTTCCCTTGTATCTTAAGCCCTTGACCCTCTAGATGGTAGTGTGTTTGGAAGAAGCTGTCTAAAGGACCTGGTGATTTCTGCAGTGGTTAGCAGCTTCCTGAATCAGAGAGTCCAAATCCCAGTTCTGAACTTGAGATCCTCATCTAGGCTGTCACCCCAATGCAGTGCCTAATGGAGTATTGTGCTGTTGGAGACTGGGAGATTGAACCCCTCAACCTGTTCTTGTTTGGATTTCAAAGCACTGTCTAAGGAAAAGCAGAGCATTCTCCAGATCAGTGCCTCTCTTAGCCTGCACCATGTAAATTAACTTAATGGTTGTTCATCTCACTGATCTTTGTGGCATCTTGCTGTGTAAAATTGATTGCCGATTTCCTTATTACAGTTCTGGACCAGGCCACCAAATTCATGTTACAGTCTAGCTCTTGTTTTTCTGTAGTAGGCGGTGTGAAATCCCAGGTGTTTACTCAAGAAATAACAGAGGTTCCATGGTTTTGAACAAGCAACAATAAACTATGCAACGCACAAGGTCTGACAGCATCTGTAGAGAAAGAAACAGAATTAACGTTTTAAGCCCACATGATTCTTCAGAACTGAAGGACTCTCGTCTTCACTTTCTTTCTCTCTACTGATGCTGCCAGACCTGTTGAGTTATTGCAGCATTCTCTTTTTTTCAGATTTCTGTATCTGCTGTATTTTGCTTTTATACAAATAATGTCAGAACAGCAATGCAATCTATGATATATTTTGTATATAAAACTTTGATTCTAACATCCAATTAGAGTCAACCTGAGGTAAATATGGGTAACAGACATTCTGTTTTCGATCAACCAATACTGCATATTAAGTAGCTCATGCAGACAAGACAGATCCCACAGATTTATCAGTAATTCATCCAGATGCTAGTTATACTGTGGATCACCAAATATATTGAAACTTTGAGGCGTTCCAATTCTTCACTGTTAAAGAACTAGGCTCGGACCTCTCTCAAAAACCCCTCTGTCACTTACTGCGCCAATGACAGTCCATGTTCAGCAGTTAATTTTTCCAATCGGGAGTGCACTCTCCTGGATTCTGGAAACTATGCTACATCTTGCGAGTGGATTACCTCAGTTGGCTGGATGGCTGGTTCACAATGCAGAGTAATGCCAACAGTGCAGGTTCAATTCCCGCACTGGCTGACGTTACCATGAAGGACGCGCCTCCACAACTACCTATCTACCACCACCACCCCCCCCTTCCCACCGAGGCATGATGACGCTTAGGTTAAACCACCACCAGGCATCTTTCTGTAATGAGATAGCAGTTCTATGGTCCAGTAGGGCTATGATGTCTTTACTTTCATTCTAGCACCTACAAGGAGGCACAATTTCAACTTGTTCTCACCAGACCTTCACAGACTGGTACTGTCCCTGCATTTCTCCAATTTTGGTTAGCTGCACAAAGCACATACTGCTTGTGGGCTTCCGTTATGCTTGCTCTCGGCTGTACTGACCTGTTAATAGCATACACCTTCTCTCGAGATCCCACGGCTTTTCCTGAATTCTAACCCAGATACTTAGCTTGACCTCCTGCTCCCAGATTTTTCGTGAGTCCTAATGGCTTGCCCCTGTTACAACAGCAGCTTTTCTGCCTTCTCTCTGCTCCTAAGTACCTGGCTGACTAGCAATCAGAAGATAGCAACCTTCTCGGAATGCTTCCATAGAGTCATAGAGTAAAACAGCCCTTCGGCCCCATCTGGTCCGTGCTGACCATGATGTCCACTTAGCTAATTCCAATTGCCTGCCTTTGGTCCAAATCGCTCTAAACCCTTCCCATCCATGTACCTATGCAAATTTTTCAAAATGTTGCTATTGTACCTGTCTCAACCACTTTCTCTGGCAGCCCATTCCATATATGCACCACTGTCTGCATGAAGAAGTTGCCCCTCAGGTCCATTATTAAATCTTTGCCCTCTCACCTTAAACCTATGCCCTCTTGTTTTCAATTTCCCATCCCTGGGAAAAAGACTATATGCATTCATCCTATCTATGCCCCTCAATAAGGTCACCCCTCATTCTCCTATATTCCAAAGAGTAAAGTCCTATCCTGGCCAACCTCTCCTTTTAATTCAGGCCTAGCAATATCCTTATAAATCTTCTTTGCACACTTTCCAGTTTAACTATGTCCATCCTATAACAGAGTGGCCAAAACTGTACACACAATACTCCAAGTGCAGCCTCACCAACAACTTACATAACTGTGACATAACGTCCCAACTCCTATACTCAGTGCCTCGACTGATGAAGGCCAACATGCTAAATGCCTTCTTCACCACCCTGTCCACCTGTGACGCTGCTTCCAACAAACTATGTACTTGTATTCCTAGGTTCCTCAGGACTTTACCATTTATTGTATAAGTCCTACCTTGGTTTGACCTCCCAAAGAGCAATACCTCACACTTAACTGTATTGAATTGCATTTGCCAATCCTCAGCCTATTTCCCCATCTGATCAAGATCCCTCTGTAATTTTTCATAACCTTCCTCGCTGTCAACGATACCTCCTAATTTTGTATCATCCTTGTATAGAACATAGAACAGTACAGCACAGTACAAGCCCTTCGGCCCACTATGTTGTGCCGACCTATTATCCTACTAAGATCAATCTACCCTACGTACCCTACATTTTACTAACCTCCATGTGCCTATCCAAGAGTTGCTTAAAAGTTCTAAAGTATCTGACTCCACTACAAATGCCGGCAGCGCATTCCACATGCCCACCACTCTGTGTAAAGAACCTACCTCTGACATCTCCCCTATACCTTCCTCCGATCACCTTAAAATTATGTCCCCTCGTAATAGTCATTTCCGCCCTGGGAAAAAGTCTCTGACTATCCACTCTATCTATGCTTCTCATGATCTTGTAAGTCTCTATCAAGTCACCTCTCATCGTCCTTTGTTCCAATGAAAAAGGCCCTAGCTCCCTCAAGCTTTCCTCATAAAACCTGCCCTCCAGTCCAGGCAGCATCTGGTAAATCTCCTCTGCACCCTCTCTAAAGCTTCCACATCTTTCCTATAATGAGATGACCAGAATTTAGCACAATATTCCAAGTGTGGTCTAACCAGAGTTTAATAGAGCTGCAGCATAACCTTGTGGCTCTTAAACTCAATTCCCCTGCCAATGAAAGCCAACAAACCATACGCCTTCTTTACAACCCTGTCAACTTGGGTTGCAACTTTGAGGGATCTATGGACGTGGACCCCAAGATCCCTCTGTTCCTCCACACTGCCGAGAATCCTGCCATTAACCCTGTATTCTGCATTCAAATTTGACCTTCCAAAATGAATCACTTCACACTTTTCTGGGTTGAATTCCATCTGCCACTTCTTTGCCCAGCTCTGCATCTTATCAATGTCCCGTTGCAACCTACAGCAGCCCTCCACGCTGTCCATACCTCCACCAACCTTTGTGTCATCGGCAAACTTTACTAACCCACCCTTCCACTTCCTCATCCAAGTCATTTATAAAGATCACAAAAAGCAGAGGTCCTGGAACAGATCCGTGCGGAACACCACTGGTCACCTAGCTCCAGGCTGAATACTTTCCATCTACTACCACCCTCTATCTTCTATTGGACAGCCAGTTTTGTATCCAGACAGCCAAATTTCCCTGAATCCCATGCCTCCTTACTTTCTGAATGAGCCTACCATGTGGAACCTTATCGAATGCCTTGCTAAAATCCATATACACCACATCCACTGCTCTACCTTCATAGATGTGTTTTGTCACATCCTCAAAGAATTCAATAAGGCTTGTGAGGCATGATCTGCCCCTCTCAAAGCCATACTGACTATTTCTAATCAAACTGTGCTTTTCCAAATAATCATAAATATTATCTCTCAGAATCCTCTCCAATAATTTGTCCACCACAGAAATAAGACTGACCGGTCTGTAATTTACAGGATTATCCCTATTCCCTTTCTTGAACAAGGGAATGACATTTGCAACCCTCCAATCTTCTGATACTACTTCAGTGGACAGTGAGTACGCAAAGGGGCAGCAAGCTCTTCCCTCGCTTCCCGTAGTAACCTTGGGTATATCCCGTCTGGCCCAGGGGACTTATCTATCCTCACGTTTTTCAATATTTCTAGCATATCCTCCTTCCTAACATCAACCTGTTCAAGCATCTCTGCCTGTTTCATGCTGTAGTCATGTTCACATCCAGATCATTTATGAAAGTAACAAATAACAAAGGTCCCAGCACCTACCCCTGAGACACACCACTAGTCACAGGCCTCCAGTCTGAGAAACAACCTTCAACCGTCACCCTCTGCTTCCCATCATCGAACCAATTTTGAATCCGATTAACTAACTCTCCCTAGATCTCATGCACCCTAACTTTCATGACTAGCCTGCTGTGTGGGACCTTGTCAAAGGTCTTACTAAAGTCCATATAGACAACATCCACTGCTCTACCTTCATCTATTCTCTTGGTTGCCTCTTCAAAAAACTCTAAAAGATTTGTCAGACATGACTTCCCGCGCACAAATCCATGCTGGCTATGCCTAATCAGACCTTGACTATCCAAATGTTGGTTGATCCTGTCCCTCAGTATCTTCTCTAATAACTTGCCTACCACTGATGTTAGGCTCACTGGCCTATAGTTCCCTGGCTCATCTTTGCTACCTTTCTTAGACAATGGAACAACATTAGCTACCCTCCAGTCTTCCGGAACTTCACCAATGGCTAAAGATGAAGCAAAAATCTCTGCAAGGGCCCCTGCAATTTCTTCCCAAGCCTCCCACAACCTCTGAGGGTGGACTGGATCAGGCACAGGGGATTTATCCACCTTAATGCGATCTAAGGCTGCAAACACCCCTGTCTGATAATATGTACGTGGTCCAAAACATCCCCACTTGTTTCCCCTATTTCCTTAGCATCCATGATTCTCTGACTAAAATTGAATGTTCAATAACCCTTAAACTGTCCTGAATAACCTATTGAAAACCTATCAACAAACTCCCAGCTTGTTCTTGGGTAGTATTGTTGCTAGTATATTTTGGAGCATCAAGCTCCCTGAGTATTACAAAGTTCATGGCTTGCTGGCATTTGCAGTATAAAATAGTTACAAAACAAAAGGGTTTCATCACAGCCTGCATAATCATTGTAGCTGAACCTCAAAGGAATTTGTTGATTGTGAATCATGTAAGAGTATTTCTGAGAGACACTATAAAATAGTATATAAATGCAAGTCTGCCTTTCTGCCTGTGTCTCAGATTCAGCATGTGCTTATATCCAGACTTCTCAAAATGCTGAGTAACTTAATTTGGTTTCTAAAATTGTGAAAGTGAAGTTGCCTTAGGCAAAACTGCTATTTTGAGAGAATTTTGTGTGCAAGTTCTGGCATTTAAACATTAATTAATGCCAAAATGCCTGTATACTGTAAAACCTGGTAATTGGACTATGTTATGCATGTCAGATCTGTAGCCTGAATAAGCACACCATTGTTTGCCAGCACAAAGGAGGGCAGAAAATATATGTATGTTGGCAGTGTACATGAGACTTTTTGTTCTCTTTCTTTTTGGTGTGCTGTTGTTTGGTACTGCGCAGAATTTATGAGAATGCATTTTTAAAAAGTGGAGTGAAGAAACCAGGATTTTCAACTTAAAGGCTGCAGCCATCAGTTTGAAAGAAGGTGGCATCTAGTAATGAGGGAGGGGAGATCAATCAGAGAGAAACTGAGTGAACCCCAACCTTAAAGTTGTGGTTGATTACCATGCCATTTTAGCTTTGAATGTACAGAGCTAGGCTCCACTGCATGTACCTGCATGAAAGTTATTCAGTTGGACTGCTTGACAGGGTAAATGCTGCAAGACTGTCTCCCCTGGCTGTAGAGTCTAGAACAATGGGTGACCGCCTCAGTTCAGCTGCTTAGAAATGAGGTGAAAAGAAATTCCTTAACTTTAAGGATTAGGAACTTTTGGAATTCTATATTCCAGATGTCTGTGAATATTCCATCGTTGATAGATTCAGGACAGAGATCAGTAGATGTTTTTGATGTCAAAGGAGGGCAAGAAAGTTGAGCTAGGTATAGGATCAACTATGATCAGATTGAAAAGAGAAGATCTCTTGAAAGAACATAGGGCCTTTCCTACCACTTCTGGCATGTAATGGTAGCTCTACCTCACATTACAATACTGGAGTATTGGCACTTGCCTTTGTGGGTTTGGACTCCGGTAGGAGCACAACCTCCTGCTCTTTGAAATCCTGGTGCACCATCTGCATTGTGTTGAGCTCTAACCTTAAACATATCTACATTTCAGGTGTAGAATGATTCTACTGTTGCCACTGGCCATGACTGCTTTACTTGGTCCAACCGGCCAGTTTAAGAAATTGAGGAAAATCACTGCTTATGTCTAATGTCCATAGGTTTTAATATTGTCGAGCATTCTTAGTTCAGTATTGGTAAATTTCTACCTCTGTTCTAAATGCTCTGCGCTTACTGCCCCAATTTCATTGCAGCCATTTGCACCAGTGGAATTGATATGGTGGTAAGTTTTGATTGGAGCATAATTGTAATGTGTGTTGGAGAGCATGCAGACTGGTTCATTTCACACTTGACAGGAGCAAGAGCCAAATATTAAAAGGAGCAATAAATGGCCTTCGTAATATTGATTTAAAGCAGGAAACTGTTGTGAAGGAGTGAACTGGAAACCAGAGATGAGAAAAATAGGTTCATTGTAATTGGGAAAAGCATTAATAGTGACATGAGGAAAATTGTTTTACACAGTAAGGATCTGGCAGGCACTTCTTGAGTGTGGTGGAGACAGGTTTAGTTGATGCATTCAAAAAACAGGTGGACTGAGAGTAGGATGGACCTTGCAGCTGCTCCTGAGTTACAGGCTTTCTTGTAGATTTCTTATGGTTTTCTATATCAGAAGCACAAGATTTTTTATTTTGATTCATATTTTAGAACTTTTAATAGTCCAGGAAAAACACAAAAAACAATGATAAGTACATGAATAGAAAGATTTGGAAGGATATGGGCCAAATGCAGGCAGGTGGAACTAGTTTAGTTTGGAAACATGGTTGGCGTGGACTGGTTCAACGAAACAGTATGTTTCCATGCTGTATGACTCTATAAGAGGGAATTGGATCATTTTCTGAAGAAAAGTTTTGCAGGTCTGTAGGGAAAAAAAAGAGGTGTGGCATGAAATGGTTGTTCCTTTGAAGAGCCAGCACAGATACAGTGGTCCATGTGGCCCCCTTCTGGGTTGGAAATGTTCTGTAGCGTAATTGTAAAAAAGATCATTCAGTGTGCACCAGGTGCGTTTTTTTCTCAATAAAGACAGAAATGTTGCATTTATTCACCAAATCTATGGGACATGCAACAGAATGAACTTTTCAGGTTTCACGCAAACCTTTTGACCTGTATCAGCAGGCAGCATTGGCCCAATCCCTCTATCTTTCTTGGCACTGGTTATCCTGTTTCCTGGAAAATTGATCTATATCTTTTGCCCTACCTACTCCTTGAGGAACGTGTTCCGCACTTTAATGATTGCTTATTGTGACTTCTTCACTCGGACAATGTTAATCAGTGTACCATTTGTTTGAGAAGTTGTTTCTGTAATTTGCACTCAAGAGCTGTTCTTTCTTTCAGAACTCAGTAACACGGAGTGCTCCCTTAAACAGTGATGCGCAGAATCGAATGGGAGCTCGATTCCTCACCACATACGATAAAAGATTCGTCATTAAAACGATAACCAGTGAAGATGTAGCAGAGATGCACAATATTTTAAAGAAATACCATCAGGTACATTTGGATGCAGGTTACGTTCGGTTTGATTAATGGCCGTGGCTGTGACGAAGATTGGGCTGTAGAGCTTGCAAAGCATTGAATGTGCAGCAAGTTGAAATTAGACAGGAAAAATGGTGAGGACACAGGAAGTGGGTGGAAAAAAGCATAGGTTGAGATTTAACATTTGATTTGTTGGTGAACATTTAACTAAAGCCTCAAGAAAAGTGACAGTTGGGGGAGGGGGAAAGAACTTTATTCCTTGTGTCTTATTTCCTTTTGGTCAATCACTATACACTGATTTGAAACTAGGCAGGGAGTAACCTTAAACTAAAACTTGAAGTCTTTGGCTGCCACCTTGAAATGAATGCTAAATCTTGCAACGAGCACAGTTCAAATCAGAATCAGTGAAGTGGGCAGAATGATGAATAGAAGCATAGAAATTAGGACCAGGAGTACTTTTTGGCCTTTCAAGCCTGCTCCACCATTCAATATGATCATGACTGATCACCCAGCTGAGTAACCCTATTCCTGCCTTCTGTCCATTCTCTTTAATTCCTTTAGCCATAAGAACAATATCTAACTCTTTCTTGAAAACATTCAGCGTTTTGGTCTCGTACACTTTCAGTGGCAGAGAATTCCACAGGTTAACCGCTCTCCAGGTGAAGAAATTTCTCCTCATCTCAGTCCTAAATGTGTCCTTAGACTGTGAGCCCTGGCTCTGGACTTGTCTGTCATTGGAAACGCCCTGTGTTTAACCTGCTCAATCCTGTTAAAATTTTATAGGTTTCAATGAAATCCTACAAATCAATGAAAGATACGATTAAAAGTTGGCTTCAAGAAATGTATTTAGTCACAGACTTGCTGACCACTGAAATTATTACCTGAAGGTAATATCCCAGATGGGGACACATGCTGTCAGCACCAAAATTCAGTATATCTTCAGTTACAGCATTTCTGTTAGAAATATCGGAAAGATTAAAAATTAACAGCGGATGAGGGTTCTACTGAATGTCTAGTATGTAAAAGTACTGCCTGGTGTTATAATTGGCCATTATGACAGGGAAGTTGAAGGCATAGCAGTAATGACATTGGACTAGTAATCCAGAAACCCAGGCTCTGGGGAAATGGGTTTGAAATCCCACCATAGCAGACGGTGAAATTTCAATTCAAGAAAAAAATCTGATGAACATGTACCGATTGTCAGTTGTTGTAAAAAGCAGTTTTGGTTGACTGTCCTTTAGAGAAGGAAATCTGTCATCCTTATTTGGTTTGGCCTACATGTGGATGCACAGTAATGTGGTTGACTCTTAACCACCCTCTGGACAAGTTAGGATGGGCAACAAATGCTGTGTTAGTCAGGATGCCAACATCCCATGAACAGATTTCTTTTAAATTTGAATTGGAAGGTCATGGAATTATACAGCACTGAAACAGACCCTTTAGCCTTACTCATCCATGCAGACCAGATATCCTAAACTGATCTCGTCACATTTGCCAGCATTTGGCCAATATCCCTCTTAAACCCTTCCTTTTCAAATACTCACCCAGATGCCTTTTAAATGTTGTAATTGTACCAGCCTCCACCACTTCCTCTGTCAGCTCGTTTCATACACGTACCACCCTCTGTGTGAAAAAGTTGTCCCTCCGGTCCCTTTTAGATCTTTCCCCTCTCACCTTAAACCTGTCCCCTCTAGCTTTGGACTCCCCTACCCTGGCAAAATGACCCTATCCATGTCCCTCATGATTTTATAAACCTCTATAATTTTGTTTGTGTTTTTGAGTCTAGCCTGCATTGGATATCAATTAACTTATACTCCTGGAATGAGGAGGAAATATTGACAAGATTTCTTGCTGCTAATTTTAGGATGTCTACTGGAAAGTGAGATTAGACTCATCTGTGATTATCCTCCGTGGCTGAGTGACCTGCTGACGCTCCTTAACTGTCATGAAAAATGGCCAGCACCCAATGTGTCAAACCCCAGCAAGAGTTTTTAGCTTCTGCAGCGTGTGGGAAACATAGCGTCTTTAATTAATAGCAGTTAATACAACAGCGAGAAAGATTGCAGTGCAGTGTGGCTTGTACTAGAGCCTTGCTGCCCATTGTCCCAATGGATCCAGAGAAACAAAGTCTATTTGAGAATGTAACAAAAATTGCACGTTCACATTTGATTTTGTTCTGTTTGTGAAAGCATTCTTGTTTTATTTTTCTAGTATATTGTGGAATGCCATGGCAACACACTTCTTCCTCAATTCCTGGGCATGTACAGATTAACAGTAGATGGAGTGGAGACCTATATGACCGTAACGAGAAACGTCTTTAGTCACAGACTCTCTGTGCACAGGAAATACGACCTGAAGGTAATGTCCCCGACAGAAATATGTGATCTGCATCAGAATTTCTGTGCATGTTTTTCTTTCAGAGCCAATTAGTCCAATGGAGCTTTGTGTATTTGGTGTTAGAAGGAGAAGCTGCAAAAAATTGATTTGTATAACTCTTCACACACAAAGTATCTTCAGATTCAAGTGGTAAGCAAAGAACAAGCAGGTATGAAAACTAGGCATAGGGGAAGAGGGACGATGCAATCAGCAAGTGAGCATAGGGCAGCTTCTGGAGAAAGTGAGAGTGGTAATGACATGAAGTGGTACAGGGAGAATACGCCAAAAGGGAGGGATTCTGTCTCGAAGAACATCTCTGATACTGGGAGAAATGGGGTGGTGATCCAGCAATAATACAGAATCCAAATGGTGTAAGTAGGACATATGTGCAGTAAAGCTCAGCCATATAAGGCATAATGAAGACATAGAGATATTAAAATTGAAGAAGTTGAAGTCAGAAGGAGACATAAGGAGCTGATAAAGAATTGATCAGGTTGGAGGTGACAAGAAGGCAGATTTTGTTGCATCTGTAGTGTGTTCCTAGAGGGACCAGTGAGCATTTCAGTACTGAATGCTTTAAGTTCTAACCATTTATTCTCAAAATATACTCTTTCCCCTGAGATGCATACTTTCTATGTAGAATAGGTAATGAATCTTTTATTGTCCTGAGTACCTACAGCTGTTTACTTAACCAGCAGCATTCATGTTTGCACTGTGGCAAAGAGACTTCCACGACTTTTTAAAAGCCATAAATGTTGGGGTGCCAGTGCAGCTATAATTCCTTTGATGTCGCTGCCAGCGATGATGCATGACTAATGGCTTCATATTTCCTTTCATATAGTAGCCTGGTGCCTCTGAAATGGACAAGCAAACCATTGATCTAGAGGAACATTTAGAAAGAGACTTGGTACCTCAGTATAAGAGAAAGACTTGAGGCAGACCTCCGAAGCCAGCATATCTTTCCTTGGATAAGAGCCTAAAACTGCTTTCAGTATTCGAGCTGTAATCTGACTAGTTCCTTTTATATATTGTATTTCCTTTGAAATAAAGGTCAACATTCGATTTGCCTTCTCTATTACCCTCTGAACTTGGATGCCAGCTTTTTTGTGATTCACGTCAGCAACACCCTATTCCTTCTGTTCCGTAGCTTTCTGCTTCTTTCTTCATCTAAATAATATTCCCACTGCCCACTCCCTGAGAAAAGTGGCAAGCTGTGCAGCAAGGGGGCTGGGGTCTTGGGAATGGTCAAGGGGTAGCAGGCAGGAAGGGTCATCTTGAAGCCTCTGCCATGAGGGAAGCAGTCAACGGTCAGCGGCTTTGTCATAGCAAGGTGATGATGTTATACTGCCATCTCTGCTGGCATCTGAATATTGACAACATGCATTCCATTTTTAAAAATTTTTACTATTGTTAAAAGAAAACTATTCATTTTTAAAACATTTTAAAAAGATTTAAGTTCCTCAAAGGCTTAGCACGTTGTGAGCCCCCACACATAAGGAAATTCTTTAATTGATTCCCTAGGTTGTCGAGCTAACTGAGCTTAACTCAGTTGGTAAAGGCAGTGTTACTTCAGTCTTATGCTCTGGAGCTGTGGAAGGAGGAAAAATCAGCTGGGATTCTTGTTCCCTGATCTCTCTTCAGTGACCTGTTTGAAGCTTACATGTATGAATGTCAACTAGAGGTAGTAATGACTTGCCCATGATGTTAACCATGCTGATTTATCTTCATGATATTCACTGATGAGACTTACTAATGAATAATGGCTACTTGATCAAGATACCATGTACCAGAAAGGAATTGTAAACAGTTTTGTTAATAGAGTTAGTTTTTACATGAGTAAATCACATGTATTAACTGCTGAATGTTCATATTCAAAACATGGAATTGATTCACAGGTCGGTCTGTTAAAACGTTCAGAACTCCAGCTGTGAATAGAAACCTATTTTGGTGAATCAGACAAATTCTTCCACAATCCCCACATGAAGTCACTTGGTGTGTGAAGCAATCATTAAATTGCTTACTGTTGTTAAATGCATAAGCCTTTGCTCATTTTTGGTATCTGCTTTGTAATCTTCTCTTCTGATTAAAACTCAGAGCTACCTTATTCCACAGTGGATCATCAAGTATGTCAACTGAATAGCTGAGCCATAACTTAGCAAGGTCCAGATTTAATCTCTGTTATTTTTGTTCTCTGTTATTCATTCATGGGATGTGGACGTTGTTGGCAAGGCCACTATTTATTGCTCATCCCTAATTGTCTTTAAGATGCCTTTTTTTTAAAACTAATGCACTGCATTAGATTGTATTTTTTTTGTACTGGCTTAAATGGTTTATTGAACCATTTAAGAGTCACTGATATTACTGTGGGTCTGCAATCACTTAAATAAAATGGGTAAGGTTTCCTTCCTTAAGAGACTTTGTCATAAAAACCCATCTAGTTTACCAATCTGGTAGTTTCATAGTTTCCATTACTTTTCATTCCAAATGTAATTCATTCCTTAATTGCTGTGGTGGGATTTGAACTGTGGGCTTCTAACTACTAGATCATTAATAAATCCACAATGCTATTGTGTCCATTTTGCTGGTTTCTACTACATTAGAGCAGATTGACACTTAATTCAGTCTTGGTACCCTGGGTTACGGAAGGAGTGATTCCAGCTGGGGTGATTGTCTCCACTGAAAACTACATGGGCGTGGATGTTGTGATGGTCCAAACAAGGGCCCTGGTTTTGATAACTTGCCTGGTTTAATAGTCTGCCACTCCACACAATCTGGACTCAATAGTGGAGAGTGACTGATGCAAATTAAACTACCCCAACAAGAATCAGGGACTTACCAGGATTTTGTTGGGAATGGAGGGTTTGAGTTATAAGGAGAGGCTGGATATGGGCAATTTTTCACTGGCGCATAGGAGGGTGAGGGGTGACCTGGTAGAGACTTATAAAATAACAAGGGGTATAGATAAGGTGAATGGCAGGTATCTTTTCCCTAGGATGGGGGATTTCAAGACTAGGGGGCATATTTTTAAGGTGAAAGGAGAAAGATTTTAAAAACGACATGAGGAGCAAATTTTTTGAGTGGTTTGAATGTAGAATGAACTTCTAGAGAAAGTGGCAGATATGGGTACAGTTACAATGTTTAAAAGACATTTGAATATGCACATGAATAGGAAATGTTTGGAGGGATATGGGCCAAGTGCAGGCAGGTGGGACTGGTTTAGTTTGAGATTATGGTCAGCATAGACTGGTTGGACCAAATTCTGTTGAGTCTGTGCCTTAAGAAAGAAAGGAAACAGTGAGAAAACTGAGAATATTTGATTTTTAAATACAGTCCAAAGGCCATTTGATAAGGTATCACATACACAACCAGTTTGTGAGCACAGTTATTTGTAAAAGAAAACAAACAGTAGCAGCATGGATACCAGATAATATAAATGACAGGAAGCAGAGAGAAGTGAGGGGTGTTTGGTGGAAGGGTTATAATTGGCTTTCTTGGGGCTTAGCGTTAGGACCCCTGCTTTCGTTGATGTATATGAATGACAGTGAATTAGGTGTGTAGGGAGCAATTTTAAAATATTCAGATGACTTAAAGCTTGGAAGTTTTGTGAATTGAGAAAGATCATGTGAAACTTTAGAAGGGCACAGACAGGGATATATGGACAATTGACAGATAAAATTTAATGCAGTGTGTTGTGAAGAAAGAGGCAACATAAAGGGTATAATTGTAACAGGGGTATAGGTGTAGAGGTACCTGAAGATATGTGCCATCAGATTATTCAAGGTTGCAGAACAGGTTAAGAACAGTTAATGAAACACATGGTCTCCTGGGCTTTATATATGGGGGCAAAGGTTCCAAATCAAGGAAGTTGAGAAAACCTCTACATGACATTCGTTTGGCTTCAGCTGAAATTTGGTATCCCATTCTAGGCACAGTGCTTTAGGAGGGAATATGAAGGCATTAAAGAAGTAATACAGACAAGATTCCTGAGAATAGTTCCTGGGATGAGGACATTAATTTACATGATTTGATTGGAGACACTGGGACTGTTCTCCTGGGAGGAGAGGATTAGGAGGAGATTTGACAGAGTTTTCAAACTAATAAGGACTTTGGACAGAGTAACAGGGAGAAACAGTTCCACATGTGGAAGAATCAAGGTAAGAGATAAGTTGGTGACATGAGAAAAAAGCCTTACACAGCGAGTGATTAGGTTCCAGATTGCCTGACTGAGAATGTGATCAATGATGAGCTTCAGATTATCTGAAGAATTGCAGAGCGACCGAAAAAAGATAGAGAAGTAGGACTAGGCACCACTCTAATTGAGAACCGGTAGAGACACAATGGGCCAAATGGACCATTTCTATGTACCCATTTTATTCTTCTGTCCCATAAAATAACAAGTAAAGCCAGCATGGCCACTCCATTGTGCAATGATTTACAAATGGCAACCTGTTTAGCTCATTGCCAGCTTCATTATTTTTGCAAATCCTTGCTCTTGTCACTGAGCAATTGAGACCACAAAGGCATTGTGCACTGTAAGTAAGTTAAACGTGCAGATTCCCCAATCCATCAGTTTGGTAATAGGTGGTGTTCAAAGTGACAGAAATGAATAAAGGCTGTTCACCCACTCACTCTTGCCCTTTCCCCAGAATTATGCTGATAATAGGGGAAATGATCGTTTAAGTAATCATTCTTTGAGACAAATAGCCCTGCTTCATTCTCAATGCCTTCCTGCCAACCCCCCACTCTGTTTAAAACTCATCACAGCTGTGGGTGGCATATTTGAATGTTGGCCTGTGCTGTGAGTCAGACCCCTGACTGCATCATTGTGAAAGTGCTACATGAACCATAAAACATAGTTCCTGTAATTTTCAACTGTATAATTAATTTCCTTTTAAACTGTGCTAAAAACAGGCTTGGAAAAGGATTAAATACAGCAAAACTGGATTCTTTGCCCCTTTTCAAAGTTTCTATTGTCAAAGCAAATTTCAAAGTTAACTTTGATGTGGAGATGTTTTTTTTTATCAGCATGACCTAACTAAAGGAAACCCCAGTGAGTGAATTCTTAGCAAAATACTGCTGACTACCAGTAATGTTAAAGGCACAGAACCTATTTATGTTTTAAAGCTGCAGATTTTATATCTAACTGTCTCTATCTACTTATAAAATGTTGAAACTTTGTAAAAACTGAGGGGACAGAGTAACATAACGGTTATGCCACTGGACCAGTCTGGAGGCTGAGCTTAATGCTGTAGGGACACCGGTTCAATTCCCACCACAACAGCTGGTGGAACTCAGATTCTATCAATTACAAAACTTAGAATGGAATTCTAGACTCAGGAATGGTGACTGTGAACCTTTCATTGATCATCCTTAAATCCCATCTGGTTTGTTCTGGTAGGCAGTGGCAAAGTGTTACATCATTACCAATCCAGAACCCCAAGCCAATGTTGTGGGAATTATAAATCCCACCGTGGCGGATGGTAAAATTTGAATTCAATAAAATTCTGAAATAAAGAGCTGGCCTAATGATGACCACTGTCATTTGTTTCAAAAAACCCCTCTGGTTCACTAATGTCATTTAGGGATGAGAACCTGCCATTCTTAACTGGTCTGATTGATCTGTGACTGCAGACCCACACGTGATTGACACTTAACAGCTCTCTGGCAATAAATGCTGCCTAGCCAGAGAACTATTTTTTTTAAAAAAAAGAAAAAAAGTCCTTTTAGGGAGAAAACTCTGTTGTCCTTACCTGGTCTGACCAACATGTGACTCTGGACCCACAGATTGATTCTATACTGCCCTCTAAAATGTCCTAGCAAAGCCAGTCAGTTTGAGGGCGAGATGCATTAGATGAAAAATACTAGCCTTGACAGCAATGCCCACATCCCATGGAAAAATAAAAAAAAATCACAATATAAAATTTTGACAGACTACAAAGGGCAAAGATTATTTCCTGTAGTTGAGGAATCCGTGATGAAAGGTTTGGGGGTGTTCATCAATTTTTAAATTTTTGCAGTTGGCATTTCGAGAATAGTTAGGATAAATTACTTTATGCTGTTGGACTATAGAGTGGCTGAGATACTGTTGCAATATAACATGGTATTGTGTGCACAGCAATGCCCTCAAAAACAAACTGCCAGGTGATCTCTTTTAGTGATGTTGGTTGAGGGGTAAATATTGGCCAGGACATCAAGAAAATGTCTTCTGGGGATATGTTATAGAAAGTGTATTAATGTAGTTAAGGCATGTTATTGGGATGAGTTTCAGTATAATTTGACTCCTACTATTCCTCGTACTGATCTCTGACTCAAACACTCACTGTCTGTTGCACTTACTTACACTCTCTCTCATCTCCAGCTTCCCCCGAACTCCCGTTACAAGCACACCACTGAGTGACATTTTAGGTGTGAATGGGCAGACTGTGCTGCTAAAATTACAGTTTAACCGTAGCCCAGTGGCTTGAGAGGTCACAGTAAATAGCCACAGAGAAAATATTTTCTAACCTTTAGGTCTAGTTGACTCTTTAATGTTGCGTGAAAATATAATTATGCAATTTCTGAATTCTGATGTGTTCAGCATATGTATCCTTTAAATTAAGCTGTAAAATTAATAAAATGCTGGCAGTAAGTCAATTAATTACAGAATGGATTCAGTGATTTAATTATTGAAGCAAGTGAATAATTAATTATGAAACACCAAGTATTTAGATTTAATTTGGATCAATTTAAATGTAGTCTATTGAAAGTGAATTTCTCCATTATATAAATAAAAGTTGAAAGCCCACAATTGCCCCCAAAGCTTTGACTGAAGGAACTGCACATTCTGATACTGATCTATGCAAACAAATTGGTCCCCATTTGACTCCTGAACAAATTTGAATTATGTGATGCAAGCTGGAAGACTTTGGAACCATAAAATAGAACAGCAGATGAGATTGATGTTCAGTCCATCATGTATGGCTTGACTCTTTAGAAGAGCAATCCCATTAGTTCCATCCAAGAGGACTATATTTCTCTGTCAAGATTTGCTTTTGGAAGTCACTGTTGCATCTATCATCACTAACCTCTCAAGTGGTGCGTTACAAATTTTAACCACTCGTTGCATGAGAAGATCTTTGGTTGGGTTGCTTCTGATTCTTCATATTTGGACACTGCTGTTGGTCTTACTGCTCTCAATTAGAGAGGGAGAAGATCATCCATGGATGTCCCTGCTCCTGGTCGCTAGCTGGTGATTCTTGCTTCAAGGTGCATATGTGAATGGTGCATGGGAAATGGATCAAACTTGGATTTCGGTGTCCAAATAACAGCAATTATTGCAATAATGATCAGTACAATAGCAACAGAAACAACTTGCATTCATATTGCTTTAGAACATTGTAAAACATCTCAAGGTACTTTATAGAATTGTTACCAAGTAGAATTTGCCATTGAATCAGTTAAGGTGATAATAGAAGAGGTGACTAAAAGCTTAGCCAAAGAGATGGGTTTTCAGGAACAAAAGTAAAGTGCTAGAGAAATGCAATGGGTCTGTCAGCATCTGTGGAGACTAGGGTTTTAAGGAACATCTGAAAGGAGAGGCTGAGAATTTGAGGGCAGCTAAAAGCAATGAAGGAATGACTAAAACTGGGGGTGTAACACCTAATGTACAATAGGAATGCAGAGTTTTCAGATGACTGTAAAGCTAAAAGAATGAAAGAGATCAGTGGGGGTCAGGTCATGGAGAGATTTGAAAACCAGGATGAGAGCTTTGAGTGCAAATTGCATTTATGGAAATTGTATCCTTCAGGTATTGCGCTTGTAACAAATGAAGACCTCATGATGCCATTGTATAACAATGCTGGAGTCAAATGAAATTCTCAAAACTGAACACGATAGATTTGTAAGCTCAGATGTTGAAATGTATGGACGAAAGGCAGGTAACTGGAGTTGAGGCACAGATCAGTCATGATTTAATTGACCAAAGTCAAAGGGTTGACAGTCCTCATCATGTTTCGATGTGTAATAATTATATTAAACACCCATTCTCCTATTTCATTTATTTCAACAAGATGCTGAACCACATACAAACTGCATGCATTAGTCATGTAAAGCTCCTAACTTTGGACTTATGTTGGAGCTGGGTACTTTTTAAAAATTGCACAACAGAGAATTTTGAATCTCTGAGAAGCAGATAAAATTTGTGAGTGCTTAAACTGCTTATTAGTTGAATCGTTCCGATTGGCTGTTCTAATTTAGTACTTGATCAAATTTTATAAGGGTATGCTATGCCATGGTAAGGCAAGTTATGGAGTTACACCTCCTATAATTATCTATATAGGCAAGTTCTGGTCTCCCATGTGCCCTGTCAGAAGCAGCAAGCAAATGCCTAGTATTACTTATTTCAGAAAAGGAAAGGATAGGAAATTGGATGGTGAACTCTTCCATTTCATATTTCTGCAACATAGTTTCTCCTTGCTTCTGTTTGGGAAAGTGAATGAAATATTGGGATATAAAGAGGGTTGGTAGTAGGTTCATTCATGCTATTAGTTTTAAAAATAAGAAAGGACAATGGTAATTTTTTTTCTTGTTTGCTTCCTTAGGGCTCAACAGTATCACGAGAAGCCAGTGGAAAGGAAAAGGTAAGAATATCTACATTTATGAAATGCATGATCATTCCCTCAGCTTTCAACAGTATTCTTGCTTCTATATGCAATGATTTTGACTTAAAAATATGACTACTACATATTAACAAGCAAAGTCAATTTGAAAATCCTGATTCATCAACCAGAATCAGGATTTAATAATGCACTGTTGTGTTTGTTATATATGTACCTGTTATTGTAAAAACATATATTTAATTTTGTGATTGAAGAAACAGCCTAACGAATTATTTAACCAAAGTTACTGGAAAAACCCAGCCGGTCTGGCAGCATCTGTGAAGGGAAAAAACAGTAATGTTTCGGGTCCGGTGACCCTTCCTCAAAACTGCTGTTCTGAGGAAGGCTCACCAGACCCAAAATGTTAACTCTGTTTTTTCCTTCACAGATGCTGCCAGACCTGCTGGGCTTTTCCAGCAACTTTGTTTTTGTTCCTGATTTACAGCATCCGCAGTTCTTTCGGTTTGAATTATTAAACCATTTGATATTTATGAAGCTGACAAGACTCCCATTGTAAGATGTAAGGGTGGTTATTGACACAGGTTTTTGTGTGCCCTGTAATAATAAAGAGAGCTATTGTAATCTAGGTGTGTCATTGTTCCTTTCGAATCTATAAGTATTACTAATGCCAGCTATGAAAATAAAAGAATTGTATGCAACACTTTGTGGTGCAGTGAAACTCCAGTCCACTGAGCCTCAAAGCAGTTGGATTAGAGCTGCACCAGTTGCCTTTTTGTTGAATTTGTCAATATCATCCATATTGTCTTGTCAGTGTGCCCACTGGGAGGAAGAAACACACTGCTACTTCTGTGCACCTCCTAGAGGCTAAGCTAGAAGCCTAGCCAGCAATAAGAGAGTGTGCTGAAAGAAAAAATATTTTGTCCGTTTACTAGACAGGGACAGATGCAGCATTGGTGGTGACCATTGTGCTGCAGCCATTCTAAGTCTGTAAAGCCTTACAAATGGTAAAGAGATGAATGGGCAGTCAGTCTGAGTTTAGCTGCTGTGCATTTTTCATACATCAATCATTTGCTTTATACCACAGGCTGGTTCACTGCAGTGAAAGGGTAATAGTGATTGCATTATGCATGTGGTATGTTATTTCATTGTAGGAGTTATTAGGGAACATGTCACTCGATCCATCAAAAGATATTAACAGACATTTAGAGCTTAATTCTTACAGTTTAGGTTGGTTTCCAAGCCTCCATGCTGGAAGTCTTAAATTGTGAGACTCACAGCTACCTGTAATAGTTAATGTGCATAGCACAGATATATTTGAGGGAAAGCTGATAAAGCACATGGTGGGGATTTAAAACACAACGAAAAATTTGCTGACAGGTTGATGAAGAGAGGTTGGAGAAGGCTTGAGTGGAGCATTAATATTGGTATAGCGCAGTGGGGCTGAATGACCTGTTTCTATGCTGTAAACTCTTAAGTAATTGACGTCTTACCAACAACTCTCTATAGTTGTTACGTGGCAACTAAATCAGACTTAAACAATGAAAAATTAAATTACAATGATCATTAGACATGGCTCACTGTAGCACTAAGCCATATAAATTGTAATCACCCAGATTTGACACCTACAGAATTGGATTTGTATTTGCATTGCATTTGCACATGAACCTGAACTTTTTTGTGTGTTTGTCAGTAAAACAATGAGAACTGGAGAGTGTAACCTGTGTTGAATCATTTTTGAGTGCTTTGCTTCCATGGTTGCTGATTAGTGATGGATGTTTAAGCAAATATGTGTTAAATTATCTATATTTGTGTAAGTTTGTCTATATTGTGTACGTGTGTTTCCTACTAAAATGTATGCATGTCTCAAAATTATGTTGCCCTAGTCACACTTCTGTCACTTGTCACACTTTCTAACAGACAACACTGCCCTAATTGATGCATACCCTGCTGACTGTTGCTGTAAGTACTTACAGACGAAAAGTCAACTCTTACGATTGGCACGATATGGAGGTGCCGATGTTGGACTGGGATGCACAAAATCAGATGTCACATGACACCAGGTTATAGTCCAACAGGTTTATTTGAAATCCCACACACTTTCGGAACACAGCCTCTTCGTCAAGCGCATTGAGCGAGGAGAGCACAGACACAGAGTTTATGGGCAGAGAGATCAAAAGATCATAGAACTGGTGTGAGTGGAGTGTCAGATAATAAGTCTCTGCGGGTGACAGAGAGTGTTAGACAGTGAGTAAGCTATTTATAAAGTCAATGTCAGAATCTGTCTCAGAGTTATAACCTGGAATCAGGCCAGGGTTTTATTCCGAAAGCAGGAATTTATCAGATGCCACACTGACTGTGACTACAAATTGTGTGTTTTTTGAACAAAATAGAAGGTATCTGCAAGTAAACAAACATCTTGGATGAAATGATTCACCTCTTAGGGGTGTGTGTGTGTATGTGTGTTGGGGTGTGAGAGACGCACATGCACAGCACTCCAAAAGCGTGAGTGATTTCGAATAAATCTGTTGAACTATAACCTGGTGCTCTGTGACTTCTGACTTTATGCAGGGCACAACACAGGTGGTGGTGCATGTGACGGTACATAAGTATAAGTCAACTTCGAGGAATAACAATATGTAAACCAATAGACAAGCGGAGTCAATGAAACATGTCCCTCTGTGCTTTAGGCTCAGGCAATATCTAAATAGCGAACAATTGAATAAGTTTACTGTAGGAAAATATCTTTAGAATGCAATGCAGAGCTCTTACTTTGAAGTTTTGTAAAAATAAAACAATGCAAGGGATCGTTCATTGTGGAGTGTGTGTCGATGTTTTCGTAGTATCAAAATGAAGCAAATGACAGCCAAGGTCATCATACTCCATGACCAAATATGTAAGAAAAATTATGACCCATCTACCAAGTTTTACTTCTCGAAAATTGCCATTTCTGGATCAAGTGGGAGAGACAGAATCTCTTTATGCAAAGGGTATCTGCTTTAACCGCCTTTTAGTGTTCAAATCAGAATTCCCCTAAGCTGTCTAAGAGAAATGCTTTGTTCATTCTTTATCACTCCTGTATCAATTGCAACATGGTATTGAAGCTTGAAATAAAAATTACTGTTGCAAATATTTATTTTTCTGTTTCCTCCTTGGGGAGTCTATTAATATGTGGCATTTTTTTGAAGGCCATTTATTTGTAGCTGCTATTTAAAAATATATACTTTTTATCACGTCGCTCAAAACGGATTTACTTTTAATCCTATAAGCAAAGGAATAGTTTGAAGGTACAACATTAAAATTGGATTTTCCATACTTAAATGAAGTGAATCCCAAGTCCTGGAGTGGTGCCAGGGAGGGGAATCCCAGTAAAGCATGACTTACCATGTTGCTGCTGAATGACGGTGAGGAGCGAACTGGAGGCTGGTGTCATGTGGGACAGTTGTTGGACTTAGGCTTGGCGCCACATGCTGAACTGCTGTTGTTGGGTACTCTTACTGGACTGTAATGTAAATTCTTACCTTTTAATCCTCGTGTATTACAACATTATATATATTTTTACTCTGTTAGATTTGTATCTAGGCACTTGTACCGAAGATGGTGCCATTAAAAGGCAGCCATTGTAATAACTGTTCACTGTACTCCTGTACTTACCTACTGAAGTACAAGTGACAATAAAGGACATTCTATTCTAAAGTGACTGTGAAAAGACTTTGGAAGGAATAATTCTTCGATCGCATGTCCCCAGAAGGAAGCTGTGATCACAGAGAGTAGGTCAGAGTGATTGAGTCTCTGTCATATGAATGTGGCTTCCCTGCTGGAATCTCAGAATCGCCACCACTGTCAAAATCGTGAAATGCTACATAAATAATAAAAGTGAAGCACTGGCCAATGACATCAGAGAGGAGAATTGGATCAAAATTGGCAAAAAAATATATCTGGAGCTCATGGCAGTTTTTCATGGCACAAAATTATCATTGATAATATGGATTTGCAAATATTGGAAGCAATTGCAGGAATAT
Source organism: Rhincodon typus (assembly GCF_021869965.1). Lineage (NCBI taxonomy): Eukaryota > Metazoa > Chordata > Chondrichthyes > Orectolobiformes > Rhincodontidae > Rhincodon > Rhincodon typus. Next base: position 31,925,281 of record NC_063361.1, on the reverse strand, counting down.
GAAGTTCCTTGGGCATCTAAATCTTTGAAGCACAATTGCAAAACAGCTTGCAAAAAACCTTCACACACATTTGAATCCTTTTTAGAAATAAAAACATTTCTCTGGAAAGTACATCTTGTCGGTGATACTATATAGGTGTAAATGTTGGAATCCAAATGCAATGCTGAAAGGTAGGTTAAAGGCAGTAAGAGATATGGTTTCTGAGACACCGGATGAAGTTTAGTTGGAAATTACCCATTACTAATTAGGGAGTTTTGAGGAAAGCAGCCACATGAGAAGAATTTTTGCAGATCATAGCCTAGATACAACTGCAATTCTTTTGGCTTTTGGCACTAACATAGCAATTAGGAGCAGGAGTAGGACACTCGGCCCCTTGATCCTGCTTGCCATTTCATAAGGTTATGGCTACTCTAATCATTCCACATTCCTGCCTACCCGCAATAACATCTCACCTATTTGCTTACCAAGAATCTACTAACCTCTGCTTTGAAAATATTAAAAGACTGCGCAGCTATCATCTTTCAAGGAAGAGAGTTCCAAAGATACACATCCATATGTGAGAAAACAAGGTGTCGAGCTGGATGAACACAGCAGGCCGAGCAGGAAAGCTGAAGTTTTGGGTCTGGACCCTTCTTCAGAAATGGGGGAGGGGAAGGGGGTTCTGAAATAAATAGAGAGGGGGAGGTGGGAGGTGGGAGGTGGATGGAAGATGGATAAAGGAGCAGATAGGTGGAGAGGAGACAGACAGGTCAAAGAGGCGGGGATGGAGCCAATAAAGGTGAGTGTAGGTGGAGAGTTAGGGTGGGGGTTCGTCAGTCCAGGAAAGATGGACAGGTCAAGGGGGCGGGGATGAGGTTGGGAGATAGGAGGTGGGGGTGGGGCTTGAGGTGGGAGGAGTGGATAGGTGGGAGAAAAGACGGACAAGTTAGGGAGGCAGGGACGAGCTGGGCTGGTTTTGGGATGTGGTCGGGGAAGGGGAGATTTTGAAGCTTGTGAAGTCCACATTGATACCATTGGGCTGCAGGGTTCCCAAGCGAAATGTGAGGTGCTGTTCCTGCAACCTTCGGGTGGCATCGTTGTGGTACTGCAGGAGGCCCAGGATGGACATGTCGTCCAAGGAGTGGGAGGGGGAGCTGAAGTGGTTCGCGACTGGGAAGTGCAGTCGTTTGTCGCGAACCGAGCGTAGGTGTTCCCTCGTTTTCAAGGACCGCAACTTCCCCTCCACAGTGGTTGAAAACGCCCTCGACAGCGTCTCTCGCATTTCCCTCAACTCGTCCCTCACACCCCCTCCCCACAATAACAACCAAAACAGAATCCCCCTCGTCCTCGTACCACCCCACCAACCTCCGGATCCAACGCATCATCCTCCGACATCCGCCATCTGCAATCTGACCCCACTACCAAAGGCATTTTTCCATCCCCACCCTTATTTGCTTTCCGGAGGGATCACACTCTCCATGACTCCCTTGTCTGCTCCACACTCCCCTCCAGCCCCACCACCCCCAGCACTTTTCCCTGCAACCGCAGGAAGTGCTACACCTGCCCCTACATATTCCTCCCTCACCTCCATCCCAGGCCCCAAGAAAACCTTCCACATCAAACAGATGTTCACCTGCACATCTGCTAATGTGGTATACTGTATCCGCTGTTCCTGATGTGGCCTCGTCTGCATCGGGGAAACCAAGCGGAGGCTTGGAGACCGCTTCGTGGAACACCTACGCTCGGTTCACGACTAACGACTGTACCTCCCAGTCGCGAACCACTTCAACTCCCCCTCCCACTCCTTGGACGATGTGTCCATCCTGGGCCGCCTCCAGTGTCACAACGATGCCACCCGAAGGTTGCAGGAACAGCACCTCATATTTCGCTTGGGAACCCTGCAGCCCACTGGTATCAATGTGGACTTCACAAGCTTCAAAATCTCCCCACCCCCTACCGCATCCCAAAACCAGCCCAGCTCGTCCCTGCCTCCCTAACCTGTCCGTCCTTTCTCCCACCTATTCACTCCTCCCACCTCAAGTCCCACCCCCACCTCCTACCTCCCAACCTCATCCCTGCCCCCTTGACCTGTCCGTCTCCCCTGGACTGACCAACCCCCACCCTAACTCTCCACCTACACTCACCTTTATTGGCTCCACCCCGCCTCTTTGACCTGTCCATCTCCTCTCCACCTATCTGCTCCTTTATCCATCTTCTAAACACCTCCCCCTCTCTCCCTATTTATTTCAGAATCCCCTTCCCCTTCCCCATTTCTGAAGAAGGGTCCAGACCCGAAACGTCAGCTTTCCTGCTCTTCTGTTGCTGCTTGGCCTGCTGTGTTCATCCAGCTCTACACCTTGTTATCTCAGATTCTCCAGCATAGGCAGTTCCTACTATCTCCATATGTGAGAAAGAAGTGTTTGCATCACTGTCTTAAATGGGTGACCCTTTTCTTTATTTTAATGGTAATACCTTGTTCTAGATTCTCCCGCAAGAGTAAACACCCTTTCCACATCCACCCTGGCAAGACCACACCTGATATTTCAGTCAAGTCGCCCCTTACAAATGGCAGAGAGACAAATTTTCAATATCTGTAATGACTGGTAAAAGTTGAGAGGTAGCAGAGCAAGCAGAAAAGAGGAAATACATCAACAGTTCAAGAAGTAGTATAAGATTTGGGAACAATACCACAAGAGTCATGATGGTAAAACGTGGCACCTGAAGAAGGACAGCTGATACTTGGTTAGCCAAATATTCCACCTTCCATGCGTGTTTCAGTAGAGACTGTAGTCTGTGTTGAGCACTTTTCTGTACCTTTGCAGCCACCTCTCTCTAAAGGGCACCACTGGTGAGGAGATCAGCTGTCACAACTTGGCCTTCTACAAGCTATGACAGTGAGCGTTTGACAATAAGGACCACCATAGGTCAACAAAAGTCGTAGCACACTGAGCAGTTTTCATTATCACATTCATGTACTGCAGTGCACCAACACTGTGTATTAGGTGGGGGTAGTGACATGGTAATGTCACTAATCTAGAACTCCAGACTAATGGTCTAGGGATATGGATTCATATTTCACCATCGCAATTGAAAATTTGAATTTAGTTTTAAAATAGTCTGGAGTTAAAAGCTGGCATAATTATGACCATGTTCTGAGGAAGGTTCACTCGACCCAAAACGTTAACTCTGATTTCTCTCCACAGAAGCTGGCAGACCTGCTGAGCTTTTCCAGCAATTTTTATTTTTGTTTCTGATTTACAGCATCCACAGTTTTTTTCTTTGGTTTTTTATCATTATGACTGTGCCAGCTGTTATAAAAACCCATGTGGTTCACTCATATATCCTTTCAGGATAGAACTCTGCTGTTCTTACTTGGTATGGCCTACATGTGATTCTGGATTCACAGCAACAGTGAATGAATCCACGTATCTCATGAGTGAATAATGTAAAAAAAAATGAGAGAAGCTAAAGAAATTCTGTCAGCAATGCTGTTGCCACATTTTCCAGATTCAACAGGAGAACAAGTGAACGAATTCTAGTGAGCTTCTTGAAACCAGCCTCACGTGCATTAAGCCAAAATACCCACAGTGGACTGGATATTGTGTCCACATGGCCGCAAAGTGTCTCACTCCAGGACATGTTTCCTCAACTCTCAAATCTCCAGCTTCCAGGGGAAGACCAAGAAGATGCTTCAGAGATGTTCCAAAACTCTTTCTGAAGTTCAGCAGTAGTGTCATTTAATGACTGGGTGATGCTCATCCACTATTGTTCAGAGCAGCAGCAAATTGACCATAAAGCTGCATCACACTTTGAATCACAACCTCCGAACAGTGAAACAGCACAGCAGCAAAGGAGGAAAGAAAAAGGAAGCAAATCCTGAACTCCAGGTCACACTACCTCCTGGTGTGCCCTACACCGTGTGCACAGATACCTGAAGGTAGAGAATTGGCCTGTTCGGTCACATGAAGACCCAGAGCTGAAACGTAACTTTGAGAAGACATCATCTACAAATTAAGGGTCAGCCAACAGAGCATTGGAGGATAGAAGCAGTGAAATTAAAGAAAAAAAAGCTGATACTGTGATGGCGTTCTGTAGATATTGTATGGATGAGCAAGGAAGGTGCAAATCGCTTTCCTTCCTGATACTCCTCTGAAGAATGAAATTAAATGTATGGGTTCTAAAGGGCAGGCAGCTACAGATATTTGAAGTGGTACTTTTTTAGTCAGTCAGGAATGTGTTGTTTCAGACACTGGGGCATACAATGTCATTTAACAGCAGAAGAAAAATGGTGTTGATCGTGTTATAAGCACAAAAGTGAAATTTCCCTCCTTCCAAACAGAGAGATGTGTCACCCGAGGCCCCATGTACACGAAAGAATGATGTCAAATTAGGTGGGAAGGCGAGAAATGAGGAGGATGCAAAGAGTCTGCAGAGGGGAATGTAGCAGGTTAAGGCAGTGGGCGAAAACATGACAAGTGGATTATAATGTGGGAAAATCTGAGGTTATGCACTTTCTCAGAAAGATTTGAGGGGTTTAATGTTATTTAACTGGAGAAAGAATGCCAAAAACTATGGAACAGTGGGATTTGGAATCCTTGTGCATGAATTATAAAAAGCTAGCATCCAAGTTCAGCAGGTAATGGGGAAGGCAAATGGAATGTTGGCCTTTATTTCAAAGGGAATAGAGTGTAAAAGTAGGGATGTTTGACTAAAACTATACAATGCACTAGTCAGACCACAGCTGGAATACAATGAACAGTTTTGGACCCCTTACCTAAGGAAGGATATACTGGCTTTGAAAGCAGTCCAGAGTAGGTTCACTAAGCTGATCCTGGGTA
>NC_063361.1:31909696-31919964 GCF_021869965.1 Rhincodon typus | reverse complement strand
TGTGTGTGTGTGTGTGTGTGTGTGTGTGTGTGTGTGTGTGTGTGTGTATATGTGTGTGTGGAGAACAGTGTGTGTGAGAACAGTGTGTGTTAAGATGTGTGTGAATTTGACATGAGCGATGCAGTAGGGGAGGTACAGGTAATTACCAAGGCGAGTGTAGTGAGGTACGGCGAGGGAACCTGCCATGCCTCATAGTGCCAATCTGTCCAAAATACTGAACACAACTGAGACTTATCCAGAAAAATATAGGGTTCAGCCCATGGAATCTTTCACTGAAGACACAGATGAGGAGAAATATCTTCTCTCAGAGGGTCATGAGTGTTTGGTATTCTCTTCCCCAAAAAGAAATAGGAGCTGGGTTATTGAATATACTCAAGGCTGAGTTAGACAGATATTCAACTGACAGGGAGTTAGGGTTTTGGGGAATAAGCAGGACAGTAGTGTTAAGGCTACAATCAGAACACGTAATCTTCTTGAACGGCAGAATAGGATTGAGGGGGTGAATGGACTACGCCTGTTCCTTATTTTCTTTTATTCCTGCTGAATTGGAAGAAGAGTAGCAGCAGAATAAGAAAACAAAGGAAATGATCTCTGAAGTTTTTGGCACTATGTTAGCGATGAACATTCAATAACAAATTTGGCAAACCTGCGTAGCTTCTTGTGTATTTCTGATTTGTTCTACACTGATCTTATAATATTCCTGGGGACAATTCCTGACATGAAAGGTACTTACATGACTGCGAGTTTATACAAGAAATTCTGGTCAGCACTTTGCTCCACCCAGCATTTACTGAAAAACAGAATTTAAAATACATCTGTGAGTCTTACTGATAAAGCACAGGCAGGTATTTACAGATTTTATTTTTATTGTATGTATCTTCAAGAAGCTTCTGGACTGCTTGCACATTTTGTAATGTCTTAGACTCAAAGAATCCCAACAGTGTGAGAGCAGGTCATTGGTCCAATTGAGTCTAAAACATCCCTCCGAAGAGTATCCCACCCCAAAGCCCTATTACTTTGCATTTCCCATGGCTAACCCATCTAGCCTGCACATTCCTAGACACTATGGGCAATTTAGCCCGGCCAATCCACCTAACCTGCACGTCGTTGGATTATGGCAGCAAACTGGAGCACCAGGAGGAAACCCACCCAGACACGGGGAGAATATACTCTCCACACACACAGTTGCCTGAGGCTGGAATCAAACCCAGGCCCGTAGTGCTGTGAGGCATCTGCGCAAACCACTGAGCCACCATGCTGTCTCAAGGGTGGGTCTTTCAGAAAGTTAGAGCTGATGCATGTCTCCTTGCTGAGCACAGTTGGCATGAAGGTGTACAAGCAACAGCACATTGGAGCTGAGAATGAAAGACCACATCAAAAGAGTACTTTTCTGGATCACTGAAAATCTAATTTAGATAATAGAGTCATAGAGTTATAGAGTTGTACAACATGGAAACAGTTTCAGTCCAACTTGTCCATGCCGACCAGATATCATAAATTAATCTAGTCCCATTTGCCAGCATTTGGTATATATACTTCTAAACCCTTCCTATTCAGATGCCTTTTAAATGTCGCAATTGTACCAGCCTCCACCACTTTCTCCTCATTCCATACATGCACTGCCCTCTACATGAAAAAGTTGCCCCTTAGGTCCCTTTTAATTCTTTCCCCTCGCATCTTAAACCTATGCCTTCTAGTTTTGGACTCCCGTACACCAGGAAAAAGACCTTGGCTATTCACCCTATTCATGCCCCTCATGATTTTTATGAATTTCTATATGGTCACCCCTTAGCCTTCAATGCTCCAGAGAAAATAGCCTCAGCTTATTCAGCCTCTTCCTATAGCTCAAACCCTCCAAGCCCAGCAACATCCTTGTAAATCTTTTCTGCACCCTTTCAAGTTTAATGGCTTTCCTATAGTAGGGAGAGTAGAACTGAATGCAGCATTCCAAAAGTGGCCTAACCAATATCCTGTACTGCTGCAAAGTGACATCCCATCTCCTATACTGACCATGCACCGAACAATAAAGGCAAATGTATCAAAAGCCTTCGTCACTACCCTTCTACTTGCGACTCCACCTTCATTAATGATGAACCTGCACCCTAAGGTCTCTTTTCCTGATAACACACCCCAAGGCTCTACCATTGACCACACAAGTCCTGCCCTGGTATGCCTTACCAAAATGCAACACCTCACACATTTCTAATTCAACTCCAGCTGCCACTCCTTGGACCATTGGCCCATCTGATCAAGGTCCCCTTGTACTCTGAGATAACTTTCTTCACTGTCCACTACACCACCAATGTTGGTGTCATCTGCAAACTTAGTAACCATACCTCCTATATTCACATCCAAATCATTGATCTAAGTAACAAAAAGCAGCGGACCCAGCACCGATCCTTGTGGCACACTGCTGGTCACAGGCCTCCAGTCCGAAAAACAACCTTCCATCACCTCCATCTGCACCTACCTTCAAGCCAGTTCTATATCCAAATGGCTAGTTGTTTATGTCATTCTTTAGCAGACTTGGGCAACAATTGGAAGTGAGTAGAATTAGCAACAATATTGGCTGCATTGTTCAAAATTTCTATTTAACTACTTTTTGCCTATGGTGTTTTATTAGCTTAGATTTACTTAAATCTGACAAAGGTCTAGAATCTTAACAACAATAATAACAGCTTTAGAAAGATGAATCCAGTTGCTGAAAAGGAAGAAGAAACAAAACACCAAGATTTATTGAAAGCAACTTAAAAACGTGAGATGCAAGACAGAGAATGAAGAAGAACCAACAACAACAGAAGCGTGATTGATAGAAGGAACAAAATGGAAACAGCACCAATGATAAAAGAAAAGGTGAGCAGTTGCCGGGTGAGGGAAGCAATCAGGGTATATCAGGAGAATGAGGGAATAGCTTAAGGATCAGTATGAAACCAGTCTGTGATTTATTAGTGTATACGATCTGCTCAGATCTGGATTCGTATGGGTGTGATCATGCTACAGATCATTCCATTGCCCAGAAACCTGGCACCAATAGTTTGCATACAAGGCTGTATTAACAGGTATGCAATAGGCCACTCCAAATCGCACATGGGCTCCCCAAAAGAGGAGTGCGGCTGAGATTGAGATGTGGCTTGGGGGGGTTTTGCGGGGTAATGATTAGGATCTGGGAGGACAGATGGGGTGTGTGGTAGATTTGGCCTTGGAGGGGGTGTGACATCATTGTTTCTGCACTGTATGGTACCAGTGCATGACATCTCACGTACATGCTACATGATGATGCACGTGTGTCGTTTTGACACACATGTAGTGGCCCACACCCACAGTTGTGGATTTTAGCAAGCACTGTGTTTCAGCACAGTCTCAGATCTCACTAAATCTCATGCAGTCTTGTGTATTTGTGCACGCCCTGATTTGAAATCCATTTTAGCATGAAGTTCTTCATCTCACTTCCTTTTCTTTCATTTTCAGACAGCTCCTTATGCATTCCCCTAGTCCCCACTCTCACAGCTCCTGTACGTTCCAGAATATCCACCCACAATGTTGCTGCAATTTGTCACTGTCCCATCTCCCTCCCCAACAATCCCATCATCGATCCTGTGATCCATGTCCCTACACTGATACCTGCCATTCCTAATTCCCTACCTTCATAGATCCATTGTGAATAATTTCCCTATTCTTACACCAACAGCCACCCTCTCCAATTTTCACACTCCTGCACCCATTCTGGATAGCTACAACTACAGCCCCTTTCGCCAAATATCCACCCTCTCAGCTTCTGCACCCCTTCCCGTTCTCCACTCTCACTGCCCCTCTTTCCATGCCTTCACAGCTCTTACTGCACCTTACCCTCTATTGTCTCTTCCTTTTGAATTACTGCAATAAATTCTAAATATAAACTCCTCCAAGCCACATCTTCATTGTTTTTTATTCAATTATTACAGAATGGAACATTTATTGAATACATCAACATGCCTGCTTGTGATTCCATGCCCATGATGGTCAACATGAGTTCACATCGCAAGGAAAGGGCTTTGAAATCTGAAGCACCAAGAGACCTGAGAGTCCTCATTCAGGATATTCTCAAGATTAACATGTATGTTTATTTGGCAGATGGGAAGGTAAATGCAGTATTGGCATTCATTTTCAAGGCAGCCAGAATGCAAGGGCAGAGATGTACTGCTGAGGCTGTTTAAGGCTCTGGTCAGACTGTACTTGGAATATTGCGAGCAATTTTGAATCCCTACCAGTGTGGAAATGGGCCATTTGGCCCAACAATTCCTTCGATCTTCTGAAGAACATCCTATCTAGATCCATCCCCCTACCCTTTCCCTGTAACCTTGCATTTCCCATGGCTAATGTACCTGACTTACACATCCCTGACCACTGTGGGGTAATTTAACATAGCCAATCCACCTAACCTGCACATGTTTGGACTGTGGGAAGAAACCCAGTGGAAACCCATGCAGACATGGGAGAACATGCAAACTCCACACAGACAATCTGGTATCTTTGGGCCTCTTATCTAAGAAAGGATTGCTGCCTTTGGAGGGGGTCCAGAGGAGATTTACAAGATTGATCCTGGGAATGATGGGCTTGTCTTAAGAGTTGTAGTTGAGGATTCTGGGTCTGTATTCAATGGAGTTTAGAAGAATGAGAGGGGTTCTGATTGGAACTTACAGAATACCGAGCGGCCTGGATAGAGAGGACGTGGAGAAGATGTTTCCACTAGTTGGAAAGACTAGGACCAGAAGCCTCAGAGTGAAGGGATGACCCTTTAGAACTGAGATAAGGAGGAATTGCTTCAGTCAGAGGGTGGTGAATCTGTGGAACTCATTGCCACAGACGGCTATGGAGGCGAAGTTATTGAGCGTATTTAAGACAGAGATAGATAGGTTCCTTATTGGTAAGGGGATCAAGGGTTTATGGGAGAAGGCAGGAGAATGGGATTGAGAAACATATCAGCCACGATTGAGTGGCGGTGCAGACTCGATTGGCTGAATAGCGTAATTGTGCTCTGATACCTAAAGGTCATTATATATGTACATTTATATATATTAATATGCAATTGCTACTTATGTGCGCTGCATCAATGCTACCTTGTCTGGGTAATAACAAAATATGAAAGCTTTAAAGTTATTATACATTCTTGATTATGATCTCACCTGGTAGCCCCTCAAACTCACCGCGTGCCCTCTCACCTCATGGTCCGCTTACAGAACTGAAACACCCACCCCAGCCCTGTGTAGGGGCTCATGACGTTTAAACTCCACACATGACAGACACCCAAGGCTGGAGCTGAATCTAGGTGCCTATCACTATGAGGCACCAGTGCTAACCACTGATCTACCATGTTGCTCAGGATCATGTGGACTTGACAAATCTTGATATGAAATCTATTTGACAGTGACCTCATGCCCCCAATCTACACCCTACTGGGCTTAACACCCTAACTCCCCAACCTCATAGCCACTGTCCCCACCTCCGGAATACCCAATTTTTCTGTGCCCATCAGTTCCACCCCCTCTCAGCTCGTGTGACACCCAATGTTCCATCATTACATGTACAGTCCCCTAACTAACCACACTCAGATTTCTACTCACACTCTCAATCCTCACATCCCTGCACCTATCACGGATATCTGCAACCACAGTCCCTGCTCCCCAGATATCCCCACTCACACCCCAAATTCCCCCCTCACCCCTCAAATATCCACACTCACATCCCCCCAAATATCCCCCTCACCCCCCCAATATCCCCCTTCACCCCCCCAAATATCCCTCCCTCACACCCCCAAAATATCCACCCTCACAACCCTCAAGTGTCCCCCCTCACAGACCCCAAACATCTCCCCTTCACATTCCCCCAAATACCCACCCTCACAGCCCCCCAAATATCTATCCACAAACCCCCAAATATGCCCCCCATATCCCCACAGATATCCCGCCTCACATCTCCTCAAATATCCCCACTCACACACCATGCCCCTCCCGCCCAAAATATCCACCTTCACAGCTCCTGTACCCACTGCCATGCCCCACACTGACAGACGCTGACCCCTAACTCCCTGCCTTCACACTCCCTGGCTACACCACATCCTCTACCGTCTCCTTTTTAATTGCTGTGGTAAACTCTCAATGTAAACTCTTTGCAGTAGCATGTTCATTGCTGTTTCTTCATTTGATTACAGATTGGAGGTGTGAAAGATAATATGACAGTGAAGAAATATGTTTCGCTGTGTGAACATTCCAACATATATTCACAACATCCTCATAACTGCAAAGATTTAAGTATGTTAATATACAATTTGTGCTGGTGGCCGGTGCTTTGTTGGTACCTTGTTCTGCTTACAAGCAACTGCTAAAATGTAATAAAATACTATTACATTGTGACTTTGATCTCAGAGTTGATTTGAATCTCGGGCTTTTACAATTCCCTGACATCCACCATGCATTCTGTAGTAATTGCTGGACTGAGCAGGACGGAGTTCCAGAGTTCAGGAAACCACTTTAAAAAATTTTCTCCCTAATAGCTAGCCAGAGTAGAAATGAAAGAATAGGCAGGATAAATGAATGGCTTGACAGATGGTGCAGGAAGGAGGGGTTCAGATTTTTGGGACATTGGGACCAGTTCTGGGGGAGGTGGGACTATTACAAATCGGACGGTCTACACCTGGGCAGGACTGGAACCAATGTCCTAGGGGGTGCTTTTGCTAACGCTGTTGGGTAGGGTTTAAACTAATGTGGCAGGGGGATGGGAACCAAATGAGGAGGTTAGTGGACAGTTACGAAGTAGTAACAAAAGCCTGTAAGGAACCAGATAATGAAGTCAGTGTGACTAAGGGGAAGAGTAGGCAGAGAGCAGATAATGAATGCAAAGGGACAGGTGGTCTGAGGTGCATTTGTTTTAATGTGAGAAGTGTAATAGGTAATGCAGATGAACTTAGGGCTTGGATTAGTATCTGGGAGTATGATGTTATTGCTATTACTGAGACTTGGTTGAGGGAAGGGCAAGATTGGCAGCTAAATATCCCATGATATAGATGCTTCAGGTGGGATAGAGAGGGAGGTAAAAGGGGTGGAGGAGTTGCATTACTGGTCAAAGAAGATATCACAGTTGTGCTGAAGGAGGGCACTATGGAGGACTCGAGCAGTGAGGCAATATGGGCAGAGTTCAGAAATAGGAAGGGTGCGGTAACAATGTTGGAGCTGTACTACAGGCCTCCCAACAGCAAGTTTGAAATAGAGATATAAATATGTAGACAGATTATGGAAAGATGTAGGAGCAACATGGTGGTGGTGATGGGAGATTTTAATTTTCCCAACATTGACTGGGATTCACTTAGTCTTAGGGGTTTAGATGGAGCAGAATTTGTAAGGAGCATCCAGGAGGGTTTTATAGAGCAGTATGTAAGTAGTCCAACTCGGGAAGGGGCCATACTAGACTTGGTGTTGGGAAATGGTGGTTGAAGTTTCAGTAGGGGATTACTTTGGGAATAGTGATCACAATTCCGTAAGTTTTAGAATACTCATGGACAAAGTCAAGAGTGGTCCTAAAGTAAGAGTGTTAAATTGGGGGAAGGCCAACTATAGCAAACTTCAGCAGGAGCTGGGGAATGTGGATTGGGAGCAGCTGTTTGAGGGTAAATTCACATTTGATATGTGGGAGGCTTTTAAAGAGAGGTTGATTAGAATGCAGGACAGACATGTCCCTGTGAAAATGAGGGATAGAAAGGGCAAGATTAGGGAACCATGGATGACAGGTGAAATTGTGAGACTAGCAAAGAGGAAAAAGAAAGCATACATAAGGTCTAGGCAACTGAAAACAGACGAAGCTTTGGAATAATATCGGGAAAGCAGGATCAATTTGAAACGAGGAATTAAGAGGGCTAAAAGGGTCGTGAAATATCTTTAGCAAACAGGGTTAAGGAAAATCCCAAAGCCTTTTATTCGTACATAAGGAACAAGAGGATAACTAGAGAAAGGGTTGGCCCACTCAAGGACAAAGGAGGGAAGTTATGCGAGGTGTCAAAGAAAATGAGTGAGATTCTTAATGAGTACTTTGCATCAGTATTCACCGAGGAGAGGGACGTGACGGATGTTGAGGTTAGGGATCGATGTTTGATTACTTTAGGTCAAGTCAGCATAAGGAGGGAGGAAGTGTTGGGTATTCTAAAAGGCATTAGGGTGGACAAGTCCCCAGGTCCGGATGGGATCTATCCCAGGTTACTGAGGGAAGCGAGAGAGGAAATAGCTGAGGCCTTAACAGATATCTTTGCAGCATCCTTGAGCATGGGTGAGGTCTCGGAGGACTGGAGAATTGTTAATGTTGTCGCCTTGTTTAAGAAGGGTAGCAAGGATAATCCAAGTAATTATAGACCGGTGAGCCTGACGTCAGTGGTGGGGAAGCTGCTGGAGAAGATACTGAGGGATAGGATCTACTTACATTTGGAAGAAAATGGGCTTATTAGTGATAGGCAGCATGGTTTTGTGCAGGGAAGGTCATGTCTTACCAACTTGATAGAATTCTTTGAGGATGAGAAAGTTGAGAGATGAGGGAAGGGCTGTAAATGTCATATACATGGACTTCAGTAAGGCGTTTGATAAGGTTCCCCATGGTAGGCTGATGGAGAAAGTGAAGTCGCATGGGATCCAGGGTGTACTAGCTAGATGGATAGAGAACTGGCTGGGCAACAGGAGACAGAGAGTTGTAGTGGAAGGGAGTTTCTCAAAATGGAGAACTGTGACCAGTGGTGTTCCACAGGGATCCGTGTTGTTTGCGATGTACATCAATGATCTGGAGGAAGGTATAGATGGTCTGATTAGCAAGTTTGCAGATGACACTAAGATTGGTGGAGTAGCAGATAGTGAAGGGGACTGTCGGAGAATGCAGCAGAATATAGATAGATTGGAGAGTTGGGCGGAGAAATGGCAGATGGAATTCAATCCAGGCAAATGCGAGGTGATGCATTTTGGAAGATCCAATTCAAGAGCGAACTATACAGTAAATGCAAAAGCCCTGGGGAAAATTGATGCACAGAGAGATGTGGGTGTCCAGGTCCATTGTACCCTGAAGGTGGCAAGCAGGTCGATAGAGTGGTCAAGAAGGCATACAGCATGCTTTCATTCATCGATGGGGCATTGAGTACAAGAGTTGGCAGGTCATGTTACAGTTGTATAGGACTTTGGTTCGACCACATTTGGAATACTGCATACAGTTCTGGTTGCCACATTACCAAAAGGATATGGATGCTTTGGAGAGGGTGCAGAGGAGTTTCACCAGGATGTTGCCTGGTATGGAGGGCGCTAGCTATGAAGCGAGGTTGGGTAGATTATGATTATTGACATTAGAAAGACGGAGGTTGAGGGGGGACCTGATTGAGGTCTACAAAATCATGAGAGATATAGACAGGGTGGATAGCAGGAAGCTTTTTCCCAGAGTGGGGGACTCAATTACTGGGGGTCACAATTTCAAGGTGAGAGGGGAAAAGTTTAAGGGAGATATGCATGGAAAGTTTTTGACGCAGATGGTGGTGGGTGCCTGGAACACGTTGCCAGCGGAGGTGGTAGAGGCAGGCACGATAGCGTCATTTAAGATGTATCTAGACAGATACATGAATGGGCAGGGAGCAGAGGGATACAGATCCTTGGAAAATAGGTGACAGGTTTAGATAGAGGATCTGGATCGGCGCAGGCTTGGAGGGCCGAAGGGCCTGTTCCTGTGCTGCAATTTTCTTTCTTCTTAGTTCTTTGTTCTAATTACAAGTGTAGGCTGGTGCTGTGTAGAGTTTAGAGAGTTTGGATCTGACGGTCAGAAATCTGCAATGACATATGTCTAGTTTATAGCTACATTATTCGAGAAACATGTGACTTTACATTTATCACAAAGCTGCATTTTGACACAGGATGACTGCCTGGATGTCTGGAAAGTTTGGTGCAAAGGTACATAAATGTGTGACAATGCATTGTGTTTTACCCTGTGCTGCCTCTGGACCCTCCTGCTGCTGCTGTATCTTGTTCTCCACTGTTTCAGGTTCAAGCTGTACCGTGTCACGTTGCTGACCTTCCCCAACTTTGACATCCGCACATGCTCAGTCTGTGTCCAGGCCCATCGGTCTCCACCTGTAGAGGGTTGAGCCTGCTTCATGCATTGACCCCTTCAATGTCCTGGTGTCTGGCAGATATGGATGCTGTGCTTTCACCCATCAAACTGACACTGACTCCTCCTAAATAAAAACCAAAAGAACTACGATAACAAGGTGTAGAGCTGGA
>NC_063361.1:31871994-31909196 GCF_021869965.1 Rhincodon typus | reverse complement strand
TGTAGCCTACTCTTGGGAAATAAGGCAGGGCAGGTGACTGAGGTATCAGTAGGGGAGCACTTCGTCGGCAATGACCATAATTCTATTAGTTTTAAAATAGTGATGACAGACCGATCTAAAACTTAAAGTTCTAAACTGGAGGAAGGCCAATTTTGATGATATAAGGCAAGAACTTTCAAAAGTTGATTGGGGATGGATGTTAACAGGTAAAGGGACAGCTGGAAAATGGGAAGCCTTCAAAAACAATATAATGAGAGTCCAGAGACAATACGTCCCTGTTAGGGTGAAGGGCAAGACTGGTAGTTCTAGGGAATACTGGATGACTAGAGAAATTGAGGTTTTGGTTAAGAATAAGAAGGAAGCATATGCCAGGTATAGACAGCAGGGATCGAGTGATTCCCTAGAAAAGTATAAAGGTAGTAGGAATATACATAAGAGGGAAATCAGGAGGGCAAAAAGGGGACATGAGATAGCTTTGGCAAATAGGGTTAACGAGAATCCAAAGGGATTCTACAAATACAATAAGAGCAAAAGATTAACTAGGGAGAAAATAGGGCCCCTTAAAGATTAGCAAGGCTGCCTATGTGTGGAGCCCAGGGATGGGGGAGATACTAAATGAGTATTTTGCATCAGTGTTTACTGTAGAGAAGGTTATGGAAGATAGAGAAGGTGGGGAAATAAAAAGTGACATCTTGAAAATTGTCCATGTTGCAGAGGAGGAGCGCTGGACGTCTTAAAACGCATAAAGGTGAATAAATCCCCAGGACCTGATCAGGTGTAGCCTAGAACTCTGTGGGAAACTAGGGAAATGATTGCTGGGCCCCTTGCTGAGATATTGGTACCATGGATAGCCACAGGTGAGGTGCCAGAAGACTGGATTTTGGCTAACGTGGTGCCACTATTTAAGAAAGGTGGTAAGGAAAAGTCAGGGAATAGACCGGTGAGCCTGACATCAGTGGTGGGCAAGTTGTTATAGGAAATCCTGAGGGACAGGATTTACGTGTATTTGGAAAGCAAGAACTGATTAGGGATAGTCAACATGGCTTAGTACTTGGGAAATCATGTGTCAATAACTTGATTGAATTTTTTGAAGAAGGAACAAAGAGGATTGATATGGGCAGAGTGGTGGACGTGATCTATTTGGACTTCAGCAAGGCATTCGACAAGGTTAAATCACATGGAATACAGGGAAAACTAGCCATTTGGGTACAGAACTACCTTGAAGGTCGAAGACAGAGTGTGGTGATGGAGGGTTGTTTTTCATATTGGAGGCCTGTGACCAGCGGTGTGCCATGAGGATTGGTGCTGGGTCCATTGCTTTTCATCATTTATATAAATGATATGGATGTGAACATAAGATGTATGGTTAGTAAGTTTGCAGATGACACCAAAATTGGAGGTGTAGTGGACAGCAAAAAAGGCTACCTCAGAGTATAAAGGGACCTTGATCAGATCAAATGGGCACATAATCACATTCAGATAAACATGAAGTGCTGCATTTTGGAAAGGCAAATCAGGGCAGGACTTATACACTTAATAGTAAGGTCCTGGGGAGTGTTGCTGAACAAAGAGATCTTGGAGTGCAGGTTCATAGTTCCTTGAAAGTGGAGTCACAGGTAGATAGGATAGTGAGGATGGCATTTGGTATGCTTGACTTTATTGGTCAATACACTGGGTAAAGTATTTGGGAGGTCATGTTGCACCTGTACAGGACACTGTTTAGGCCACGTTTGGAATACTGCGTGCAATTCTGGTCTCTCTGCTATAGAAAGGATGTTGCGAAACTTGAAAGGGTTTAGAAAAGATTTACAAGGATGTTGCCAGGGCTGGAGGGTTTGAGCTATAGGGAGAGGCTGAATAGGCTGGGGCTATTTTCCTTGAAGTGTCAGAGGCTGAGTGGTGACCTCATAGAAGTTTATAAAATCTGAGGGCCACGGATAGGGTAAATAGACAAGGTCTTTTCCCTGGGGTGGAGTCCAAAACTAGAGGGCATAGGTTGAAGGTGAGAGGGGGCAGATTTAAAAGGGACCTAAGGGACAACTTTTTCACGCAGACGGTGAAGCGTGTGTGGAATGAGCTGCTGGAGGAAGTGTGGAGGCTGGTACAATTACAATATTTAAAAGGTATCTGGATGTGCATATGAATAGGAAGGGTATAGAGGGATATGGGCCAAATGCTGGAAAATGGGATTGAATTAATTTAGGGTATCTGGTCGGCAAGGTCAATTTGGACCGAAGGATCTGGTTCCATGCTGTATATCTCTATGATCAGTTTCAGCGACTGGTGCACAAGGACACCAAAGTCTCATTGAATATTCCATCCCTCACTTTACAGTCAGTCAAATAATAATCTGCCTTCCTATTTTTTTTGCCAAAGTGGATAACCTCACATTTGTCCACATCCTACCATATCTGCTATGCATTTGCCACCCATTCAGCCTGTCCAAATCACACTGAAGCATCTCTGCATCCTCCCCAAAGCTCACCCTTCCATCCAGCTTTGTGTCATGTGCAAATTTGAGATATTACATTTGATTCCCTCATCTAAACCATTAACAGTTTTGGGAATGCACTGTCTCCCTCAAAGTCCACTGTTCTGCTGGCCACAACATCTTCCCAGTTACTGATATGCCCAAGTACATACTTTACATTTGGTTCAGAATAACAAGATCCATCCACTAGATTTCTTTAATCAAAGCAAAACAATTGATTCATGATAAAACATGACATATTTGATAATAATGCGAAACTTATTATCACTCTGCAGTATGACTATGAATGTAGATGTGTCTAAATAACCCAACATACACACACTAGCTAAAGGAAAAATACGCTGACATTTTCTGTGGAAAAAAAACAGTTATTCTTAGAAAACAAAGGAATAAGATATAAAATGTTCCAGATGGCTTTCAGTCTGGCATCTTTGCACATGTAAACAGGCAACACTAGACACGTGCAGTTGTCTCTAGGAAACAGCCATAACTCGTGACAGCCATAAACTCAGACATGTGACAGACAATTCATGGTAGTTTTAATAAGTGTCTTTAAAGAAGTATCCCACTCTGTCCTTTCCAGCGACTCTTAAAAAATAGAAGGCCCAGTTATCTCCTTGACACTTCATTTGAAATAATTTTCACAATCCTTTAAACATAAACCCTCAAAAAATGTAATAATGGAAGTGCATCCATAACACAGTTGATATGTTTCTATAAGGAATGATTAACACATTGCATGTGTTTCCAGATAGGGCAGTGGAGCCAAAATGTTCTACCAATATTTATACAAAACCTAGGCACTATTCAGGATGCAATTGGACTATTAGGGATATTAAAGGTTCTTTTTGGACGGATGAGGCGCCTCCACATCTCTGTTTGTTTTGTGATCTTGGACACTCTTTCTAATGGAATGTTAGCCCTTATTTCAAGGAGGTTGGAGTATAAGAGTAAGGAAATCTTACTGCAATTTACAAGGGGCTGGTGAGACCACATCTGGAGTACTGTGAGCAGTTCTAGTCTCCTTTATTGAAGGAAAGATATTATTTACTGGAGTGAGAACAGAGAATGTTGATGAGGATTATCTCTGTTGTGGAGGAATTGTCTTATAGGCAAAGGCTGAACAAGTTGGGACTCAACTCACTGGAGTTTAGTAAAATGGGAGGTGATCTCACTGAAACATAGGATTCTCAAGGGGATTGATAGGGTAAATGCTGAGAGCATATTTCACCTCATGGGAGAGTCTAGAACAAGAGGACATAGTCCCAGAATAAAGGATTGTTAATTTAAGACTGAGATGAGGAAGAATTCCTTCTCTTAGGGGTTTGTGAATCTTTGGAACTCCTTGCCACAGAGAGCTGTAGGGCAGAGTTCTTGTGTATGTTTAAGGTTGAGATAGATAGACTCTTGATCAGAATGGGAATCAAAGGTTATGGGGGGACGCACAGGAAAGCGGACATGAGGAATGTTGAATCAGCCATGTTCCAATTGAATGGAGAAACAGGCTTGTGGGGCCAAATGGCCTATTACTGTTCATATTTTTGTAAGGTTTTTTCACTCAGTTTCATGAAGGTTACATAGCTTACACTTATTGTGTAAACCTTCAGTGGTAAAATATCTGAAGGTGCATTATCAGAAAACAAAATTGACACAGTATCAAGCAAGGAGATATTAGAACATGGCATCAAAAGTTTGGCCAAAGAGATAGGTTTTAAAGAGCATCTTAAAGAAGGAAAAAGTGGTAGAGAAACATAATGTTTGGGGCAGAGGATGAGGTGCAGGTTCAGAGGTTACGGTCCAGACAGCCATGGTCCTGGTTGCCAATGGCATAGAAAGGAGATGCGATGCCTTCCAGTTTCTGGGGGTCTGATAATGAAACATTCCCTGATCAACTCAGCAAATTTCAAAACAAAATAAGTCTAGGCCATAGTTGCATGAGTTTGTGATGTCTGCAAATTGCTCAAAGACTTGTAGTATTCAAGGATCTAAATATGTGGCGTGAAAGCTAATTGAATACTTTACATATAACAAAACAGGACACCATTAGGCTGCAGTTGTGGTATCCCTACCTTTGGGTCAGAAGGTCTTGAGTCAAATCTTATCTACCACAGTTGGTCAAAATTTTTGAGAACAGTTTGAAAAGTAGACAGATTCACCATGTGATCTTGTCTTTGTGGCAAAGAAGAATTATTGGTTTGACAAAAAATACGCATTCTATTAAGTAACAATTTTTTTTGGTGAAGTATGCAGGGAGATTAATGGCTTCTGTGCTAAAGGCTGACACAGCAAAACCGAAACATTTAATCAAGACTGGACTAAGCGGCTGACTAAGACTGCTACAACTATTGTCAAATACCTTCAGTCCTGATCACTGTTGCACAATTCCTATTTGTTTGCAACATTTCCTCCCTTTAAGGTGCTGACTCATGATGGGTGATATAATCCCATTGGCATTTGCAATCTTTTTGTAGCTGACCTTTGACAATGATTGTTGACAGAGCGTCCAAATGTTGGATCCATGATGAGAGTCTGTCCACCCACACCCATTTTCCATCTAATCATAAACAGGAACCCACCCAACCATCTTTCACTTTCCAAGCTATTGAATACCGATAGCATTGTAGCTCTTAAGAAGGTGCAACATAATTTAGTAGAATAATATCAAAACTGAGAGGTTGCATGTAATCCAGTGATAAATTGAGAAGTAACCTCTTTACCTAGAGAATGGTTAGAATGTTGATCTTGTTATCATAAGTTGTAGGTGAGACAAGTAACATAATCATAAAATATTTGGGGGTATGATATAGTAGATACGTGGGAAGGAAAGGAATCGAAACGTATGCTGTTGGGTTAGATGAAGAGGGAAGGGAGGAAGCTTGCATGGAACAAAAACATCATTTTGCATGTGTTTTGATGCTTTAAATCTGCGTAATCCCAAATGGTACTTTAATTTAAGAGTATGCAATGTGAAGTGTAGCCAACTGTCCGTTAACTGTTACAGAGTCATACAGCATGGAAACAGACACTTCTCTTCCAACGCATCCATGCTGACCAGATATCCTAAATTAATCTAGCCTCATTTGCCAACATTTGGCCCATATCCCTCTGAACCCTTCCTATTCATGTACCCAAGCAAATGATTTTTAAATGCTGTAATTGTACCAGCCTCTACCAATTCCTCTGGCAGCTCATTCCATACATGCACCACTCTCTGCATGAAAAAGTTGCCCCTTAGGTCCCTTATAAATCTTTCCCCTCTCACCTTAACCTTATGCCTTCTACTTTTGGACTCCACTATCCTGGGGAAAAGACCTTAGCTATTTACCCTATCTCTGCCCCTCATGATTTTATAAACTTCTATAAGGTCACCCCTCGGTCTCCAAAATTACAGGGAAAATAGCCCCAGCCTGTTCAGCCTCTCCCAATAACTGAAACCCTCCAACCCTGGCAAGATCCTTATAAACCTTTTCTGAACCTTCTCAAGTTTCACAACATGCTTCCTATAGCAGGAAGACCAGAACTGAATGCAGTATTCCTAAGCAATGCCCTGTACAACTGCAACATGACCTCCCAACTCCTGTATTCAATGCGCTGACCAATAAAGGCAAACATACCAAACACCTTCTTCACTATCCTATCTACCTGCGACTCTACTTTCAAGGAACTACGAACCTGTACTCCAAGGTCTTTTTGTTCAACAACACTCCCCAGGTATGTATGCAAAGAAGTGAAGAGAGAAAAAGAGTAAAGAATTTTAAGCCTCAGTGGGAAATTCTCATGAAGATTGGACTAGTCTGCAACATTTGAGTAACTTGTTAGTATCAGTGACATTCCGCAATGATTGATTTTATATACAAATGGATTTCCAGTGACACTTATTAAATATTTAATGAATATAGCACCTTTTAAAATGTCAGGATTTTCCATAGTGTTTTGCAGCCATCGATTTCTCTTGGATGTAGACAGTGTTGTTATGTTGGAAATGTGGCCGTTAATTAGTGTACAACAAGGTCCCACAATCAGCAATGAGAGAAATGGCAAGTTAACATATTTTAGTGATGTTGGCTAAGGAACAAATGTTCACCAGGACAATACAATGCAAAAATCCATTAAAGTTATAGATCACACAGCGTTCTACTTGCATAGCTATTACAAAAACTGGCCTTTATAGTCAGCAACTGATTATATGCTGTCTGAGCCAGCTAAATGCATGCTGTCTGTCAGAGGCGAGCCTGGCATGATCCCTCACCATGGGTTGAGGAAGTGTGTTTCCACTACTGACACCAAAATCAAAAATCAAAATAAGTGAATGCATTGAATGAGCTGTTTTACTTCAAAATGAAAGTTATTGTGAATGGAAAACATATGCAATGTTTATTCCTTATGGTATTTCACAAGAAACAGGGTTATTATTTCAAGTAGTAATAGCAGGGAGAGGGACTCATTATCATGGGGAATGTGTGGTACAGGGATAATGGGTTGGCTCTGTATGCTGGGAGCACTGAGGAGGGGCTCAGCCGTACAGTTTTGGAATGAAGTCAAAGAATCCAACAGTATTTTGAGATGGATTAAATAGGATCAATCACGCGGATTTATGATCAGACGTCACCAAATTGCAATTGTAATGATGAAGCCAGTGCTGTGTGTTGATAAGCTGTTTGACCACCAAAGCTGACGACGTTTCCTCCTTTATCTATTCAAATTTCATCAATGTGCAGGTTAGCAAAGAAGGTCTGGAACCACAAAGCACTGTCTTCCCCTTTATCAACCAGTTTAGAAGAATACACGTAGAGAAGATGTTTCCTCATGTGGGGCAATCTAGATGAGAGATCCTGGTTTTTGGAAAGGGATAGGCCAATTTAAAACAGAGATGAGGAGAAATTAATTCTCTCAAAGAGTTGTGAATTCACTGTCCAAGAGTGTGTTGGATGCTGGCACATTGGGTAAATTTAAGGAGGAGATAGGCAGATTTTTAATTAGTAACAGGTTGAAAGGCTATGGAGAGTGGGCGGAAAAGTGGTGTTGAGGCTGAGATGACGTCAGCCATGATCATATTAAATGGAGGAGCAGGCTCAATGGCTGAGTGGCCTACTCCTACTCCTAGTTCTTATGCTCCCTTAAGGCCACTGTCTCAGGTCCTGCTGTTGCCCTAATTGAGATTAAGAAACAGAGATTGAGATTTATTTATTTATTGGTTGTAAGGAAGGCTTTCCCAGTGAACAAATGACTGCTTTTATCCATTGTTACATCTTATAAAACCAGCCTCCATTTAAAATACAAAAGATATAAAACAAAGATAGTCAAAATTGACATTTGCATACTTTTTTTTGCATAGAATAAGATCATTTATTCAAATTTAAATTTTCATTCTTGTGTATTCCCTTTTCTCCTATCTTTCATTATTAATTACCGTGGAATGATCTGACAGTAAAGCAGGTGTGTGACTTGCACCAGTTTTTGCTCATCAAATACCCATTTGAAAGAATTGCATGCTTCAGCAATATTTCTGGTTACTTTGTTCATTGCTTCTGCATTTGCTGACCCACATTGAGCTATATTTCTGTGCATGCTTTTGATAACAGTTCCCCAAACGATATTCCAATACAATCCCATTTTAATATTTAAAAGTTAATGGAATTCCAGATGCCAACACAAACAAAAGCAGCATAGTAACATTTACTATGTGATTATTAAACACTCAAACAAAAGCAAATTACTTCAGGTGCTGGAGATTGAAATAAAAACAATAAGTGCTGGAAAAGCTCAGCAGATCTGGCAGCATCTAAGGAGAGAGAAACAGAACTGAGTCCAGTCTAACCTCTCTTCAGTTCCAAGACGAGTCATGGGCAGCACGGTATCACAGTGGTTAGCACTGCTGCCTCACAGTGCCAGATGACTGTTTGTGTGGAGATTGTGCTGTCTCCCTGCGTCTGCGTGGGTTTGCTCCAGGCGCTCCAGTGTCCTCCCACAGTCCAAAGTTGTGCAGTTTAGATGTATTCACCATGCTAAATTACCCGTATTGTCCAGGGATATGTAGGTTAAGTGGATTAACCATGGGAAATGCAAGGTTATAGGGATAGGGTAAGAATGTAGGTCTCCAAAGATGCTCTTTGGAGGGTCCGTGGGGACTTGATGGGCTGAGGGGCCTGCTTCTACACTATAGGGATTCTATGATGTGCAGGTTAGGTTGATTGACCATGCTAAATTGTCTGATCCAGGGATGCTTAGGCCATGTAGGTTAGGCGTGGGAAATGCATGGTTACAGGAACAGGGTAGGGGGCTGGGTATGGCTGAATGGCCTGTTTCTGCGCTGTAGAGATTCTACGATTCTAATTAGGAAAGCTAATAAAATTATATCTATTTTCTGAAGGAGCTGAATACATAAGTAGGGAGGTTATGGTTCAGTAATACAGAACATTGGTGAGCCCATATCTGGAGTATTGTATGCACTGTTGGTCTCTGGTTTAAGGATGGATGTAAATACATTGGAAGCAGTTCAGAGAAGGTTACTAGAATAATACCTGGAATGAATGGACTGTCTTATGAGGAAAGGTCAGATGGTTGTATCTGTTGGAGTTTAGAAGTCTAAGAGGCTACTGGATTGAAACATAAACTTCTGACAGGCCTTGACAAGTTGATGTGGAAGGGATGTTTCCTCTTGTGGTAAAAACTAGAGCTGGCGGTTATGGTTTAATATAAAGAAATGTCCATTTATGACAAAGATGAGAAGTTTTTTTTCTTGGAGAGTTGTATAACTTTGGAACTCTCTTCCTTAAATTATGATGGAAGCAGCCTTTGAACATTTTCAAAGTAGGGTTTTTCTTGATAATTTACCCAATTTAGATAAATTTTTCATAAGCAAAGGCTTGAAAGGTTGTCGGAGGCAGGTATGAATGTGTAGTAAGTATGTCAGCCATGATAATATTGAAAGCAGAACAAGCTCAAGGGGCTGAGTGGCCTATTCCTGCTCCTAATTCATATGTTCGTACGTAATCTCTTTATTCCGAGTGTGGTGACTCTGTGGAATTCTCTACCCCAGACAGCTGGTGAGGCTCAGACATTCAGCATGTTCAAGATAGAGACTGGTAGACACTAATGACATAAAGCATTATGTTGATAGAGCGGGTAAATAGCGTTGAAGTAATCAAAGATCTAGAATGACAAAGCAGGCTCGAGGGGCTGAATGGACTTCTCTTGCTCTTATGTTCCTATTATAGATAAACGCGTAATATAACTTATAAATATGAAGATCTTGATGAAAATCTGGTGCCTTAGTGTTCAGGCTGCTGCTGGTCACTAAATGCACATTGACCTCTATTGCTGCTGTCCCAGGAAATTGCTGACATAATTATTTCAATACACACTTACGTCACTGCACTCCTGATCAAAGCTGTCTCGGCCACTCAAAGCATTGAATATTGGGATGTGATCATTTGATCGGTTACTATCCACTGCCAGGACAGTGTGAGGGATCAGGCGATTACTTATCATAACCCCATTCTTTCTGAGACTTTAATCAGGATCACAACCCACAGTTTGGAGTACTTGCTGTAGACAGTAAGCTACTGAGCTGTCAAGAAGGAGTTAGAGATGTTCCTAGGGCTAAAGGGATCAATGGTTATTAGGGAAAGCAGGGACAGGGGACTGTGTTGAATGATCAGCCACCGAATGTTACAGCAGACTCAAAAGGCTGAGTGCCCTAATCCTGTTCCTATTTTCTATGTTTCTATGTTCTGTGAGGCTCCTGGTCTTCCTTGTTAACATGCCTTCTGATGAAAAGGCATTATTTAGATATAGGAGGAAATGAAGACCAGATCAAACTGTGATACCATCATGGCCAAAGAGCTTATCAACACTCAGCCCAGACTTAAACAAGTTGGCAAATTGGTTCGGTCTGATCACGTGATTAGGTTCAGTCTGACATCCACAGTTTCTATTTATTAGCTAGTGTTCAGAATCAGGAATCAGCTGTGGGTGCACCAGAGAGCAATAGTACTGAGTCCTACTGCCTGTTGACTAACTCCAGGGATCTCACTGCCCATCACTTTGTCAAATCAGGACCTAAACACAATTCTGTTAATGCCATATCAAAGAAGCATGACTTTGTAACCAATATTTCAGCTGTGGTACACTGTACATGTTGGTATAAGTCAAACTCTGAAGACTTGCAATGGTCTTCCAAAATTGGGAGTCAGCTTATACAAGGAACCATGGGTGTGGGCATCGGTAGTCATCATTTTGAAATATCATTGGCATCCAATGCAAAGGACGAGTGTGCCTTGAACTCCCATGCATCTTCACACTGCAGCCCACACCACCTTTTCCTTATTCCTTCATAGGTTGTGGGCACCACTGTCTAGGTCAATATTTATTGTCCATCCATAATTGCCTAGAGAACAGTTAAGAGTTAACTACATTGTTGTGGGGCTGGAGTCACATGCAGGCCAGACCAGGTAAGGACAGCAGCTTCCTTTTCTCAAGGATATTAGTGAACCAATGGGCTTTGCTATCAATCGACAATGGTTTCATGGCCATCCTTAAACTCTTAACCCAAAATTTCTACTGAATTCAAATTCTACCATCTGTTACAATAGGATTTGAACCTGGGTCCTAATTACCTGAGTTTCTGGATTAATAGTCTAATGATAAGGCCATTAGGCTATTGCCTCCCACAACCTGCTTGATCCCTTTTATAAGGCAGGTTACTTATATGCTGTGATTTACGGTATATGCAATCTACATTTTAGGCTGGTGTGTTTTTTACATTCACTTGTGGGATGTGGGTGTTGCTGGCTGGACTAGCATTTATTGCCCATCCCTAGTTTCCCTGGAGCAGGTGGTGGTTAGCTGCCTTTTTAAAGTGCTGTCAGGAGTTTGTAGGCAGGCAAACCAAAGTTTGGTCAAAAAGGTAGAACAAGGCTTCGCAAAGAGTGGATTGCAACTCCCAAACAGGTATGCAAAACAAGATTTTGGGCTCATGACCTTCAAGGCAGCAATAGCTGCCATGGGACTCAGACTGATTCCAATTGCTTTCCTTGAAATGCTCAGGTCTTTACGTATTGGAGGGCACAGCCTAATCAGCTGCTCACTGAAGACCGCTTGTTGCTGCAAAAAAAAGCTTTTGAAAAGGTATGAATTTGTTTTGGAAAAATGCAGCATTTTCATCAGCAGTTTTCCCATGCTCATCTCTTGCTTCTCCATTCCCAGTCAAGAACTAAAGTCCCTGCACCCCAATTGCATTGAGTGAAATAACAAGGTGTAGAAGACGCTGCTTGGCCTGTGTTCATCCAGCTGTACACCTTGTTATCTCAGGTTCTCCAGTATCTGCAGTTCCTACTATCTCTGCATTGAGTGAAACCCTCCTAATCCTTCACAACTGAAGTTTTCCCACGCATCCCCAATCATTGAAAGCCTTGACACTCCCATTCAACAGCCCTTGTATTCCCAACAGTTTTCATTCTGGGGTCACACTAAGTCTAAAGCATTAAAATGCAGTCATATCAGGAAAAGGTTTAGGAAGCATTGAGGTAGATTATAAGGAGTATCTTAAGGGATAGGCAGAGGGGTTTAGGGAGGGAATTCTGAGGCTTAATGCTGAGCCAATGGAGGGAATGATAACCAACATTGGAGATGCTAAAACCAGGGGCACAAAATGACCCTAGAACTGGGGGAGCTTTGGGAGCAGGATAGAGTAAACAACTGAATTGTTGCTACTGCATCCTGATTGAGGTCAGTTAGCTTGGTTGGCTTGATGGCTGGTCTGCGATGCAGAGTGATACCAACAGTGTGGGTTCACTTCCCACAATGGCTCAGGTTACCATGAAGGACTCTCCACCTCATCTGAGGTCTGGTGACCTTCGGGTTAGACCACCACCGGATGTCTCTTTCTAATGAGATATTAGGACTATGATAACTTTACCTTTTTTTTAAAAAACCTACCATGGATTTCTCGTTTGGTTCATGGTCCACTTCTGGTTCATGAACTTACTTTACCTGCAAAGCACAAAAGTACAAAATGTTGTTGTATGAGTCATCCACCCACTGCCTACAATTTCTGAGCCATAGGAAAGATTTGGAATGAATGGAAGAGGGGGATATTGCCTTCACCACTCTGTGGTCATTTAAAATAAAATGTAATTTCTGAAGAAGGGTCTAGGCCCGAAACGTCAGCCTTCCTACTCCTCTGATGCTGCTTTGCCTGCTGTGTTCATCCAGCTCTGCACCTTGTTATCTGTAATTTTTAGGACTTGTCGCTTCAGGTCAGTGACACTGTTTGATGTTTGAATCAGTAGTTGTGTGTACAGCTGCAGGTTGCTTGTCTGGCTGTTTGCTCCAGACTTATGTCATCTGGCGCTGCAACATCGATGAGAGTTGGCCCTGTACTCAGAAAGAACAAATGGTGTCACAGACAGATAATGGAAGATAGTGCAAATAGGGAAAACAAATACCAGAGGGAGAAACTGAAGGTCAGAGATTGAGGACAGAGAAAACGCAGGTGGAGACACTGAGGGCAAAGATCAAGGGAAGATAATCAATAGTGACAAGAATTCTACAGCCAAACATAATCAGGGCTAGCTTAAGTACACAGGAGACAATCTCAGTTCATTAAATGCATTGAGGGGGTTATTAATTACTTCTTGCACACCTGTTAATGTCCAAATTATGCATAGTCCTGAAACTCACCCTTCTTACCCCAACTATAAATTATTTGTTCATTTAACAACATTTTGCTGTGTGAAATGTTTACTTCAGTCTTTAATAAATCATCTCTCACTACAATACATCCATTATTAGTAATGTGGAAATTGATTGGTGACGTGTTGTTTTAGCTTTGCAAAAAAAATTTATTTCATTTCTCCTGATCTCTATTCTGTCATATGACCATTCATCCACAGTCCAGAAAAATCATTCAATATGCAAGGTGGCTTGAGGCACAGACAAATCACTGAAACGGCAATCTAAGCTCATTCTAAGTTATAGTCTAAGAAATTTGTTTTGATCTCATGTTATATATTAAATTATGGCAGTCTTGAGAGCTACTAAAAGGCATTATGAAAGGAAACTTGCCACAGACGTAAAAATCAATAAGAAGAAATTTTATAGTTACATAAAGGGAAAGAGGGTGGTCAGGAGCAATGAGATAGTAGGAACTGCAGATGCTGGAGAATCTGAGATAACAAAGTGTAGAGCTGGATGAACACAGCAGGCCAAGCAGCATCAGAGGAGCAGGAAGGCTGACGTTTCGGCCCTAGACCCTTCTTCAGAACAGAAGTTAACTTCTGTTAACTAAGGTAGAGGCCCACAGAATTGAGGCCTACTTGCTGACAGGCTGGGAAATTGGTTGAGTGACAGGCGACAGAATGTAGGGATAATGGGTAGGTACTCAAATTGGCAGGATGTGACCAATGGTGTCCCACAATGATCTGTGTTAGGGCTTCAGTTATTCACATTATTTATTAGCAACTTGGATAACAGCATAGAAAGTCATACATTCAAATTTGTTGATGACACAAATTGGGCAGCATTGAATACACTGTAGATGACAGCATAGAATTACAAAGGGATATTAGAGAGACTAGGTGAGTGGGCAAAACTGTGACAGGTGGAATTCAAAGTAAGTAGGTGTGAGGTTATCCATTTTGGACGAAAAAGTGATAGATCAGAGTACTTTCTAGTTGGTATGAAGTTAAATACAGTGGATGTCCAAAGAATCTTGGGGTTTCAGGTTCAGAGATCATTAAAATGTCACAAACATTTTTGATCAAGAGAACTAATGGAATGCTGGGCTTTATAGCTAGAGGACTGGAGTACAAGGATGCACAAGTTACACTGAAATTGTAAAAATCCCTGGTTAAATCCCAGAAGGAATACTGCAAGCAGATCTAGGTACACACCTTTGGAAGGTTATATTGGCCTTGGAGGGAGTTCTGGTAGGTTTACCAGAATGACACCTGGATTTCAGAGGTACAAGGAGAGAGTATATAAATTAGGCCTGTTTTCTCTAGAATTTACAAAGTTAAGAATAAATCTGATCAAAGTATTCCGAGATACATAGAGCATTAAACTAATGATGGCTGGGTTCATTTGTGTGGAAAATTATAAAATCAAAGGTAAAGAAGTTAGTAATATTCTGTGTTAGTATTGGGGCACATTGTTATCAGAAGATTAGGAAAGAATGTACGCATGTCCAAGGAACATTGTAAGTGTAAGAAAATTTGATAATAGAACAACTAAAGGTTTTTTATCTTAATGCATGAAAAATTTGGAATCAGGTAAGACAAACTGATGGTGTAAACCTACGTAAATAAATATGATCTCATAGCCATCAAGAAAGCACGGTTACAAGGGAAAAAACTGGGAACTTCATATTCAGGGATATTTGATCATTTAGAGAGACAGGAGGGATGGAAAAGGTGGTGGGGTAGCACTGTTAATAAGAGATGAATGGATAATAGTTGTGAGAGATGATCTAAGCTAAGCTGATGTAAAGTCCATTTTGGTAGAGATTAATACAGCAAGTGAAAGAAGATATTGTTAGTAGTGTACGGAGCCCCAAATGGTAGCCAGTCTGTGGGAAAGACTATAAATCAACAAATAATAGAACCATGCAAAAAGAATACAGCAATAATTATTTCTTCACGCTGATCAGGTTAATCAAGTTGGAAACGATAGCTACAACAATGAATTCATAGCGTGTATTAGGGAGTTTCCAAGAGCAGTAAGTCATGGAACCAAGTAGGAAGCAAGCTATCTTGGAGCTAGTAATATGTAATAAAGCAGGTTTAATAAGTAACAGATGCCCTAGGAAATAGTGATCATAATATGATAGAACATAATATTCAGTCCAAGAATGAGAAACCTGGGTCAGAAACAACTGTGTTTCATTTAAATGAAAGGAATTACAATGCAATAAGGATAGAGTTAGCTTAAGTGAACTGGGCAGATAGATTAGCAGGAATGACAGTTAACAAGTAATGGCAGTAGGGGGCCCTCTTTTGGTGCAGTGATAGTGTCCCTGGACCAGAGAGGCCTCGGTTCAAGATCCCCCTCCTCCAGAGGTGTGTAATAACATCCCTGAACAGGTTGGTTAGAAAAAATAGAGTAAATAAACAAAAGGCAGTGGCAGATATTTGAGGAGGTAATTCATGACTCTCAGCAAAACACATCCCAGTAAGGACAAAAGATTCTAAGAGGGAGATAAACCAACCATGGCTAAACAAGGAAGTTAAGGAGAATATTAAGTGGAAGAGAAAAAGCGTACAAGGAGGTATACAAGGCTTCAAAGACTAAGATAAATTCAGGATCCAGCAAAGGAGGATTAAAAAGATAATAAAAACAGAAAAATAAAACTACTAGGGAACACTAGCAAGGAATATAAAAACTGACAAGAGCTTGTTTAAATATATAAAAAGAAGAGGTCAAAGTGAACATTCACCCTTTAGAAAATGGATCTGAGATGGCTTTAGAGAACAAGGAAATAGCAGAGAAGTTAAACATATATTTTGCCCCTGTATTTACAGGTGAAAGATACTTCAAACGTTGTATTAATACTAAAGAATATGGGGGAAGAATTAACGATCATCACCATCATTAAAGAAGTAATATTAGACAAACTAATGGGGCTAAAGGCAGGTAATTACCCTGACCCCAATGGCATGCATTCTAGAATCCTAAAAGAGGTAGCTGCAGAGAAAGTGCATGCACTGGTTGTATTTTTCCAGACAATTGTTGGATTCTGGAGAAGTGACGGAGGATTGGAAATCTAATGTGATACCCCTATTCATAAGAGAGTGTGCCAAAAAGTGGGTGACTATAGGCCAATTAGCTTAATCTGTATTGTTGAAGTATTTGAAAATTATTAAGGTAGTAATAGCGGAACATTTGGAATGTCATTAGATTATGAAAAGTCACCATGGCTTTGTGAAAGGGAAATCTTGTCTGACTAATTTAAGAGTTTTCAAGGAACTGTCAGGCAGAATGGATAGAGGGGAACCAATAGATTTGTTGTATTTGGACTTCCAGGTGTACAATAAGGTACCTCACAAAAAAACTAAGTCATAAGATCCCATTGTGTTACAGGCGTATAATGCCGTGGGTAGAGAATTGGCTCATAGGCAGGAAACAGCAAGTGGAGAGAAGGGGTTCGTTTTCAGGTTAGCATCTGTGACCAGTGCTGGGATCACAACTGTTTACAATATATATTAATGACTTGGAGTAAGGAAGTGAACGTATTGTACTCAAGTTTGTAGATGTCAAAAAAATAGCATGTTGAAAGAGATTTAATAGAGGTTCAAAATTCTGAGGTGTTTTGAACAGAATAAATGAGGAGAAACTATTTGCACTTACAAGATAGTCAGTAACCAGAGATCATAAATTTAAGGTATACAGCAAAAGAGAATGGGGGAAGGTGGGAATTTATTTTTAAACACTGCAAATTTTATTTGGAATGGACTGAGAAAATGATGAAAGCAGATTCAATAGAAACTTCAGAAAGAAGTTGCATAGCTATTTGAAGGGAAAATATTTAAGAGGATTACAGGGGGAGGCCAAAGGTGCGGCACTGATTGGTTAGCTCTTTCATGATCGAATAGCCTCCTTCTCAGCTGTATGATTCTAAACCAGTTCAGGTCACAAAGCAGGCTCAGAACACTATCCCCTGACATAGGTAAAAGGTGCTGTGGAACCTGTTACATCGTAGGTTAGATAGATTCTACAGGATGGGTAAAACAGGTCAAGGGGATATGCATGAAAACAGAAGTTGCTGGAAAAGCTCAGCAGGTCTAGCAGCATCTGTGAAGAAAAAAATCAGAATTAACATTTCAGGTCCGGTGACCCTTCCCCAGTCACTGGACCCGAAATGTTAACTCTGATTTTTTTCTTCACAGATGCTGCCAGACTTGCTGAGCTTTTCCAGCAACTTCTGTTTTTGTTCCTGATTTACAATATCCGCAGTTCTTTTGGTTTTTATAAAGGGGATATGCAACTGCTTGACAATTACAAATGTACACTCCAGTGACATTTTCGATCCATAAGCAGGGAATACTACCAATAGAAAGTACCTAAACAATAATACCAAACTGTCATTCTGGATTTTGTACATTTTGTAAGTGATGAAGTAATATTAAAAACATTGACGCCAGTTTGAAAATGGGTTTACTAGCTTTTGAAAAGTACAAAATTACCATGAAATTAGAAACTTCCTTGCCAATAAAATTTCAGTTTTTACTCTTATTCACAAACCTTAATAAAAAATATCTAAAGTCATCAGCCACATTTGGTTATTTACAGATTTAATTTGTGCAAACCGATGAAAGGTGTCATACTGACAATATACGCTTCAGGTAATCAAATATTGTTTATAACTATTTACACTAGATCCATGTGGATGCAGCAGAAGCCTGTGTCCATTTTCAGTAAAATTCAGCCTTCTTCACTGCCCTACTGGCGGAGCGCATACGAACACCACTTGGTGTAGTGGTTATTGGACAACATATTTCAACCTGTGTAAAGAGAGCACTGGGTGTGTCCTATGATGGTTCAATACTTATAATCCTAGGCAGGTTCTGCCCCAGCTCCTATTCATATCTTCACCAATCTGAATGCACACAGCAAGTGAAGATCTTAAACTCTCAGAGGAATTGGCATGATGGCAGTTTGACTTGCACCTCCTCAAGCTCACCTGTCCCGACTGGGGTTGAGGAATTCCAAGAAGCAAATCCAAAGAAAGAAAGATCAGACACAAAGTTTATGCACTGAGGATTGGGGGAAAGAAAAGTAATATCTTCAAGAAAAATCACCATGTACACCTGTTAGTCATTCTGCACAGAACACAAGTCCTATCCCTAAATCTTATTTCTTATCACCATGATGTTTTCTAACACTTTATCAACATTTTCTATAATCAAGTTTGCTGTTAACATGTCTGATATAATTTTTTTTAATGTCAACTGTCACAATGTCGTTACCCAAAGAAGCTGACTAGAACCTGAGTATTTCAGGAATCTCTCTCCAAATTCCATCATCTTGTTATATACACACAAAAATGGATCATGTAACAGGAACTCGCTGATCTGTGTGTAAACACTTCGGGTCAAGCATGTAATATAAACAAAGTGCTGGAGAAACTCAGCAGGTCTGGCAGCTTCTGTGGAGACAGAAACAAAGTTATGTTCAAGTTAACTCTCTTTCTCTCCACAGGTGCTGCCACCACTCTGTTTTTATGTCAGATTTCCAGCATCTGCAGTATGTTCCTTTTTTCTTAGCATGTGATACCTCAAGTGTCATATCTTCTTACAGGTGTAAGTTTCAGACTGAAAAATTACAAGCAGTCACAATTCCCTTGGATTTCCCAGCAGTTTGAGTGTGGTGATTTTAATGGAACAAACCTATTGTCTAAACACCAACAACTGTCCCTCAGCCTGCTCAATCTACAGGAGATTTTATAGTCAGTCTTGGAAGTTTGGCTGTGACAATTTCTTAGGCATAAGTAGGGTGATTTTACTTATCTTAGCCATTTGTGCATCAGTGGGACTAAATGATTTTAGTCCTGATTGATCGCATGTAGGGAATTTGAGAGAGGACAAACTAATCTTAAGAAGGTGTTTTCTGTGCATTCAAATCCATTTCCCTGAGTATTGATGATTTATAGCAGTTTCTGTTCAGTTAAGTATTTGTACAAGGAAAGGCAAAATTGGCCACTATCATAGTTCAAACACTGTTCCCTTCTACAGGATTTCAGCTCTTTTTCATATTTTATGGCCCAGTTCACTTCCTCATGAAGTTCTTCTCCAGGGCAGCGGGTGTTCGTTGAATGGAATGAATATTGCGTTTCACACGATCTTCTAATGATGACGTTGCAGTGCTTTGTAGTTTAATTTTGCTGCAAGAGGGGGAAAAAAAACATTTAAAATGAAGTCTAAATTCACAAATATCTTTTCAGATGAAATAAACAGCTTTTAAAAAACATGGGAGTTTTTAAAAAATCTCAAGCAAATCTATGAAGTCACTACAATTTTGAGAAAGGATAATTGCAAGGGAATACACCATTGTACAAACGTTCACACAAAGGAATAAAATGCTGTTGTGGACTTAGATGATTTGAAGACGTTCTTTAAGATTCCACCGAAGAATCCCAGGTTTTTGCTAAGTTGAAAAGGTTACCCTCCAACCTCACAGCATTTCTGAAACCTGTTCCTAGGGTAATTCAGGTTCTTTAATTGGTCTCTGGGAAGACATGTGACACTGGTCCATCAGAACCACAAAATCCCAACATCAGTGTAGAATACATTGCTGTTCTGGAGCAGTGTATTACATAATCAGCAGATGATATAGTATTTTGTTCAGATAAGAATTAGTCAAATTCTCATGTGGAATGTAGGAAGTAAAGACCATATGTAGTTTTGGGGTAACACAAGCAGGTTTTGAGGAAAGCAAAGAGCTAGACTAAATATGCAGATATGTTAAATCGCCATTTTAAAAAATGTAGACTGTTTTTGTTTTCATATAGTTGCGGTTTTACAGTTGATTAATCAGAAATTTAGACCAACAGAGGCTGGAGCATTGGAAATTCTCTTCAGTAGGGTGACCTTATAGAGGTTTATGAAATCATGAGCGGCATGGATACAATGAATAGCCAAGATCATTTTCCTAGGGTGGGGGAGTCCAAAACTAGAGGGCATAGGTTTAAGGTAAAGGGGAAAGGTTTTAAAATGACCTGAGGGTAACTTTTCCAAGCAGAAGGTGATGCATTTATGGAACGAGCTGCCAAAGGAAGTGGTGGAGGTGGATACAATTACAACATTTAAAAGGCATCTGGATGGGTACATGAATAGGAAAGGTTTACAGGGATATGGGCCAAGTGCTGGCAAATGGAACTAGGTCAGATTGGGATGCTTAGTCAGCACAGACAAGTTGGACCGAACAGTCTTGTTTCTATGCTGTATAACTCTATGACCAGTGAGGAGCTTGGAAACACAAAACCAATTCTACAACACTACAGACAGAAGTGTGACAAATTCACATCAAATGGTTTCAATTATGAATTTACACAGAAGAAATTAGAATGACAAAATGTTGACATAAGTGATTAAAAAGTTGGGCAGTAAGGTGTTATAGATGTAACTAAAAACTGAAGCTGCATTGGAGAAAGAAACAGCAAAGTACACAAAACAATCTGTTCCTTTCTGTTCAAAGGACTCGACCAGTGAGTAAAGGAGATGACTCCACATTAAACACAAACTATTTGTGAATTCACAGGAAAAGAAGTCAAATTCCTATTTAAAATTGATAAGCATGGATCCTGTATAAAGTTATAAATGGTATCTACATACAACTTTGAATCTCTATAAATCACAAATGGACATGTTTCTTTATTCATTCACAGGAAGAGGGCTTCACAGGCAGCATTTATTGCCCATCCCTAATTACGCAGAGGCAGTTGAGAGTCAACCACATTGCTGTGGGTATAGAGTCACATGTAGGGCATGTAACTAAAGGACATTAGTGAACCAGATGGGTTTTTCCAACAATCAATGAGTATCCACTGTTTCTTTTTGGATTGTATTCAGAGGCAAATCCCCACTGGGGAACAACCGATTAGATTCATAATTCCAGATATTTTTATTGAAATCAAATTCCACCATCTGCCGTAGTGGGATTCGAACCCAGGTCCCCAGAATACCATCTGGGTCTCCGGATTAATAGTCCAGCGATAATAGCACTAGGCCATTGCCTCCCCAAGCATGTATGGAAACGCTAATTCTGAGAAGCAAAGGCCACCTTTTAAGACAAGCCATTTTTTATCACTTCGTGAAATTTCACTGTTCCGAAGAAATGATCTATGTCTCATCTCATAAATGCACTACCCAGATGGGAAAGATCCTCACAAGAGTTGCAGATTTTATTTCGTTTAAGTTGAGAATGCAGAACTGTAATTAGCCTCATTTCCTGAGGCATGGATTGCGTCAACTAGAATTTATAAACTGCTTTTCAGATAAAGTATGGGATTATAAAAGAATAAAACATTCAAAAGGTGCATTACAGAAGTGTTGAGGCTAAATCTGACAATGAGATACATAAGGAGCAGATTAGAAGGAAGAAAGAGGCAGGAAAGGATATCCATAACTGGGAGTCGAGAAAGCTGCTCTCCCCACGAGGTACTTTGAGGCTGAAAGGCTGTAATGTTGCCTTGACTAATTTTAGGTCAAACTACTGGTTATGGTTCTGCTGATCCCATTTACATCTCCTCTGACTCGTTTGTTATCCTTTGTTTAGTACCATCATTCCACCGGGATTTAACCCCCGCCACCTTGTAAGACCTCCTCTTTCAATCTTTCTGAACCCACCCTTCAATCCCTGGCTCTGTACTTGTTTAAAAACTTGAATCTTGCTACTGCTTCTATTTTTGATGTGAGATTGTCAAGCTGAAACACACACTGT
Source organism: Rhincodon typus (assembly GCF_021869965.1). Lineage (NCBI taxonomy): Eukaryota > Metazoa > Chordata > Chondrichthyes > Orectolobiformes > Rhincodontidae > Rhincodon > Rhincodon typus. Next base: position 31,887,268 of record NC_063361.1, on the reverse strand, counting down.
TTCTCTCTTGCTGCCTGATCTGCTGAGTGCTTTAAGCATAGTCCCTTTTCATTGCTGTGCCTTCCTGATCGGTTACTACTGATCTCTGCTGGAAAGTGTGTAGACGACAACTGGGCAAAGCTTAAATCAAACTCACATCAAGGAAGCTGCCAACGTTCCTTGTGTGTCTTGGAGGATGGCCAGCTGGCATTCAGAGCCATATCTAAACATGACATCAGAATAGGAGGGTAAACTTTGAAATGATGGCCAAAAAAAATGCAAGAACATATCAAAAGTAAATGCCATCTCATAACCTCAAGGGACATGGTAGTGTAAGCTACCTAGTAATCCATGGCTCCAGGCTAATGTGCTGTAGACTTGGATTCAAATCCCATCATAGCAGCTGGTGGAATTTAAATTTAATTAATAAATCTGGAATATAAATCCAGTACCAGTAATGCTGCCACGAAACTATTACGGATTGCCATAAAAATCTATCCGGCTCACTAATGCCCTTTATGGAAGGAAATCTGCCATCCTTAGCTGACCTGGCCTACATGGGACTCCAGACTAACAGCAGTATAATTGACTTTTAACTCCCCTCTAAAATAGGCTAACAACCCATTTAGTTAGAGATCGCAACAAATGCTGGGTTGCCAGCAATACCCACATCCCTTGAAAGAATAAAGGGAAATAATAAGTAAAATGTACAAATCAAGAGGTTGACAAAAATCACTCTGCTTATTAATCAACATCCACATGTTGAATTAGGCAACAAAACACTTTCAGAGAGCTGAAACATTTTTATTATTATATAGCTCAGAACAAATGCCAATGTGTTCAATCAGCTATGGTTGTATAGAATGGCGCAGCAGGCTCAACAGGCTGAATGGCTTACTCCTGTTGCGATGTAAGAGTATCCACTGTTTCTTTTTGGATTGTATTCAGAGGCAAATCCCCACTGGGGAACAACCGAGCTTTAATTTTGGAAAATAAACCTATTCAGACATGGTGTGACACATCTGAAGCAGGTAAGACTTGAACTGGGACCTTCTGGCCTAGAGGCAGGGATACTATTACTGTGCCACAAGACACCAAGAACACAGCTCTTTTTAAAAAAAATGAACCACCACCACCAAGTCACCTACTTAACAACTTAGCGCCTTTTCTTTATTTTATAACAGCCTGCTCAGACAATTATTACTCACCTCTGGATTAGAATTAATCCAGGGCTAAACTAGGCTTTCTGGCTCAGAGTTTCTGGATGCAAGAATGCAGTTCTTTATTTTCTAACCAACTTGTTCAGTGATGTCATGACCCACTGCTCCAGACGTGTATTCTGCTCTCAATCAACTCTGAAATTGTTCTTTTAAAGGGACTTGCATTTCTCAACTGATATTACTTACTGGTACAACATAACTAACAGATCACAAACCCATTTATTACTTACTGGAGAAACTTTCCGTCCCTAGTATCCTTTCTCTCCAGTTCCTGCTCCATTTCATCATCCTCTTTGTACCGTCTAATGTTACATTGGCGAGCTTTGTCATTCCATTTTGCATCCTCCATCATTTCCTGACGCCTACGTTCCAGTTCCTCGGCTGAAAGTTTCCTGTAAAATCAAAGTATAATCAAATCATAGCACTGGGGTACCACACTACAGACTGGGTGGGGTGTAATAGACAGATACAAAGTTGCTACATACCCGTCCTGTCCTGTATTTCCCCCTCTGGTCTAAAGCAAGCCTACCTCAGCCAGAACTACAGATTTCTATCATCTGTTAGTGACTTACTTTGATTTCTCATCAACAGATATTGATTTAGCTTTTCTAATGTTAGCAAAAATAGTGAGCTGAGCACAAAAAAAATTCCTTTGAGAGAAAGACACCTGTTAGTATATTTTACCAAGTAAAAATGCTGAGCCAGAAACAGACCATGAAAGTAAACTCAGCCACTGTCCTGTTGCAAAGACAGCAAAGAATCAGATCAGGGCAATTAGATTACAGTATAACATCTTTCAGCCACTACAATGCTAACTTCACAAGTAGAACAGACGCAGATGGAGAGAAAAAAAGTGGGAATCTAAAGTGAAAACTGAAACTTCTGCAGATGCTCAGCACATCAGTTAACTGGAAAAGAACAATGAATTAACATCCTGAAAGTTTTAATGAAAGATCATAGGTGAAACATTGTTTCAGATGGTGATTAACGTGATGTGTCCCCAGTACTTTCTTTTCCATTTTTACCTACATCAGTTCTCCACAATTTCAAGGCTTTCAAAATGTTTCTACATTGGGCACATGACCTTGTCTGACACCTCAATGCAGATCTGAGGCAGTGCTGCATTAACAAAATTACCAGTTTTAAGATGTGTTACTAAACGGAGATCATAGCAGTTTATAGATGTCAAATTGCACTTGCTTTAGGAGCAGATGCTGGTTTTAACTTACCAATTGATTTTTCAGGCCTACAGTTCCAGGTAAACAGGGCTGATTACATTGGGGATTTAACTAGCTGAATGAGAATGGGACACTTGCTAGCAGTTAGCGTCTAATAAAAGTACAAACTCCTCCCTCACTAATTTACGATACGAGCATTTTGACAGCAACTGCTTTAAAACATTTTAGCAAAAATAACAATTAGCATGAAGTAGGATAAAATCTCTTCGAAAAATTAACAATTTTAAATATTAATTGTTCTAATCTTATGTTAATATTATATTTACCTCTCTCTCAACAGAAAAAGAACTTCGTTGAAAATTTTGAATGCTTTTTTATCCCTCATGAAGTTTTCAGCAAGGCTAAAATTCTAAATTATTTTAAAGATTTCTCAGAGTTTTCACCCAAAACAGATATTAAGAAAAAGAATATACACTTGTGTACAGAACATTTGAAAAATATAAAAAATGAATTAAGAAGAGAAACAAATAGAAAACTAATTTGTTTCGTATATGTACTTTGTAGGGCCAGGCACAAATTGGCATAAAACAAGCATAATTAGCAAAAGTTTTTTTCCCCCAAAATAACTGACTCCCACTTCTAAACACAAAAAGCCATCACCATAAACACAGCCTCCAGACTGGTAACAACTAATGCATTTTCATTACGTATATGTGAAGCTGGAAGATTTTAAACAGATTTTAATACCCTTTTACTGAATCTCAAATCTGAGTCATTAAATTTCAATTTCAAATTTAAATTTAGCAATTGATACATCATCAATTATAATAGCATCCACAACATTTTTTCTCACACAGTAGCTCCTGACTGTTGCAGCTCTCGGCTAGAAATTTCACATTCATTTCCAAGGAATTCATTATCCCAACAATATCAGATTTTTCTGGCTCCTAGTTAGCTGAATATTCCTTTGTTGACAGGTTTAAAACTCTTCTCTCTCATTTGTAGCCTATATCTCTCCCTGACACTTATAGCTTCCTTCATTCTCCCATCTCTCCCTTGCAGCTTCCCCTACTCACCACATCCCATTGAAACCTCACCTTGCCTCCCCAGCCCTTTGCAGTGTTGCTTTCTCACGCCCCATCACAGCCTCTTTCTTCCCCTCACTCCCCTTGTAGCCTCTTGCTCTCCCCAACCCCACCAAAGAAGACAAAGATTCCCACAGATGGCTTTTCACCTTGGTATCTCCAGCAAAACATTTCACAGTCAAAGACCCTGCTTCAGCAGTCAGTACATTCCAGCCTCAGCAACCCAGTGACCCACTCGCTCACTCACTTTCCTTTCTTACCCTAATAGCTGCTTCTCTAATTGAGTTTAATGCTGATAAGTTTATTATGAAAGCACAGAAAAGAATTAGCCTATGTTTGGAGGAGCAGCTCCTCAGGGATTCTTTCCATTCCACTTACAGAGACAACTTTCCATCATTGGTCAACTCTGTAATTGATTTTCCAGGACATTCAGGGAAGATTTCAGGGCGAATTCAAATGCTGCTCCCATGTACGCTGAATGCTGCTGAGGGCTTGTGTTAATCTGTATCCACTACAACTGTTGCTGCCCACAGTCTTGTATTTGCTCCTTGCTTACCTCAATCAACTTTAGATTTTTTTTCTCTTACTTTGAGGCACATTTACAAGATCAATTAAATGTTAATTTATACTTTTTACTCCTTTGTCTCAGTTAATGATCAACATCCTCTTATTTATGAATCTTGAGAGATTATTTTAAATTAAACCTCCCTACCCAACTTTACAAAACTCCCATTTCAATACCTTGACTGATCAGAATAAGGCCTCCTGTGGTATCCTGCTCTTGATAGGGATGACTTTCGAGCTTTGACATTTCCAATTTTGTCATCATACCTTCAAAAACAAAACCTCATTAGAAATGGCCTCTACTGGTCCTCCAATAAATCTCTCTTGCAGGGTATGGTGTACAGTGTTAGCAGTGAATGAGCAGGCAGTGCATACTCACCTCTCAAGCAGAAGATTGACGGTTTGTTACAGACCAGAAACTTAAACACAAAACCTATACCAATGCCCCTGTGCAAGCCTGAAGGAGTGATGCAGTTAAAGGTGCCTTCTTTCAGATGAGACTTTAAATCAAATTCCCCCACCCCTAGGTCTGCTATTCTAGTCTAGTTGTGTCAAAGAGTGAGGTTGATTAAGATTGCAGGAGGCTTGATAGTCAGCAACTTTACATTTTATTTAAACATGGTGAGTACTAACCATGTAATGCTGCTCAATGCTGTTTGTAATCATATGATCTTGCATTACTTACCATGCCATCTTTTTACACATTCACATTCATACACTGGACCTAACTGAATGCAAGAGATCGCATGCAAGTGCAGGGGATCTCCTCTAACCAATACTTATTCTTCAACTAACAGCAAACATGATTATCTGGTCATTATTCACATTCATATTCATAGGGTCTTGCTGCATGTGAAAAGCTATGGCTTTTCCTACATTAAAATAGTGACTAAGTTTGCTGTAAAGTATCTAACGACATCCTGAGCTTGTGAAAGATGCTGTGTAAAAGACAAGTCAGTCTTACTTTCTTTCATAAAGGCAGAATATACCAGTCTGTATTTCTGATCGGTGTTGTTTTTGTATTGGTAATGTCAGGAGTATCACAAGTCACCTTAACAGCCTGGCTGGATAGGAAATTGCGTCTTGATTATCAGCTAGTGTTGGAAACTGTGCACTTATGGGCTTCAGGCTGCACCCTTATGTCTTTTACAGTTTAATAGCCTGCCAACACTCCCTGTTCAGATTTAAACTTGACAGAATGACATTTAAAGGCAATCTAGCCACAAAACTGCAGGATGAATCCTGGAAAGGAAGAGGGAAAATGAAAGTAAAATAATTGAAAACAAAATTAATTGAATAAAAGAATCCCCTCACCGTGGATGCACTTTCGAGTGTCTAGGTGGTGACTGAGATTTTGATCTGGATCTTCTATGACGTGAATCTTCACGTTTGACATCCTTACGAGATTGATGTATCACTGTCCTGGAGCGGCTCCCAGACCGTGACCTGGGTCTGGTCTTGTGAGATACTTTAGCTGGGTCAGAAGATGGGGAATGTTGTTGTTGGACAATGCTGTGAGAATCTTTCACCTGCATGGCAAAAAGGATGACTGAAGGGGTGAAGAAATAATCTCAGCACCAAAAATTAGTAAAATGAAAAATAGCATGTTCCTGAATGTGTCCACTAGGTTAAGACAAGATTGAAGATGGTGTCTTGTAAGTGAAAGGTTAGTGCTTTCCATCACATGGTCCTCTAAAACATGCCAAGAAAATATAACCAATAGTAAGAGAAGTAATTCTGTGTTTAAAATCATGAAAAGTTTTGATAGTTACTGGCAATGGCTGAAGGGTTAACTACAAGGTCATTAGACAAAGAATCAGAGACAATATGGTGTCATAGAGATGTACAGCACGGAAACAGACCCTTTGGTCCAACTTGTCCATGCCGACCAGATATCCTAAATAAATCTAGTCCCATTTGCCAGCAGTTGGCCCATATCCCTCTAAACCCTTTCGATTCATATAGCCATCCAGATGCCTTTTAAATATTGTAATTGTACCAGCCTCCACCACTTCCTCTGGCAGCACATTCCATGCATGTACCACCCTCTGTGTGAAAATGTTGCCCGTTACGTCCCTTTCAAATCTTTCCCCTCTCACCCCAAATCTATGCCCTCTAGTTTTGGACTCTTCCACCCCAGGGAAAGGACTTTGTCTATTTACCCTTTCCATGCCTCTCATTTTATAAATCTATATAAGGTCACCTGTCAGTCTCTGACGTTCCACGGAAAATAGCCCCAGCCTATTCAGCCTCTCCCTATAGTTCAAACCCTCCCACCCTAGCAACATCCTTGTAAATATTTTCTGAACACTTTCAAGTTTCACAACATCCTTCCTAAAGCAGGGAAACAAGAATTACACACAGTATTCTAATGGTCTAATCAATAGTGGCCTAATCAATGTCCTGTACAGCTGTGACATGTCCTCCCAACTCCTATACTCAATGCACTGACCAATAAAGGCAAGCATACCAAACGCCTTCTTCACTATGCTATCGACCGGTGACTCTACTTTTAAGGGACTATGAACCTGCACTCCAAGGTCTCTCTGCTCAGCAACACTCCCCAGGACCTTACCATTAAGTGTATAAATCCCGCCCTGAATTGCCTTTCCAAAATGCAGTACCTCACATTTATTTAAATTAAACTCCATCTGCCACTCCTCGGCGCATTGACCCCTCTGACCAATGTCCCGTTGTATTGTGAGGTAACCATCTTTGCTGTCCACTACACCTCCAATGTTGGTGTCATCTGCAAACTTAATAACCACACCTCCTAGTTCACATCCATATCATTTATATAAATTTATCAAAAGACTTTTTCCCTTTATGAATGGTTAGGATTTATAATGCACTGGCTAATAACAGTGGATAGATTTAATAGATGCTTTCAAAAAGGGATAAATACAAAATAGATTTGCAGGGACATCCGGAAAAATCAAGACAGTGGCTCTAACAGCTCCTCAAGAAAGCTGACATTGACGATGGGCTGAATGGCTTCCTTTCGATTGGTTGATAAAATCAACAACTGCAAGTGTTGTGACGTCCCCAAATGGTGCACCAGATCTCGATTCCAGAGTGAAGATTGCAGGGTGATTTTTTTTTAATGCTTACTCCTACAGCAGTTTAATTATACAGGGCTGTTGAGCAGGAGATTTAAAAATCATTAGGGGCCTGTTCAGTCTAAATAAGAGTTGTGCCAGCTAGGCAGAAAGTAAAGTGGTTAATGGAATCACATTAAAAGAGTAAGGTAATGAAATGATTGTGGCACTTGAATTGGTTGTTTTCTGGAGGAGATTTGATCTGTTATGGAAAGATGGTTGTGCAGTTCCAATGTCACTGGATTAGTCATCAACAAGTCTAGTCTAACACTCGGAGGACAGCTCGTGGAATTTAAATTCAATTGACTAATCTGGATTATAAAGCATGTCTCAGTAACAGGGACTATGAAACTATTATCGATTGTTGTAAAAACCATCTGGTTCACAAATGCTCTTTGGGGAAGGAAATCTGCCATTCTTACCTCATCCGGCCTGTGTGAGAGTCCAGATCCTCGGCAATAATTTAAGTGCCTCTGACTGTCTTGCCGGCCTTCACTTCAAGTGAAGTTAAGGATAGGCAGCAAATGTTGGCCTTGCTATTGATGCCCGTGTCCCAGAGAAAAGAAATCGGTGAGCTGAATTTGCTGCAATCATGAAAGAATGATGACTGATCATGTTTCTTAACAGATTTATTAATGGTATGGACAGCTACAGAAGATGCAGCACTGCAATCTTAATAAATGATCCATTCTTAAAATATGAACTGGTTGTGATCAGGAACCTCTGCTAGAAGCTATAATACAAAATATCATATTGAGAGAATCATTCAATTAAATATTTGTGGTCTCAATCCACTCAAAAACAATACTAAAAGAGTCAGAAATAGCCACGAACCTTTAAGCCATACCCAGGCCGTTTCTTTGGAACAGATGTTGACGATGAATTTATAGACTTTTCATGCTTTCTGCAAAACATTTAACAAAGAAAAGTAAATATTTACATTTTTTTAAATAAAAAAAGCTTCTTTTCCACTAATTCAATACAAAGTTGCTCTCAACACATGCCTCCCAGTAAAACAGGGTCCTTGCACTTCTTGAATTTCACATTTCTCAACCTCAGATCATTGCGCACTTACCCATAAACCTGTAATTTTTTTCCCCCTCTTAATTAATTCAGCTAATTAACTTTTGATGACAATTTTGGATCTGTATTCACCACTCTTGTCAAGTCGTGCATTTCAAAACCTCACTGTTCATTCTGTGAAAGTTCTTCTCTTGCTGCTTCTGGCTCTTTTGTCATTCACTTCAAGTCTAGTTAATTAACTCTTTAGCCAATGGAAACAATTCCTGTTCACGTACACTGTAACGGAGCTGTTTATGATTCAATAATCTCCTGTTGGACTTCTCTGCTTGAAGAAGAACATCCTTAAACTTCTCCATGTAACTGTTATTCATCATCCCTGGAACCATTTTAATAACTTTCGTATCCTCTAAAAAGGTAGCATGGCCTCCCTAAAGTATGGTGCTCAGAATAAGACCACTATCCCATTGCTAGGACAGTCCTTATTTATTGATCCCTTACTTGGTGTGATGTTCGTTGTCACTGGAGCTGGATCGTCGATGCTTTTTGTGCTTCTTCTTCTTGTCCTTTTTCTTCTTTTCCGTTTTATCCAAGTTCTTTTGCAGCTTTAAAAAAGATGTCATAAACATATTTTTATTACATTATAATAATTTCTTTGATAATGGTTAAAATGCTTGAAAGAAGGGTGATAGAATATTCGTAGGAGATTTTGTGGCACAGCGGTAGTATCCCTACCTCTGAGCCAGGATACCCAGATTCAAGTCCCACCTGCTCCAGACGTGTGTAGTAACATCTCTGAACAGGTTGATGAGAAACTAGATTTTTTTCAGAATATTCATAGGACGAATGGAATTGTGTCAAAGGAGGTAGATTAACTGGAGATCTTTTACAAAGGGCCACCTTCTGTGCTCTATGATCTCAACAGTTCATGTCCAGGCTTGCAGATTTGTTTGAGCATTAGGTGGTTGTAACAAATCCTGGTTACGGTTTGCCCAAAATGTAACTCTTTACCTGATTCTGAATACAGACTGTAATGGCTTCTCCCATGCTACAGATGCATTAAATAAAACAAGAATAAAAAGCACTATATTTTATTTAACACAATAAATCCCAATTGCTCAACCACTAAACACAACCTTGCATGAACTCAAGCACATTGACCAGAAATATCCCAGAATCAATCACAGGTCTGTGCAGCGATCCCTTTCATGATCGCCACATGGTTGAGTTCAGAGGATGAGTATCAGATAAAGAAAGATTCCGCTCCATCTGAGATACAGTCCCTGACTGCCCACTTTCCATATCTAAGTCCACATCCAAAGAATGGCACTTGTGGAAAATGCAAGGCAGGGGAAGATGGCAGTGGAAACCCATCACACTACAACACCTTCAAGACACCAAGGATGAAAATATCAGGACAGGAACTAGTAAACGTAAAAATAAGATGCAGAAAAACGTCATATCTTTCAGCACTTCATAGAACTTCAGGGTTTGAAAGAAGATTTGTAGCTTGGGTGCACGTTGTAGATGTTGGTGTGTTCACCGAGTTGGGAGGTTTGATAGCAGACGTTTCGTCCCCTTACTAGGTAACATCCTCAGTGCTGGGGACGAAATGTCTGCTATCAAACCTCCCAGCTCAGCGAACACACCGACATCTACACCTTCATAGAACTGTTCTCAATACAAAACTAAAGTTAATTTTTCACCCTTTGTGACATTAAATCTGAATACAAGTACTTTTTTTTTGGAAATCTGCTAAGAATTATATACAAACTTGCCTAACTTCTGCAGGCTTGCATTCATTCAAAATAGCCAGCTGCAATTTTAAAATTACAACTCAAAGAATACAGGTGGTTTACAAGTATGAAGAGAAAGAAGATTTGATGATATCAGGTTTTTTTTCTTTTCAGGTATTCAGGGACGGCCAATATTTTGAACAGTTCTGATTTACAATATTTCAGGTCATTCCTTTTTGTAGAAGAAGATAGTTCAGTCACATTCATCATTTAAGGGGGTATTTATTTATACTTGGGTTGCAGTTATACTCAGCTTGAGGCAAAAGGAATAAATCCTGCTTAATGCTTATGATTTACCAGTGGAAAGAATCACACAGGTGATCAAATTAAACACTAGTTTAAAATGTTCACTAGCAAGGTCACTAATAAGTGTGAAGGGGCGCAGGATTAAAAAACGGGTAAATTGAATACATCAGGAAGCTCTACTTACTATCTCTCTGATCATCTTCATTTTCATGGGATTAGATAAAACTTCTCTCTTCTTCTCTTCTTCACGTTTCCTGGAAGAGCCAGTTTAAAAATAAATAATATAAGTAGCTTCTGTTAATGAAGTCAAAATAAAATGGGTAAAGCAATTAACCAGGAAATTACAGTGTTCTGCATTCTTCTTAGATTCTACACATTCTTATGAAATAACAGGGTAATCTCTTCCTCCTCCTCTGCGCACAAGAGTCTACAAGTGGTTGCTATAGTTGACATGACTTGACAGCTCAGATGTTCCCTTCCCTTCTATGAAGGAAATCTTTATTAGGTGAGAATACAAACCCAAAACAGCCATGAAAATGCATCCTGCTCATACCTTGCAGCTTGCTACAAGCTACTGACTTTTCTATCACCATTACGTTCAACACTCTCCAAAAGACAGCTCCAGCTGACATGCAGCCTACCCAATGAAATAGCTAAGAACAATAGACATAAGGAGGCTATTTGATGGTCAGTTTCAAACATTTCATTTTTATTTCTAAAACAAAACCATGGGCTCATATATCCTAATTTTGGAATCCCCTCCAGTCTAAATGATCGCCAACATTTCTACATTCCTCCAATTCTGAAAGCTTGTGTATCCACGATTAGAACTGATCCACCATTAGCAACTGTGCCTTTCTTACTGCCTGGACTCAAAGCTCTGGAATTCTATCCCCAATTCTCTCCACTTGTCTAACTCTCTCCTGTTCAAAGACGCTTCTTAAACTCTCTTTGACTACACTTTTGGTCACTTGCCTGTGCATCCCTATGTAGTTTGATGTCAAATTTTGTTTGCAAGGCTCCTGCTAAGTGCATTTGGATATTTTGGGCACATTTTACATGCAGGTTTTTGTTACAAAGGGCATTCCAACTGATTCCCAATACCAACATAGGGACTTGTCAAGAGAGAAAATCTTTTTGCATTGAAGTGAACTTTAGGATGTTTTTCTAACACCACCCCACAAAAATATATTGATATTATCCACTACAGTTCTGCAACAGTCAGCTGAGATTAGCTAACACAACACAGAATGAACATGTCCAGTAAGTTTGGGACAAGATCATCTCAATCTGTATACTTCAGTTCCACCACTTGACATCTTAGATTTTATCTCTAAGTCTGAGTTAACATATATTGAGTAGCGAACAACTTCTCCCACCTGATCATAAAGAGTGGATCTTCTCGTATCTTAGATGCCATATCCAATGCAGAGTTAGCCCCTGTTGCTGTAAATATGGAGCCAGGCAACAGCCCAGTCTCAGAAGAAGGCCCAGACTCTTCATCCACCATCTTGTCTGTGGCATATTTGTCAATGGGTCTACCAAGCAAGTATTCCTCCTTGTTCACCATACTGCTAGGCCCTTGATACATCCAATCAAGCCTGTCGGACTTTTTCCTGCAGACAAAAAAAGTCAACACTATGTCAGTTTTGCAGCACAAAGAAAATTGAGAAGGCAGCCATATTTCTGCAGGAGTCTTTAAGTCAAGAGACTGTTCCACTGTACCATGCAGACAACATATATAAATTCACCACGGAAATATTCAAAAATGGAAAGGTCATAGAATTTGCAAAGGAGGTTGTTTTCTAAACTTCACTTTCATGGGACATAGGCAACATGACAAGCCCAGCGTCTGTTGCCCATCCATAACTGCCCTTAAACTGAGTGCTTTGCTTGGCCATTTTACAAGGCAATTAAGAGTCAACCGTACTGATGTTGATCGGAATATGCACTTAAGCCTGACCAGGCAAGGATGGTAAATTTCCTTCCTTAAAGGATATTAGTGAACCAGAAGGACTTCACAATAACCAATGATAGTATCATGGTCATTGCTGAGACAAGTCTTATACTACAAATTTAACAATTTGCATTTAAAAAATACCAGCTGCTGTGGTGGAATGTGAACCCATTTCCCTAGAACATTATCCTGGGCCTCTGAATTACTACTCCGATGATATGAACATGAGACCGCCATCTTCACCTTTCCCATTCCTCTTTTCCCCAATCAGCTCATCATGCCTGTATGAAAGGGCTGTCAAAAGAATCACCCTCCCCGCAGCTTTCTCCCCCTTATCTGGTGATTCCTTTTGGAATGTAATTTAAAACACTGTACTCTGGATACCAACCATTCTGACAGTGGAAAGAGTTTAGTCTTATTTATTCTATCAAAACATTTTATGATATTGAATACCTCGATCAAATCTCCTCTTAACATTCTCTGCTCAAAGGAGAATCCCTAGTTTTTCAGTGGCATTTGGCCCAATTCTAATGAATCTGACCTGCAATTTTACCTAAGTCACAAAGCAAGAGTGCCCAGCATTGCAAACAATACTCCAGATAAATGGGCCATCCAGATGCCTAAACAGTGACTTATAAAGGTTTGGCTTAACTTTTTTGGACTTTGATGCAGGTAGGGGTCAATACTTCAAGATTCTAGTACATTTTTTCATAAATGGTTGGGTGAGAGTTTATGTTTTTTTTTCAGTTGTTGTATCACATACTACAAACAAATCAAGGCAAAGAAAGTAAAAGAACTCTTTTTAAAAACATCTTTAGTATGGCAGAAAGTGTTCAGTACAGAGAACTGTTAAGTAATACACTTTGGGAAATACATTCTAAATGGCACAATTTTGCAAGGGGTAGATGATCATGGAGACCTTGTGGTTCATTTGCACACTCTAAAAGACAGCAGGAAACTTGACAAGGTAGTTCAAAAAGCATTTGTATTATTTGGATTTCAACATTGAGGACCAGAATATAAATGCAAAGAGATCATGCTAGAAGTTTATAAATCATTAGTTGGTTGTAGCTGACGTTTTCCAACAGTTCTGGGCACCAATTTTGGGAAATATATAAAGACCATTGAAAATGTTTCAATGAGGTTTACAAAACAACAGCAATGATAAGTGAGATAACAACGTGTACAGCTGGATGAACACAGCAGGCCAAGCAGCATCACAGGAGCAGGAAGGCTGACGTTTCGGGCCTAGAAATTTCAGTTTTGTAGAGATATCAGAGAAGCTGGGATTGTTTTCCTTACAGCAGAGATGGGGAAGGAAATAGCATACAAGAGGTTTCAAAAGGTCAACAAGTTTTTAACAGAGAAATACAATTCTATCTGACAAGTGGATCAACAATCAGAAGTCACAGATTTATAAGTATTACCAAAAAGCTCCAGAGGGAAGCTGAGGTGAATATTTTTCACAGGATCTGGAAGCCTCTACATGAATAGGTAATAGAAGTATCGGATTTGAGGGTAACAAACATCTAGTGCACTGACAAAAAGGAGGTGAGACCAAGCAATATTACTGTCAAAAAGCCAGCGCAGGTACAACAGGCAGAATGACCTTTTGTGCTGTAAGAGTTTATGATTCAACACGTTACAGTTGCAAATTATGCAGGATAGTTAGTTATTTTAAGATATTGAGCTTTATGCAAAGTTGAAAGACAGACTTGCATTTTATAAGGAACAAAAACAAAGTTGCTGGAAAAGCTCAGCAGGTCTGGCAGCATCTGTGAAGGAGAAAACAGAGTTAATGTTTCGGGTCCGGTGACCCTTCCTCAGAACATTTTATAAAGTGCTTTTCATACCCATCAGACATTTTGAAGCATTCCAGTGATTTTCGTTGCAATCCAAAGGAATTCCAAGGGATCTTTTGCATCCATCCAGGCAGGCAGATGGGGGTCCAGTTTAACATCTTGCCCAATATTGCTCTTGCATTTTGAACTCCTCCTGTTCCCTATTTTGCAGACCTCTCAAACCTCACAACCATGTCACCAACTTACTTAACAGCACCGCTGTCCTCTGCGTAGCGCTGCATCTCCTCACGAGCTCGCTCCTCACGAAGCTCCTTCTGAAGCTCCTCAATCTTTTTCTTTTCTGCTTCATGTTTCTGTTCTGCTTTCCACACACGTTCAACATTTTTTAAAGTCTGCGGGTGCCAACTTTTCTTTAGATTCTGAAAGTGGCAAGCAGAAGAAATTAACTTGATTTTCTTTCATGCATCAAAAAGATTTCATACAAACAAAAAGCAGAAGACCAATTTACAAGCTGAGAGAACAACTCAATATGTTTCATGGAACTTTAGATTTTCTTTCAAAAAGGTACTGGGTTTGTTTTCACGTGAACACTTCCCATGTTTTGCTCCAATATTACTTTCTTCATTCATATCGAATGATTATTCCCCAAAATAAGGGATCAATGCCAAGCATATTTTATTCTTCCAAACTGCTCCGAGATTGAATAAATTTACTTTATCAGTAAAATGCCAAAGTGCCACAAACAGTAAACAACAGCGACCACCAGTGATCCAACGACAGAAAAGGCTCAAGGGGTTGAATGCCATGCTCCAATTGCTATGTTCCATAGACCCTGTTTGTGTCCATTCCGAAAAGCTTGTGGTATCTCAGACTGAATAACAGTTCTGTTGGCAATGGAAGACTTCCTCAGTACAGCTCTGAGATCTAGATTATGCACTTAGATGATAACCCATAACACTACCTCTCCCCTCCTCTCTTTCCATCTTCTTATTCTCCCTGTCCCCATTCTCTACCTTCCCTTTTTGGTCCTCTTCAATTTTCTTCCTGTCAACTCTTACTCCTTCCCACCCATCTCCATCTCTCCTTATTCACACTCTCTCCTTCCACCTCACCCCACTTCCCCACCGCTTTCATTTCACCCACTTTCTCCCCCTGCTAATTCATTCTCTATACTTTCCCCATCCCCCACGACTTCTGCCCCCAACCCTCTTACTTTCTTCCCCATTTCCCCCTCTGCCAATTCATTATCCATCTCTCCCTTACCCCCCTCCCCCCTCTATCCCTTACCCCACACCCCCCTCCCCCCTCCATCCCTTCCCCCCCCCCCCC
>NC_063361.1:31844961-31871594 GCF_021869965.1 Rhincodon typus | reverse complement strand
CCCTCCCTTTACCCTCCTCCCCTCCCTCTCCTCTTCTCCACCTGTTGAAAGAACTGCGCTGCTGCTGTAGGCCTCAGCCTCCAACTAAATTAGACATCGGCTCTCTCAGCCCTCACCCTCTCCCCGGGCCGACATCTCCTCTCTCGCCGCAAATACTCACCAAATCCCCGCCGCCCATCGCGACTCCAACAGACCCTCCGCCACTTCCAGGCCCCGCAGCTCCTGGATCAGGAACCTCCGCCGCTGCTGCCCCCTGGGCTGGAGGGCGCCAAAACCGTGCAACTACTGCTCACCAGCAAAGAGATTCAAAAGTTTGTAAACTCCGAAAGTTTTTTTTCCCCCAGGGCTGCTAGAAGCAGTGGCCTCAATGTTGAGTTCAACCATTTTAACTCATGAACTCTGCTTCATTTTGTTTTGCATTAGAAAATAAGCTCATTCGACCGTTCAAGCCTCCTTCGCCAGTCAATATAAAAATTGTTGATCTGATGTGATCTTAACTTCTCTTTCCTTCCTGTCATTCATAACCCATGTCCTCCTTACCCATAAAAAATAGCCGCTTACATCAACCTCACATAAATTCAATTGTGCAACTTCCACTGCTCACTGCAAGCCAGCCACTTTGTACTTGCATTCCAGATGGATCTTGAACCGACAGAATCTTGACAGGTGAGAATGCTAACAGGTGAGTTTCTGAAGAAGGGTCCCACCCGAAACGTCAGCTTTCCTGCTCCTCTGATGATGCCTGGCCTGCTGTGTTCATCCAGCTCCACACCTTGTCATCTCTAACAACAGCAGTGGAAAGCTTCAGCGGAAGATCTTTCTCCGCACCTTTGGAGATGACGGATGGAGAATGTTATGAAAAGCCATGATCCACCCGTCTCAGCTCCGTCTGCTTTTATTGCCTTGATGAGCAAAAATTGTCGAGTAACAAATGCTAAGCTGTGTTCCCAGGTCAAAAGCAGTTGTGATTCGACTTCAAGTCAGGATCAGACTTAAGTATGTTATAAACATAATACCCTAACATTTATGACTCACCTAGAACGTACTTTGCTGTTTTGATTTGCTTTAATTACATAGAATTTACAGCCACAGAAATTGTCCGTACAACTCACATAGTCCATGGTGGCATTTGTGCCATACCTGAGACTTCGCCAATGCTCCTTATCACACTTTACCAGCATAAACTTTCTGTTCATTTATCTCTCATCTATTCATTTCGCATCCCATTTATTTGTTTGTGTGTTATTCATTGCACCTACTCTTTCTGATAGCTTCATATTCTAACCTCTCTCTGGGGGTTGGCGGTTTGGGGGTTAGGGGGTGGACTAAAGAAGTTCTGCTTTTATTTATTGGCAAGTCTTTAATATTTATTGCTATTCGACTGGTCTGATAGTGAAAGAGAAAATTTTCAAGTTGCCACAGGATTTTTGTTTTGCACAGTTCTCAATCCTGCAGCTCATACAGCATGGAAAGAGACCTTTTGGTTCAACCAGTCCATGTGAAACATAATCCCAAACTAAACTAGTCCCACCTGCCTTCTCCTGGATCATATCCATCCAAACCTTTCCTATTCATGTCCTTATCCAAATGTCTTTGAAATGTTGTAATTGTACCCACATCCACCACCTCCTCAGGAAGTTCATTCCACACGTGCACAACCCTCTGTGTAAAAACATTGCCCCTCATGTCTTTTTTAAACTTCTCTCCTCTCACCTTAAAAATATACCCCATAGTCTTGAAATACCCCAGCCTAGGGAAACAAACAACCACCATTGACCCTATATACCCTTCATAATTTTATAAACTTCTATAAGATCACCTCTCAACCTTCTACGCTCCAGTGAAAAAAATCCCAGCCTATCCAGCTTTTCATATAACTCAAACCTTCCATACCTGGCAACATCCTGTTAAATCTCTTCTGAACCCTCTCCAGCTTAATAATATCTTTCCTATAATTGGGCGACCAGAACTGGACACAGTACTCCTGAAGAGGCCTCACCAATGTCCTGTACAACCTCAACATGACTTCTCAACTCCTACACTCAAAGGACTGAGCAATGAAGGCAAGCATGCTAAATGCCTTTCATCCATACTGTCTATATGTCATGCAAACTGCAAAGAATTATGCACCTGAACCCCTAGGTCCCTCTGTTCTACAACAACACCCAAGGCCGTACCAGTAATTGTATAAGCCCTACCTTTGTTTGTTGTACCAAAATGCAATACCTCACATTTATCCAGATTGAATTCCATCTGCCGTTTTTCAGCCCACAACTATTTGATCAAGATCCCTTCATAATCTTAGAAAACCTTCTTCACTGTCTACGATGCCACCAGTTTTGGTGTCATCCACAAACTTACTAACCATGCCTTCTATATTCTCATCCAAATAATTTATATAAACGGCAAACAAAAGAGGACCCATCTGTCTCCTGCCATTAAGCCAATTATGTATCAAATTGGCAAGCTGACCCTGAATCCCATGTGACCTAACTTTACCAATTAGTTTACCATGCAGAACCTTGTCAAAGACTTTACTAAATTCCAAATAAACAACATCTACTGCTCTTCCCTCATCAATCTTTTTGGTAACTTCCTCAAAAAACTCAGTCAAGTTTATGAAACATGAATTTCCTCGCATAAAACTGTTCTGACTATCCCTAATCAATTTTTGCCTCTCTAAATGTCCATAAAACCTATCTTTTATAAATCACCTCCAACAAATTTACCCACAACTGAAGTCAAACTAACAGATCTATAGTTCCCTGTTAATATAGAGTTTTACGGCATGGAATCAGACCTTTTGGTTCAACTCGTCCATGCCAACCAGATTTCCTAAACTGATCTAGTCCCATTTGCCAGCATTTGGCCCATATCCCTCTAACCCTTCCTATTCCTGTACCCATCCATCAAATCCCACACCAGGATTTGACAGCCAAGGAAGGCATGTTTATTATGCAGTCAGATTGGTTGAGCATCAACTTGTCAATCCTTTTAAATGTTGTAATTGTACCCACCTTCAGCACTTCCTCTGGCAGCTTATTCCATACATGTACCACCCCTTGTGTGAAAAAGTTGTCCCTCAGATCCCTTTTAAATCACTTTAAACCTATGCCCTCTAGTTTTGGACTTCCCCTTCAAAAGTAAAGACATTAATGATAGAATGCAACACAGAACACAACAAGAGCTTGTGTGTACAGTCTCCAAACACATTTTCCTGGCTGACCAGGATACTTACTGCTCTTACCACCTGCCATAGAAATATTGGAAGGAATTATAGATCGACGTTTAAACCATTTGTCAACATTATGAGTACACTTCTGTCGCTATTGAGTCCTGGAACAGGACTAGAACACAGAGCTTCTAGTTCACAGGTATGGACACTACCCACTTCGTTACAAGACATTGGACAAAATATATTGCTTGAGTCACACATTTCTAATAAATTTGTTTCAAATTATTCCATGAATTTCTGGTGAAGTGTTGAGAAAGGTCCAGCAAGAGGAGTCCTATTTCTCAAGTTCTATGTTGTTGTCCTGAATGCAAAAATGCAGCTGACTCAAAAAGCTATACCCCTAATGGATCCACCTCACAGGAAATGGTTATTATTAAAAAGGAACAAAAC
The DNA here is from genome assembly GCF_021869965.1 of Rhincodon typus. Classification (NCBI taxonomy): domain Eukaryota; kingdom Metazoa; phylum Chordata; class Chondrichthyes; order Orectolobiformes; family Rhincodontidae; genus Rhincodon; species Rhincodon typus. The sequence goes on along the minus strand of NC_063361.1, from coordinate 31,867,969 downwards.
TGAGTGCAATCAAAGTTGGGTCATCTGCCCATTTTGTAATGATATCACCTTCCTAGATCATAAAAGAAGTAAACATTTGTATTTATAGTGTTTTATCACATTGTCAAAAACATACCTAAGTGCTATTGTGTAAACTGAAGACTTATAGAGTTATAATTTATATAGCACTTTTCATGACATCATAAAACACTCACAGCCAAAGTACTTTTCAAGTGTAGTTACTGATGTTCTGAAAGACAGCACCTCCAATAGTACAGCATTCCTTCAGCACCACACTGGGGCATCAGCCTACATTTTGTGTTCTGCTATGGTAGGACTTGAAACTACAACCTACTAAATCAAAAGCAAGCGTTTTACTTCCAGAGTCTCACTGATGTGTAAACAGATGTGTCAACCTTTTTTTGAAGGTGTAGACTGAGGGAGGAATGTTGACTGAGGTATCAGGAAAATAGCATCACATTAACCCGAAGAGACAGACAGTAACTCATTTAAGGCTTAAACTATGTGGGCCCGAATTCCAAACCCAGGAGCTTGTGTGGTCAGGTAGTGTTGTGGCACAGTGGGTAGTGTCCCTGTCTCTCAGCCAGAAACTCCAGGTTCAAATCCCACTCCAGGATTTGAAAGCCAAGGAAAGCATGTTCATTGTGCAGTTAGCTCGGTTGAACATTAAGTTGTCAATCCTTCCAGCTTACATCTTGGTCAGCCGTGTGATGGAGAGAAATTGGTTTCTCTACCTTCTCTAACCAGAGGTCCAGATTACAACATGCAAACAACTTAGAATCCTCAGGGGGCCAGATTGTTCTGTTGACTGGAAGGCCATTGTGAACCAGATTGCTGTACCATACCAGTATTATATTCAATTCCTGCTCCGCTTGTGATGGATTCAGGACCTACCTCCTTTTCCTACCTTTCGTGGTTGCATGTTGGACCTGTCTTTGGTCATAGAACTCAAGAAGAGCAGCTGTAGGCCTGGAACCCACAAAATATCCAAGCCAGAAATACACAGTGTTCAATGTGACCATAGCTGGTGTATATAATAATTCCATCCACCTGCCATGACGTTATATCCTCTTACACCCTTGTCCAGCAAAGATTGTTGAATGATGATGACAAATGGTGAGGTTAGGGTTAGCACCTATTAGGTGTAACCAGACTGAAAGATACTTAAAATAAATGTGTAAGCTCTTCAGGCAGAGATTGTCTTCATATGTCACAACCTATTGATTCCAAATTGAAAATAATAAGCTTATTTTAAAATTCCATGCAAAGAAAAATTTAACTTTTTCAATTTCTCTTTTATCTGCACCATTTCAGATGGTGCTAAAAGGTCATGATTGGGCATATTTTCACAGGTGTCACCTAGCTCCAAGTAGCTGATCATATGGGAGGCTAGTCAGTATGAGTGGCAACAGTTGAGTATGTCATTGACAACATTGAAAAACAAAACCAGAAATTTCTGAAATAACTCAGCAGGTCTGGCAGCATCTGTGGAGAAAAAACAGAGTTAATGTTTTGAGTCCAGTGACCCTTCTTCAGGACAGCTCAGATCAATGAAGAAGTGTCACTGGACTCGAAATGTTAACTCTGCAATTGCTGTTTTTGTTTGTTTCAGATCTCCAACATTTTATTTTATTGACAACATTGACCCTGCCTTACATAGGATTTACAGAACAGAATAAGATCATTGGCCTGGTTGGTCAGTTTTTATCCAAGCGGTAATTTTTCTGTTTATGTCAGAGTTGTTAACATGACCTGAAGATAACCACAACTGTTCAAAGCAAGAGTTTCCCTTGACAAAAGAGAGGTATCAAATGCAGAAATACATGGCTCAAATAAAATACATAGTTGCAAAATCCTGCCCTTACACACATGCTTTATTTTAGGATCTAAGGAGTTTTTTTTTGATCACATTCAATATTTTGTTTACAATGACAGATTTTGCTTGATAATCACAAAGGGATCACATTCAATTTGTTTGCTTAAAAGAGGTGACTTGCTTGAAATACCAACTAAATTAAAAACATAGCGATTGATGGATTGATGTTTCATTCTTCCAAAATATCGAATATCATCTATTGTCCTTGTAAAAAAAATACGCACTGCAGCTGATGTTAAAGTTCATGACTTAAAATGTTGCTCTTTTGTCTGTTGTAATTTACACGTATGCTAATGCAATGGGAGATCAGTAACATTCCCAAAATTGGAAGGCTTTAGTCTCAGGCCAGGTGTGTTTCTTCTGAATCCAAACCTTCCATTGTATCCATCTATCGGTCTGAGATCTGCCAAAAATCCTCGGTGACCAACTATTTGATCATATGAATGACCTGTAAAATCAATAAATGCAGAATAAAACCAAGTGTCTTATTGAGTTTTACAAAGAACCTATAGCCAGTCAACTCTAGTCGTCCATGTCAGCAGTTGTTCTTCAATTTGTTAATTCCACCTATTAACCATTTCCCAAAGTTCTTTCTCTGTCATGTGTGCATCAAGCCTCCTTTTAACTGTGTTAATGCTATCTTTATCAATCGCTGTATCTGGCAGTGAATTTTGCCTTTACCACTTTCTGGGAAAGAAATACCCCCTTGATTTTTTTTGCTTGACTTATCAGTAGCTCTTATATTTATGCCCCTACCCCTCATCATCTTGCACTCACCCACAAATGACATAATTCCTCCAAATCCTTTCTACTGAACCTGTCATAGTTAAAGAAGGCCTCTGTCATATCTTTCTGTCTTGCATTCATCAGGATTTAAATGCAAAAAAACAGACTTCAAAAAGGGTTTTCATTCATCAGTACCATTAGGAGTAGGCCTATGGCTTATTGAATCTGCTTCCATAATTTATGTTAATCATGGCAATGCTACCTGCCTAAGCTGAAATTTCCACCTTTCTTCAAAAACAGAAAATATTGGAAATGCATGTTAGTTTGCATTCTTAAGAGAAAGGGTGGTTCATAATGATTCAGATGCGGAACATTCCATAATTTTTTGCTCTTGTGGAATAATTTTATCTTTGAGGATTGTTTTAGAAGCTCTCAATATGTTCCAGAATTCTATATATCTCTTTTTATTTCAGATGACTTCTCTTATGTCTACATGTCAGTTTGTTCCAAATACTTAACAACCTTTTGTGTGAAGGGAGTTAACCTGACATATTCCAATCGTTGGTTTTGCTAAGATTCTAAATCGTGACCTTACGAGCAAGGACCTTCTGGAGTGCCATAGTGCTTCTATTGTCACTCTGTCTGAAGTCAGCAAACTCAGCACAGATGGGGGTCTGAGTTAGGGATTTTTCTATTCTCTATGATTCAATTATACACCGGGCAGTGTTATCCTTTGAATCTTAAAAGGAAGACACTTTTGATAAGACCTCAACAATGAGTGACAGTGATCGGGATTGCCAATATGCTACACATTGGGCCTTGTTAGTTGTTCATTATTTGTCACTGCAATCTTTCCCAAGTCGCTCCGAGCTACCAATAATTATCAGGATCAAAAATTATGAAGTAAATGTCTGCAATCTCCCGCAGTTTTATCTCACCTCATTTACAAAAATAAAGTCTTTTCACTGTCTTTGCATGTCACCTTGTTTCCAAAGGGGTGACACAACACCTGACAGAAGCAGATAATGAGACATTTCATGGGACAATGATAATCAGACACACGCTGTTGCTATGTCATGTTGCTAGGCACCAAATAACCTCATGTGTCATTGAATTCAGTGGCTATTATCTAAACCCCCTGGGAACAACCAACAGAACATTAATGTGTACACTGGATTCTGTCTGCAGAAAGCAAAGGTATTTTGTTTTTCCCACCAGTAACCTCATTCTGAGAATGCAATTCTTCTGTAAGCAACTACAGGCATTTTTTAATGCAATATTGCAGTAATTAGATTCTTTCATGCTGTGCTCATCTCACCACAGAAAATCACAATGAAATTAAAATGTTCCTTGGGATCCACAATTCCTCATCATGGGAATCTTTTTAGTTATTTATTTTGTGTTGAAATGAAAATTGAAATGAGAGTGTTAGAAAATTGAATACTGTCCATTTCAAACCTATCAATATCAACACCCACATTTAGAGCTTTGGTCACATTGATTATCTTGGACATTCTTTATGAACCTTCGTTGTAAATGCATTTGTCACATGAATAAAGTGACAAAGTTCACGTACTCTAGAGGAAGTTCATTTCTTTGTAAAAGCAAATGTTTTTGCTTTGACTTATTTTGTTGTGTTCAGGCTCAAAAAAAACTTTGGAAAATTCCTATCGCAGAAAATGCATTAAGCTCATCATTCATTTGATTTCATTTGACAGAAGCTTCCAGATGGAAGGAACTTTGAAACTAATCAAGCAGCAGCAAAATATTGCAGATGCTGGAAATTTGAAGTAAACACAGAAAATGCTGGAAATATTCAGCAAGTTAGATAGCAACTGCAGGGCGAGAAACAGAAACAATGCGTCGGGTTGATAAATTTTTAGCAGAACTGCAGCTTTCTTTTCCATATTTCAATTTATTCATTTTCAGAACTGTCATGTTCACTGCACATGGTCTAAATTAAGATGCTGATCACATTTTCATCATTTTTTTTTCAAAATCTGTTGTAACCTCTGCAAACTTAAACCGTCTGGGAGCACTTTTGACCAAACAGTATTTTAATTATGGATTACATAAGGGACATTAAACAGTGGTTAGTTAGAAGCTGTAACAAATAGACACAATCAGTATTTTAGTGGTCAGATGTTTTCAGAACTCATGGGGTTAAATTAATTATCAGCTGCCATGATTCTGAAAGAATATTGCCTTCACCACGGCCATTTAAGCCTAATGTGCTCCTACAACCTCTAGGAATAATTATAGCACACAAACCAACAGCCACACTTCGCCAGCTACTCTCAAAGATGAGAGACCCCATACCTACAATCAGCAGGATGAGTATGATATATCAAATACCACGCAGCAACTGTGAGAGGCAATACATTGGACAGACGGGCAGGAAACTCACTGCCAGGATACACAAACACCAACTCGTAGCAAAACGGCACAACCAACTTTCCCTCATTTCTATTCACTCCGACAAAGAAGGACATCAGTTTAACTGGGACAATGTAACACTACTAGGACAAGCAAAACAAAGACAAGCACGAGAATTCCTGGAAGCCTGATTTTCAACCACTGGTGCCATAAACAAAAATGTTGAAATAGCCCCCATCTACATACCACTACATGGCAAAACTGGAAACAGAACTACCCAGCATAACAGACTGGATCATATAAATTCAGAACGGAACAGAACAGCAGCACTTCAAAGGAGGCTAGACAGCTCTGAAGATGTCACCCAGAAGGGGGATGAAATGTTTGCATGAAAACCAGTCAGCACGGCAAACCAAGCAACAATTCCAGCCACAATCCAAGCTACAGATCTTTACTAAAACATTAAAGCTTAATATTTCAGCTGAAGGGCAGGTGTTAAGGTATTATAATTTTGGGGGTATGTTAATATAGTTTTGTCATTTCTATCTATATCTAAGAGACATCATCCTTGCTAACTACATTTTCCCCTCATTCTGACTGCGGTAAAACCAAGGCTCATTATACTGTCTGTGAATGGATTAAAATTATGCAACTTCTTGCTTTTCCAGTTTGCTCTCCTGTTTATAATTTGTCGCAATTAAAACTTTAACTTACGTAAGAAGTATTCCACGGAAAACAAGACCACTGTCAACTTGGTTCTGCCATCCTGCTAGTCGCATGATACATTGACAGAGTCGTTCACAGATCATAGCAATTAAACACTACCTAGGTATTAGTTAGTGATTTACCACATTATCTGTTGAACATTTTCATCCTTGTAGTATCTTGCCAGGTGGACTGTGGTCCTTTAGTTATGTTTCTCAAATACTGGAACCTCCCAAAATATTGGACAATTCAGGATAATCTTTCTGTGGGATTGCTGGACTGGAACTAGATGGACTGGAACTATGCTGGGTTAGATGCTGCTTGAAGTCAGGTATCATAGAATCCCTACAGTGTGGAAATGGGCCATTCGGCCTAACATGTGCACACTGCCCCTCCGCAGAGCATCCCATCCAGACCCACCCCCACCTCCACATCCCACGTCTACACCTCCACATCCCACGTCTAACCCACCTAACCTAAACATCCCTGGACACTATGGGCAATTTAGCATGGCCAATCCACCTACCCTGCACATCTTTGAACTGTGGGAGGAAACTGGAGCACCCAGAGGAAACCCACGCAAACACAGGAAGAACATGCAAACTCCACACAGACAGTCACCCGAGGGTGGACTCAAACCCAGGTCTCTGGCATTGTGAGGCAGCAGCGCTAACTACTGGGCCACCGTGCCACCTCAGTACTCAGTGATTTGAAACATACCGAAAACGAAATTGCTGGAGAAACTCAGTAGGTCTGTCAGCAACTGTGGAGAAAAAAGACAGTTAGCATTTCAAGTCTGGTGACCCTTCTTGTTTCTGAAGAAGTGTCATTAGATTCAATATGTTACCTCTGTTTTTTTCTCCATATTTGCTGCCATTCCTGCTGAGTTTCTCCAGCAATTTTTTTGTGCATTTCAGATCTACATTTCTTTGTTTTATCACTTTCATGATTTTTCTTGGATCTAACCCTTAGTTGTAAAATTTTTTCTACAAACAAATCCACTTCCTATCCGTTTGAAATGTTGGATCCACACTTAAAACAGAATCAATACATTTTATAACAAGACTATTTCTAAGAAGGTATAAAATGATGTACCTGCTCCATACATATTTCTTTTGCGAAGGTACCTTTGAGCTGGTCCATATTTGTAAAAATAATCCACAAGCCAGCCATTGCTTGATGTCCCACCATGATCCTAACAAAAATTATTTATTGATTAAATTGTCAAAATGAGTTGAAATAATAAATGAAATAGCCTTCCTCATTCCAGCCAGCCCCACTGAAAAAGAACAGAAATGTAAAACAATGATGGGGAATGGTTAGCAAATTGCATTTGAACCCAATCCGAAGACAAGGGTGAATTCTGTCTGCTAACTGGTCCCCTTTACAGCGAATGCAATCCATTCTTTTCATTAACATATCAAATGCATTTAACTGAAGTAAAGAAAAGCTATAGAAATGACAACTGACATACCAAAAAAAAAATGAAACCAAGTTTGTTCAATGTCTCAGAAAATACAGAAATTGAACACCTGAGTGACACAGACCAGGCAAATTACAGATTTCTGAGATAACAAGGTGTAGAGCTGGATGAACACAGCAGGCCAAGCAACATCATAGGAGCAGGAAAGCTGACGTTTCAGGTACAGATTTCTTCTTGTTTTGCCCTAGTATTGGTGACAAGGAGTACTATGCTCGGCTTCACCATTGTGAATTAAGAAGTGCAAAAAACCAGCCAGGAATCTATTCAACAACTGCTGCTAAAAATGTGTATGGGTGGGTTTTCCGTGTGGACCACAGCAGTTATTTATTCTAATAATCTGGAGGTTAGATTTATAACCTGATAGACTAATAGTGTAGCATGATATTATATCATTTAACTACCAATACAACTGGAAATCTAAATTAAATTAATCTGGAACAAAAACCTAGGATCAATAATGGCAACTATGTAACCACTGGTCTGTTGGAAAAATCAATTTTTTGGGCTACAGATAGTCTTTGCTCATTCATCAATAGTGGATCACTGGAATTAATTACTAGAGGAGTCCATTGCTGTCCAATCATATCTTTAAGAGAGGGAAAAAAAGTATTTGGCGCAGTTGGTTTTTAACTGAGCACAGGACTAACCCAGAGACAAAGGAAAAGAATAGGATGTAAAGGAAGAAGAAACACTCAAAGAAGGCAAAAGAGGAAGAAATCAGAGTTAACTGAAACAGAAAATAAAAACAAAATAACAACCAGATAACCTGAGCAGCAAACATATGAGGCAGACGTTAAGGGAAACATACGAAGATTCATGGTATAGAATGAAGCTATTTCACCTGTCAAGTTTGTGTCAGCTGAAAAAGAACTATCCAACTTAATCCCATATTCCAGCTCTTGGTCCGGAGCCCAGTATCTTACGCGAATGTCCATTTTTTAAAAATGCAATGATTGCTTCTTTCTCAATTACCCTTTCAGGCAGTGAGCTCCGAATCGAAACCAGAAATTGCTGGATAAGCTCAGCAGTTTTGAACAGTTCTGAGGAAGGGTCACTGGATCCGAAACGCTAAATCTGATTTCTCTCTACTGATGCTAGCACATCTGCTGAGCCTTTCCAGCAATTTCTCTTTTTGTTTCTGACTTACAGCATCCGCAGTTCTTTTGGTTTTTATTTAGTGAGCTGGGTGAATATAGTAGATGGCTACGTGAATACTCCCCTCTAAATCACTATTTCAAAGAGCAGGGGTATTAACCCCACTGTCCTGGCTAATATTTATTCCTCAATCAAGTCGTAAAATGCTTTGAAACATCCTGTGATCTTGGATGTGATCTTAATGCGTGTCTTTCTTTTTCCTTTCCTTTAATCCTTCTACCGATTGCAGCACTTTAAATCTGTGTTAAGGTCGCCACAGTCCCAGAGGGTCATAGGGCTGCTCTCTCATTACAGAGAGACAATTGTGGTGGTTTAACCTGAAGGTCACCACGCCTCAGGCGGGGTTGATGTTGATAAAGTGGGACCTCAGCTGGTGCGGGATTTGGACGCACGCTGTTGGCATCCCTCTGCATTGCAAACAAGCTGTCCAACCAATTAAATCTATGTTATCTGGTTATTGATCGCCCTGCGAATTAGAATTGATCCTTCCTATCCATTTTATCTACATCCCTAACGTATAAGGTTAAATGCAAAAATTACATTCTTAACATGCCTAAATCATTAGACATTAGAGTTCTGTAGATGTAGACACCTGGTTGATAGATTATTTCTTTTTTTTCTGAATGAAATGAAGCCAAGTGAATCAATCAACAAAACATCAAAAGTCAACCAAATATGGGTTTCTGGTTCTCCTTGGATGCTGTCTGAACAGCTGTGATCTCCAGCATTTGTTGTTTTCAGTGGATTTCTGACTGTTGATACTTGTTTTCAAAATTTACGCATCACCAGTTCACAGTACCCCTACAGTGTGGAAGCTGGTCATTTGGCCCATCGAGCCCACTCCTATCCTCCGAAGAGCATCCCAACCAGACCCACTACCCAATCCCCGTAACCCTGCATTTCCCATGGCCAAATCCACCTCACCTGCACATCTTTGCACTGTGGGAGGATACCGGAGCACTCGGAGGAAACCCACAGGGAGAATGTGCAAACTCCACACAGACAGTCACTCGAGGGTTGAGGGAGCAGTGATGGTTTCCACTGCAATGGTGTTTATACTGTGCAGTCAACTAGACCGTTAATGTGGTTTACAACGTGATCGTCAGCTCCTACAACTCAATTGTTCCAAAGCGCAAACCCGAAGATACCTGGTTGGTCCGCTTGAGAAGCTTTCTCATTTGATTGCTGTAGAAATTGAACTTAGTGTAAGGGTCAGCCTGGGCGTTGTACGGCGGAATAACATCGCACAGTTTGGGATTGACTTTGCCGTACCCCAAAGCATTGGAGGCGACGGCCACACCATCTAAGATGAACCCTCTTTCTTTTCTGAAGAAGTCAAGCTCCAGGCAACAAACCCCACGAGGACAGGAAGAGTTATTGTTCATGGCGACAGCACGGTTTATGTAAAGCCTCAATCCTGTAAATAAGGTACAACTATCCCAATCCTAGTTGTTAATGTCACTTAATGTCACAGGGCTCACTGTTACGTTTCACTAAATATAAAATTTACCTTGCAAAAAAACATATTTTTCAAGCCTCACAACATCGGCGCCAATCAGATAGAAATACAATGAATATTTATTAATAATAGCGTTAGTTTGCATTGTTTGAAGTTTCTTCACTGATTTACTTTTCCAATCAACACAGATACATATGTCTGTAGACAATATCTGGTAACACCCAGAACAGATAGGAGTTAGCAAGCACTGTGGTCACCACCTCGGAACGGGGCATGATTACACCGATTTTTAGAAAGGTAATTTTTTTTTCTCATCACAGCGGCAGGCCTACGGTTACAAGTATATTGTTAATGGGTAATGCTAATGTTTAAAGCACCGCCTTGTGCAAGTTCCTCTTCAAGACGCACACCAACTTCAGTCGGAACATCGAGGGGCTGAATGGCCTATTCCCGATTCATATGCTGGCCTTGCCAGTTATGCCCACATCCCATAAATAAACAAAGATAATAGAACAATGAGACATCATTAATAATGAAGAGATAACACAGTGTGGAGCTGGAGAAGCACAGCAGGCCGGGCAGCATCAGAGGAGCAGGAAAGTTGATGTTTCAGGTAGGGACCATTGATAATGGTGAAAATACTTCACTGGCTGTAAGCACTATGGGATTTCATCATCCCCTTTCTCCCCAAAACCTGTGCACCCTCTTCAAGACACAACATTGTGATGGAATACTCTCCACTTGCCTGGGTGGGTGCAGCTCCAACAACACTCAAGGAGGTCAATGCCATTCTGGCTAAAACAGTCCACTTGATTTCCATCCATTCCCTCCCTTCATCACCTATGTACAGTGGCAGCTGTGTATGATCCACAAGAATCACTACAGCAAGGCTCCCCCACAGCACTTTCTAATCCACAAACTCTACCACTTATAAATTCCCCTCAAAACCATTCTTGTATTGCCATTCCTTCACCGTCACTACGATAACATCCTCGATTCCCCTACAGCACTTGCTGTCCCTACAGCCCAAGAACTGTACATTTTAACTTAATGATTTGTTTGACAACCTACAATTGGAGAAATATTTAATTTTGTGACATACACTTGTACAAGTTCAAACAGAAAGTATAGATCACACTTCAGTGAGGATAAATACAATTTGAAAAGTTCACCCAGAAATATTGCTTTTGTTCTCTGCAGCACTTACTAGCCCAACTCCCACAACCATGTGCAATTGCACAATACTTGGGATACTGGCCAGTTTTGTGGATGGAAGTGATCATCCAGATGACTTAGTTTAGGCCCCATAAATGGCCTAGATCTAGTGCATTTGGTGTGGACTTTCCTCTTCCCAAGCCTGTTTAAATTTCAGGTCAAGGCCAATTGTCAAGGACCTGGAAACAGAGAAATCATCAAGGAGGCAAACGGCCATTCAATTGAATGTCTTACACATCCAGTTAACAAAATGCACCAAATCCCATGATTTTTAATGAAAATTTTAAGAAGTGAATAAAGGATTGGGACAACATTCAGTACAAAAAAAATTAATGATCCTAAATATTTTAAATGTTATTTAAGGGCATATAGTCTATTTTCCAGCAGAGGTTTTTCAGCAATAATTATGAATTTGATTTACTGAAAAGCTGCACCTCAATCAATAAAGTGTAATGTTTTGCAGTGGGATGTATTGTGTAAAGATTGGGGTCTGCATGAGCTTCAAGAGTGCTCCCCCATGAGGAGTGCACAGTCACTAACAACTTTTGGACCTCAAGTTTAAATTCTGTAAGAAAGAAATTGGTGTCAGTTTCAGAGGATGGTGAACATGGAACTAACACAGTTACCAAAATAACCAAAAAGGAGGCAATTTTGCATTTAACATCTGTGCTCTCACACTGTAAAAGCAACTCATCTAGACCCAATTAACTGCCTTCTTCCAACAAAACTGGCACTGCAACCTTCTCTCTTCAGGTACTTACCCAACATATTTTTCCCTGCAAGGCATCAATTGAATCTACTACCACCACCACACTCTCAAGCAACAATGTCCTGATTCAGTCTACTGAGACAAAAGGGTTCCCTCATGTAGCCATTACTGAATTTGAGAATCAACCTCTGCCTCTCAATTCTTTTGCCAACAGGACATTGCTCTCTATTAACATCCAAACTCCTCAATTTTGAAAGGCTCTATCAAAATGCCTTTATTTCTCCAACCTATACATGCAACTGAAATTTTTCACATCCAGAACCATTCTCTGAACCTTTTCAACACCCCAAATGCATCACATCTTTCCTAAAGAATGGTGCCCAATATTGCACACTACATTCCAGTTAAGACCAAACTACTAAGTTCCTACTATCTCTAATACTTTTATTCACCTGACTTCTTTTGTACTCTACTTTTTTTTCTATTCATTTGTGGGATGTGGACGTCGTTGGCTGGGCCAGCATTTCTTGCCCATCCCTAGTTGCCCTTGGGAAAGTGGTGGCGAGCTGCCTTCTTGAACCGCTACAGTCCACCTGCTGTAGGTTGACCCACAATGCCATTAGGGAGGAAATTGCAGGATCTCGACCCAGCAACACTGAACTAACGCCAATACATTTCCAAGACAGGCTGTTGAGTGGCTTGGAGAGGAACTTGGAGGTGGTGGTGTTCCCATATGTCTGATGCTCTTGTCCTTCTGGATGGAAGTGGTGGCAGTTTTGGAAGGTGCTGTCTGAGAATCTTTGGTGAATTTCTGCAGTGCATCTTCTAAATAATACACACTGCTGCCACTGAGCAGAAGTGATGGAGGGAGTGAATGCTTGTGGATGTAGTGCCAATCAAGCGGGCTGCATTGTCCTGGAAGGTGTCAAGCTTCTTCAGTGTTGTTGGGGCTGCACTCATCTTGGCAAGTGGGGAGTATTCCATCACACTCCTGACTTGTGCCTTGTAGAAGGTGGACAGGCTTGGAAGAGTCAGGAGGTGAGTTACTTGCTGCAGCATTCCTAGCTCTTGTATCCACTGTGTTTATGTGGTGAGTCCACTTGAGTTTCTGGTCAATGATAAACTCCGGGATATTGATAGTGGGGAATTCAGTGATGGTAACACCATTGAATGTCAAAGGGTGGTGGCTAGATGGCCTCTTATTGGAGATGTCATAGCCTGGCATGGGTGGCACAAGTGTCACTTGCCAGCCCAAGCCTGGCTATCGTGTAGATCTTGTTGCATTTGAACACGGACTGCTTCAGTATCTGAGGAGTCACGAATAATGTTGAACATCGGGCAATCATCGGTGATCTTGTCCACTTCTGATCTTATAATGGACAGAAGGTCTTTGATGAAGCAGCTGAAGATGTTTGGGCCGAGAACACTACCCTAAGGAACTCCTGCAGAGATGTCTTGGAGCTAAGATGATTGACCTCCAACAACCATGACCATCTTCCTATGTGTCAGGTATGACTCTAACCACCAGAGGGTTTGCCCCTGATACCCATTGATTCTAGTTTTGCTAGGGATCCTTGATGCCACACTCTGTTGAATACAGCCTCGATATCAAGGGCTGTCACTCTGACCTCACCTTTGGAATTCAGCTCTTTTGTTCATTTGGAGGTCAGGAGCCAAGTACCCTGGCAGGACCCCAACTGGTCATCACTGAGCAGGTGCTGCTCGATAGTACTGTTGATGACACCAGCCACCACTTTGCTGATGACTGAGAGCAGATTGATGGGGTGATAATGGGCCAGGTTGGTTTCTCCCTGCTTTTTGTGTACAAGACATCCTTGGGCAATTTTCCACATTGGCAGGTAGATACCAGTGTTGTAACTGTGCTGGAACAGCTTGGCTAGGGGAGCAGCGAGTTCCAGAGCACACGTCTTCGATACTATTGCCAGAATGTTGTCAGGGCCTGTAGCCTTTTCAGTACCCAGTATCTCCAACTGTTGCTTGATAACATGGAGTGAATCGAATTGGCTGAAGACTGCTACCTGTAACGCTGAGGACCACTGGAGGAGGCCAAGATGGATCAGCCACTCAGCACTTCTGGCTGAAAATTGCTGCAAAGCTCCAACCTTATCTTTTGCACTGATGTGTTGGACCCTTCCATCATCGAAGGTGGGGATATTTTTAGAGCCGCCTCCTCTAGTGAGCTGTTTAATTATCCACCAGCATTCATGGTTGGATGTGTCAGACTGCAGAGCTTAGATCTAATCTGTTGGTTGTGGGATCACTTAGCTCTGTCTATCACTTGCTGCTTTTGTTGTTTGGCATGCAAGTAGTCCTGTTTCCTCCTATTTATCTTTATAGATTTACATCAATCTTGCAACTCTTAAAATATCCTGTTTCCTGCTTTCACAACATCCAATATACACAGACTTGCTCAGCTGCAGTGTCTAGATTCTTCAAAAAAAAAGTTACAGAGCAACTACATTGCCTAAAGGAATTAATGTAAGTGGAAATAAAATACTGGAAAAGCACTATCTATCTCGACTTCATCTCGGTTTCAATGCTTTATTCAAGATCTAGTAACATCTATTCAAGACACTAAACTCACCATGAAAAGATACATGAAACAGCACATCTTTTAACTGAAGGAGAACTATTTGAATACTCAATTTTGTATATTCAACAGTGGGTTTGCAGCTACTGTAATTTCCCCACCCAAATAAAAGGCTTCCTTTGAGACACCTATTATCTCAAATTTTGAAAGCCTCATTTGACCAAAGGCAAATGATATTGGCATATCATTCAACTGTGAAGAACAAAATCTGACCCTGCCCTTACTCCCTTTTGCACAAGTACACTTTCCAGCAATAAACGCTGATCAGGAACTAGACTTGTATCATGTTTTCTCTCCATGGACCTCAGAGGGGAACTGTCAACTGAATTGCAACAACAGCTTGTACAGAAATTTCAATAAGCCTCCAAATTCCAATCATCAATGATCTATGTGACCACCCTCTTCAAAAAGAATCTACTTTAGCTTTTCTCAAGGCGCTGCAGCATCTGAGGATTCAATTAATCAGAACTAAGATGAGCATTCCTAACAAAAGGCCAAGAGAAAAAGAGAACAAAGGTGAAGGGTCACCTATAAATTTCAGTTCAAATTCTCCCTGTTTGAAGATCAGAGAAGATTTGCATTTGCAAACACTTTCAGAACCACTGCATGTCCCAAAGTGCTTCATAGTCAATTTGTACACCAATACATATGTTGTATAAACTTGGAGAGAAAACCAGAATTAACATTACAAGTCTGATAGGCCTGTTTCCACACTGTAGGGATTCTATGATGACTTCTTCAGAACTGATTTCTGTTGTGCTCACGTCATTCCAGACTCAAGAATGTTAACTTTCTGTCTCCACAGATGTTGACACTTGAGTTTTTCCAGCATTGTGCCAACTGCAGATTTACAGCATCAGCAGTATTTGATTTTATAAATTTTGTATAAACCTAACTTATGTGACGAATTTGGGGGTGGATGGGGGCAGTGTAAACAATTTCCATTTGTCCGAAGCTAGATTGTCAATCCAGCCTCAAAATTTGCATTTTAACTCTGTCTCCAAACAGTCATTCAGGAAATGATATTTTAAATCAACTGATACCACAGATTACAAGTCAACAGCTTGCTTAACTAAATCACCTATTCGGGAGATAAAGACAGTAGAATTTCCCAATTATGTAATCTACAGAAGAGACAGTTGATATTAAATGTAAGACTTGAGTGAAGATTATCAAATACAGGTTATTTTATTTACACAAACAGCGAGTGCAAACCACATCTGATTACAGAACGTGCTACAGATAAATTAGGGGACAATCAAAAATAAACTCAATGACTTCTCAAGTCTCTAGGAGTAAAAATATTTATTGAATTGTACAGGTATTATTGTAGGAAATGTTTACAATTCTTATGCGATGCTCCCAGCATTGGAAGCAATCCTGGGCCACAGATCTGCACACTCCTTGGCAACAGGGCCTGTGATTGCAGAGCCTAAAAACAAAACCAGGTGTTATTAGCAAGTCACAAGTTGACCAGGAGACAAGTTGTTTAAATATGACAAATGCCACATAGAAACTTATATCTAACTATTGATTAAAGTTAGAGGACATAATCATTTCTGTTCCATCTATAAAAGATCAGTGTTAGAATTGCAACTGTATCAGATGACAGGTATAATAGGCATCTCTTCCACAGCTCAAGGGGGACCAATCTACATCAAACATGGAGATGCAGGTCCAATCTACTTCAGGGTAGCGTTAATTACTTGGATAAGGAAAGTGAATGAACTGTAGCCAAGTTTGCAGACGACAAATAGGTGGGAAGGCAAGTGGTGAAGATGATAACTTGCAAAGGTCAGCAGGTAAAAACTTGGCAGATGGTATAGAACATAGGGAAATGTGAGGATACGCACTTTGGCAGGAAGGTAGAGCTGAATATTATTTAAATGCATAAATATGCAGAAAGTTACAGAACAGGGGGTCTTGGGAGTCCTCGTGCAAATACCAAAAAGGGAATGGAGTATAAAAGAAAGGATTCTCTGCTAAAACTATATGAAGGAAAGATATGCTGAGATTGGAGATTATCCACCTGAAGGTTCATGAGGTTGATACCAGACGTGGAGGGACTGTCTTACAAGGAGAAGTTGACTAGGTCCATTACCATGGAGTTCAGAAAAATGACAAGTAACCTTATTGAAATACACAATTTTTTTTTCAATTCTTTATTGCAGGGAGCTGACTCCGGGCTGTTCAGCATATTCAAGGGTGAGATAGATTTTCAATCAGGGAATCAACAGTCATAGGGAAAAGGCAGGAAAGTGGATTTGAGGATTATCAGATCAGCTGTAATCTCATTGGATGGCAGAGCAGGCTCAATGGGCCGACTCCTACTCCTACATATTTTGGTTTTAAGGAAACCAAACTGTATTACTGGTATTATTCTCAACTGCTGGCCAGACATTTAGCCAACTCAGTGCAGCACTGGATGGTTTCAGGATTTTGGAAAAAAAATTATTTACAATTAGAATTCAATGACTGAAACAATTTAAGGGACAGCAGCATTTATAACTGTCAGGCTCTTTAATTCATATTGAAACAAACCCCCAGCAGCTGATTAAAGAAAAAAAAACAGGAAATTCAAGATTGACCCTACTTCCAGTCAGTAGAGGCACAAGATGGACAAGCATTCCAATATCCAGTTACAAAATGGACACACTTGTTTCTCACAACCAGAATGAGCCTTCAGCTCATTGTACCTCAGCAATGGGAGAAAAAAAAAAGTGACTGAATCAAGTTTCAGGATTTGCAATGCAGTGTCACACCACTACTTGAGATTGTACAGCACATAGCAGCTGCCACCTCACCCAAAAGCAATGCGTTGCTCTGCCCTTCCGCGACAACTTGATAAGCCATGGAGAAGAGGCAAAGCAAGTGCTTTTAGGAAGGGAACTGTGCATTGTTCAATACACAACAGATGAGAATTCTGAACAGTTGGAAAAAAGGAAACACAGGAATACAGAAGTGAAACATTAAAATGTAGATTTTTCAACTGTCACCTATACCTTTCATTTCTCCTTTGTTATTTACTATCACCCCTGCATTGTCTTCAAAGTAGAGAAATACTCCATCTTTTCTCCGGTATGCTTTCCGTTGCCGTATCACTACTGCTGGATGCACTGTACCATGAGGAAACAGAAAAGATGGTCAGTATTTGCAATCTCCCATTATGAAACAAAATCTAAATGGAGCTAATTGCCATGCTTATTTTGGTTTCAGTTTATTCCATTGTAGAGCTATGGAACAGAAAAAGTCATCTTTGTAGTTGAACAACAAATACACAGCAAACTGTGCTGAAGTCAGCCTCGTGAAGCCATTTAAATCCAGGGCCCCATCCCTTCAAGAATCAGATTGCAAACTGTTTCACTGCGGATTGAGATTCTACAACAATGCAGCTGCAATCTCACCCAAAAGCAATGAGTTACTATTCCCATCCCTGACAACTCACTGAGCCACACAGTACAGACAAAGCAAGTGCTTTTAGGAGGGTGAACCAGTCAGTAAAATACAATCATAATGAAAATCCAAGGAGCAGGCTATTCAGCTTTGAAAGGGAGCAAATTATAGATGGCATGACATGTATGTGATTATCTGAAATAGAAAATATTAACCCAAGCACCAAGTCTGAGGTGTAGACAGTCCATAAGTATTACACACATACAAGCACAAAAGTCTTCAGACTTCAAATGGGGACTCAGTTTCAGATCAATGGGGACATGTTCTTTATTCCTTGAGTTATTAGTGTATTATCTTAGTATGCACAAAACAGATTTCACAACTTTGCTTTTGGACTACGAATTTCAGAAATTGTGAGCAAGTGGCAATATTTCACACTCAGCATAAACAATCTTCTGCACCACTCAACAAATAGAGATGAATCTAAACAGTAACAAAACATGACTATGTACACTGTGGATGCCAATAAGAATATTACACTCAGAGGCACAATATAAAACATATGGAGTCACTGACAGACCTTAGTAAACCAGGCCATCACATGTAAGCGTTATCCAATAATTCTATTACGTACTATCCTCCATTCATTTGAGTTCTAGTAGAAAGCTATTAAGAACAAAAAAGTAAAAACACATCTGAAGTACATGCACTGACTTCCCAAATGACTCCAATGCATCCTGAGAAGCAATTCAAATGTTAATTCACAGACAGGTTACTAGTTTCGCTACAGGTTACAGTTACAGGTTCTCAGTCTAAATACAGGTGATGCCCACACTACATTATAAACCGAATCTAAGGAAACCAGAATCAGCTTTGAGTTACTTGAATATCAAGGTTCTCAACACAATCTCAACCAGTTATAACACCCACATCATCCACTTATTTCCACTGGTACTTGAGAATAACCCCACAGTATCTGACATTGCTACTTGCTCTTGCAATCCAACACACCCCATTCTCTCCTTGGTGTCAACAGCATCTCTTGCCCACATTCAAGAATCAACTAAGAAAAACTTGTCTCCCTGCTACTCTACACCAACTTTGTTTAATGAATTGAAGACATGCACAAGATGGAAAAAGGAGATATCCAAATGAACATGTCAATAAAATTCACATCCAGGATTCCTCAGTGTATAACCCTGGAGGTTAAAACGTGATTTGATAAATACAATAATGTTACACCCATAGTGCTGTACTTGAGAATTCCCCACTGCTGACAATAGATTGGACAATTTATACTGATTCAAAGCCACACTTACAGGCTGCAAGATCTTCCTCTTCATCATTCCGACTCACTAATTTCAAGGAGCTCACTCACCCTTTTTCCGGAGTTCTGGTTTGCCTTTCTTTACTGTTGCCATGACCATGTCACCAACACCAGCAGCTGGTAGTCTGTTCAAACGTCCCTTGATGCCTTTGACAGAGATGATGTACAGGTTCTTGGCCCCTGAAAGCACACGATCAGCAAACAGGTAAAACATCTTCCTACAGTTACCATAGAAAAAAAAGCAGACACCACACTTCAAAACATACACAGGTATAAACCATTCAAAGCATGTCTTGAGAATACGCCAGAATAAATGCACACAATCTCACACAAAGATCATTTTAATATAAGACCTAAAATCCCTACATGCTAAAATATTGAATGCCCAATATTAACACAGCTGGACACAATCCTAGAAAAACTACTTAATTTCACTAGAACAGACCTTCCCACCTTTAGGCAGGAAGTTGAGTCAGTCCTGCCATTCGATATTCTTCTATCGAATCTACCAACTATACTAACCCCATTTCTTAGCAACCAAAATCTGTCAAGACCAATCTTCAGCACATTCATAAACATCATCCACAGCTCACTGGGATTTTCAAGAACTACAACCCTTTATGTGAAGGCATTTCTTTTAAATCGGAAATAACCAACCTCTCGCTTTGAGACTGACACACCTATATATAGACTCCTCAAAGCAAGGCAAATAACCATTTAACACCCACTCTCTCAAGCCTTTTTAAGGATTTTATACATTTTAGCACTGTCTTGCTTATAACAAAAGCCAGAACAAGTAATTTGGCCCTTTGAGACTGCTCCACCATTCAACAAAAATCATAGCTGATCTGATTTTAAACTTGACACTACATTCCAATAATCGCTCATCCCCTTTCATCAAAAATCCCATGAATATGCCTTGTCCCCTTAATATTTCCCAATGCAAACTCCCCACATCCCAGAAATCCGACTAGTGAACTTTTCCTGCATTTCCTTCAAACGTAATATGCTTTCACAGGCAAAAAGGCCAAATGTAAAATTATTCTGTCTTACCATATAGGACTCAGACAAAAACATTCTTACCTGTATTATCGGCGCAGTTAATTACAGCCCCCACGGGGAGACCGAGGGAGATGCGAAACTTCGCTCCGGACGAACCACCACGTCCTGCAACCAACGAAAATAAGATATTTCAGCAGTGTGCAACTAATCAAAAGCCACGTGGAATACATTTAGCTGGGACTTGTAACTGCTGGTTACTTCCCACAGGCCATTTATCTTTACATGGGAATTCAGTTACAGATATACATTACACTAACAAAGTAATTCAGTTTTCCAACATCTTCATTAAAGAAAGAGGGATAGTTTAATCTCAGAAGCTTAGCCAACCTTGTATCATTACAGATGCAGACCTTGTAAACTTGAAATATTAATGGATGGATAGGTGCAGGACAATTCAGATCTTGTCTGTCACTAATTATTTCCAGAATTCTGTGTTTCTGGGGTAATAATTGATGTTGCGATCTAAGCAGAACTTTACAATAAGAAAAGGTGGGCTGTAGAGCATGCAAACTAATCATTTTTACCACCAATATGCTCCCTCGCTTTGCCTAAACGTCCCCACACAGCAGGCTGAAGTTACAGCATTAAGATATCTCCCTTCAAGTGAAAGCCCCAAACAGCAGCTTTCTGACAGGGCCCCGCTGCTGGAATCAACGACATGGGGGCGCAGCCTACGCCTAGAAGGCAGCCTGCTCCTGGCTTCACCCAATTAACCAATTTATACCCTTTCCACGGTATTGCAGCGAATGTTAAACCAGTTTCTGGGTAGGGACAGAACTTTGCAAGTCTCTCTGCCCACACGAGCCGGGTTGGATCCAACATGGCGGCCGCCACGGATACCAGAACAATAAGAGGTTTATTGTGTGATAAAGTCCGCTGATTTTTACTAACAGTCACACCGAGCGACAGCTAAGACAATTGTAATAATGATCCAAATACAAAAACAGGAGTGCCGGCGATATGTAACACGGATGGCAGTGGATTCTGTTGAGGGTCCCTCCAACCGCTTACCTCTCTTAGACATTGTAATTCAGGGAAAGAGACCCAGCACCTTGAATCATGGGATATATCGCCAACACACGCAACATGACGTGACGACGTACATTACGCGTGAACAGACACCACGTGATAGCGTGTCATGTGACAAAACATGTACAATGCGGAAATATTCATATGCAGAAGATTGACAGCATGCAAGGAGGTTATTTACCCCTTTGTCTTCACTGTTGGTTATTTGCAACAGCAATTCTGAAGAAGTGTTACTGGACTTGAAACGTTAACTCTGTTTCTCTCTCTTTGTCTATAGATGCTGGCAGACCTGCTAAGTTTCATCAGCGCTTTTTGTTTATTTCAATTCATTTAGTACCACTCTTCTGTCTTCTCCCTGTAGCCTGCAAAATTTTTCACTTTAAGATAATTATGCTGTTTCTTTTCCCCCGTAAGCCATGCTGCCACTACCTTCTCAGAGGGTGCACATTCGAAACAATTTGCTGCAGAAAGTGAAAGCAAAATACTACAGATGCTGGGAACCTGAAACCAACACAGAGGAGACTGGAGAAATGCAGCAGATTTGGCAGCATCAGAAAGGGAGAGTTCATAAAGTTTGGAATGATATGAGCCTACATCAAGACTGTTGCTTGCTGCAAAAAATGTTTTTCTCATGGCATCATTGTTTCTTTTGTCAATAGTCTTAAATCCTTTGATTCTTGGGCTTGCCCAAATAAGAATAGTCTCACCTTGTTTACTCACTTCCTCAAAGATCTGGAACAGCTCTAACCACTTAATGGATCTCATCGGTGGTGTTACATCAGTTATTGCAACAAATTGCAACTTTAAGGATATTGTGCCACCAAATGAGTTGATCCGGAATGAAATCTGGCTGTAATCAGTGCAAAAAGTCACTAACAAGTCAAAAATCAACCTAGAGCCTGAAGACAATGTGAAACTTACATGCAATGATTACTGTGAAAAGTGTCTTTAAAGTATTAATGCATTTAGAAAAAGCATTTGAGTGGAAGCTGAATAGGTACAATGGTTCAATATAGAACTGGTGGCATGGTAGCTCAGTGATTAGCACTGCTGCCTCACCGCATTCGATTCCACCCTCAGGCGACTGTGTGAAGTTTGCATGTTCTCACTGTGTCTGCGTGGGTTTCTGCCGGGTCCTTCGGTTTCCTCCCGCAGTCCAAAGATGTATAAGTTAGGTCGATTGGTCATGCTAAATTGCCCCATAGTGTTCAGGGATGTGTAGGTTAGGTGTGATAGCCATGGGAAATGGAGGGTTACAGCGCTAGGGTAACGGGATAGGTCTGGGTGGGATGCTCTTTGGAGAGTCAGTGTGGACTCTTTGGGCCGAATGACCTGTTTCCACATGGAGGGATCATATAAAATAAAATGCGTTTGACTGTAGATTGAAGCCTCTGGTTCAAATCCTGATGCGAACTTGAAATTACATCTTAGGGGTTGTTTAACTCAGTTGGTTGGACAGTTGGTTTGAGGTGCAGTGACACCACATTGTGGGTACATTTCCCACACTAGCTGAGGTCATCATAAAGTTCCTGCCTTCACAATCTCACTTCATTATATTCACTACCAGTTACTCCTCTCTAAGGAGAGAGCTGCCCTCTGGCACTATGGTGACTTTTGATAAGCACGTGAGACAGAAGGGAATAGAGGAATATGTGGACAGAGTTAAATAAAAATAAGGCTAGAATAAACACAAGTACAGAGAATATTGTAAGCAATCACACCTTGAAATGAACAAGCACAATCTGATCTCAGATTAGTAAGAACTGCCAATGCTGGAGTCAGAGATAACACAGTGTGGAGCTGGAGGAACACAGCAGGCCAGGCAGCATCAGAGGAGCAGGAAAGTTGACGTTTCAGGTCGGGACCCTTCTTCAGAAAATCT
>NC_063361.1:31806911-31839961 GCF_021869965.1 Rhincodon typus | reverse complement strand
TGTTGGGACCACTGTTGTTTGTGATATACATAAATGATCTGGAGGAAGGTATAGATGGTCTGATTAGCAAGTTTGCAGATGACACTAAGATTGGTGGAGTAGCAGATAGTGAAGGGGACTGTCGGAGAATGCAGCAGAATATAGATATATTGGAGATGCAGCAGAATATAGATAGATTAGAGAATTGGGAGGAGAAATGGCAGATGGAGTTCAATCCAGGCAATGCGAGGTGATGCATTTTGGAAGATCCAATTCAAGAGCGAACTATACGGTAAATGGAAAAGCCCTGGGGAAAATTGATGCACAGAGAGATCTGAGTGTTCAGGTCCATTGTACCCTGAAGGTGGCAACGCAGGTCGATAGAGTGGTCAAGAAGGCATACGGCATGCTTTCATTCATCGGACGGGGTATTGAGTACAAGAGTTGGCAGGTCATGTTACAGTTGTATAGGACTTTGGTTTGACCACATTTGGAATACTGCGTACAGTTCTGGTTGCCACATTACCAAAAGGATGTGGATGCTTTGGAGAGGGTGCAGAGGAGGTTCACCAGGATGGTGCCTGGTTTGGAGGGCACTAGCTATGAAGAGAGGTTGAGTAGATTAGGATTATTGACATTAGAAAGACGGAGGTTGAGGGGGGACCTGATTGAAGTCTACAAAATCATGAGAGGTATAGACAGGGTGGATAGCAGGAAGCTTTTTCCCAGAGTGGGGGACTCAATTACTGGGGGTCACAATTTCAAGGTGAGAGGGGAAAAGTTTAAGGGAGATATGCATGGAAGTTCTTTACACAGAGGGTGGTGGGTGCCTGGAACGCGTTGCCAGCGGAGGTGGTGGAGGCGGGCACGATAGCATCATTTAAGATGTATCTAGACAGATACAAGAATGGGCAGGGAGCAGAGAGATACAGATCCTTGGAAAATAGGTGACAGGTTTAGACAGAGGATCTGGATCGGCGCAGGTTTGGAGGGCCAAAGGGCCTGTTCCTGTGCTGCAATTTTCTTTGTTCTTTCCTGCTCCTCTGATGCTGCCTGGCCTGCTGTGTTCCTTCAGCTCCACACTGTGTTATCCCTTTATCTGGACATTTTGTTAACTCCTAGAACCTTCAGAGAAGTTAAGAACATTCATGATAGTTGGGAATTCTGATTGGGACAATTTAGTTTTGGTTTTGGAATGTAGGTGACACCAATAGAAGCTTTTATTGCCCATCCCTAATTGCTATAGGTCATTAAGAATCAACCTCATGGAGCTGAAAGCCTACGTAGGCCAGGCTGGGTAGTGTGGCTTCCTTTACTTGAAAGAATTTCATTAACCACTTGGGTTTTTACGTCAGGTTCATGACAGATTATTTTTCTGCTCCAAAATTTATTGAATCCAATTTCACACTTTCTTACTGTATTAGGATTTTTCTGGTCAAATAATCATAACCATGAGACTACTGTGTCTGAAAATAAAACAAAATAAAACCTTTCTTTTTAAAATAGAATAGCAAATGTGGCAGATAGGATGGTGACATGAGCAGGGGCATGATAGATGGAGTTAAATGTGGACATGTGCACAGTAATTCATTTTGTGAGGATCAACATCAAAAGACAGTAAACTATAAATGAAGTATCAGAAGATCCAAAGGGATGACGTGGGGAATTCTGTTCATTCAGGGAATTATCAGGACCTGGAGTGGTCTGTCTGGAAGTGTGGTAGAAACTGATTCCATTAATGTTTTGAAGATGGGCATGGAGGGGGTAAAGGGAGGCATGGAACAGATACTTGAAGCTAAGGAACTTGTAGGAACTTATTGGTCAAAAGGCAGGAATGTGAGACTCAGCACAATTGCTCTTTCAAAGAGGTTTGGTTAACTTGGCTAGACGGCCAATGCACCAACAGTGTGGGTTCAATTTCTGTACCCTTTGAGGTTACCATGAAGGTCCTGCTTTCTGAGCCTCACCCCTTGCCTGAGGCACAGAGACACTCAGGTTAAACTACCACACATTGTCTCTCTCTCTCTCTCTCTGTCTCTCTGAGGAGACAGCAGTTCTCTGGGATTATGATGACTTTACACTCTGTGGGGTCACCCTCTCTCTGGGATAAATTGATCTACTGTAATGCAGCTAAAATGTACACTGTGCAATGGAGGATGTGTTATAATTTTAGGGTATAATTCCATGAAGCTTCTTTATGTTAATGATCCCTTGCCGCTTTCAAACTAAACGTAAACAAACAAAAAGTCACAAGATGCTACTCTCACCTATTCAAAGGTCATCACCAACTGTAGCTTCTGGTCCTGCCAGGTGCCTTTTGTTCTCCCTGTCTCCACCAACCAAACATGGACCAAAGATGGTCAGCCTGATTCTTTCTACCCTAGTGACAATTCCGACTTCAACAGTAATTCATTCATCTTAACACAAGCTGAAGTCATGTGAAGTGAAATAAAAGTGTTAAGTGTTTCATTATTTTTTCTTGGCTTGTGTGAAATTTAGGACAGGATACAACAAGAAACTCTTCATATTTCTAAAACATGGGCAAAGCTTGTCTCATGTGCATTGAAACAGACAGACGTATCTTGAAGGAGACTCAAACAGAACTTTGTAACTCAAAGATGAGTTATGCCCAGCTAAGCTGTGCACTAAGTTTTGGCCACATTTCCTACATTACATCAGTGACTGGACTTCAATGTATTGGTGGGGTGGTAGGAGTGGGACTTGAATGAACTCACAGCTTTCTGACACACAGCCTGTCAGAGTTACTACTGAAACCTGGCTATCCTCCTCCCAAATCATTCATCAGGAAGTCTACACAATGTTTTCACTGGTACAAATTTGTGAAGACTGCATCAGTTAATTGCAGCACAGATGGACCATTAGATCTTTATGACTTGCTAATATGCCAGTCATCATGGTCATTCCTTAACAAAGGAAAGCCAACTCATTTAACCAATGCTAACATTGCATGGACTCCCTGGAGAATTATCTTAGGGGAAAGTACACATTCAGAGTCTGTGTCAGAAAGCTACACATTCAGCTCCTAAGATATTAGCACTTAATCTAGACTGGCACTCTAGTACAGTGCTGAGGGAGTTCTGCAGTGTCAGAGATGCCATCATTCATTAGAAACATTAAACTGAGAGATCCCATCCTCCCAAGGGATGTAAATGGCCTCATGACACTATTTCAACAATGAACAGAGTTTTTTTCCCTGGTATCACAGCCCCAATATTTATCCTTCAATCAACATATCTAAAGGTAGGTTACCTAGTCATTTACCACATGGTTAGTTGTTTTGGGAGTTTGCTGTGACTAAATTGGCTGCCAGGTTTTCCTACATGAGTGATATGTAATTGACTATAAAGTACATTGGGATATCCTGAAGTCAGTTAAATAATGATTAAACCAGCAGATGGCATCCAAGCGCTCCATGTAGTGACACCACAGTGTGGAGCTGGAGGAGTACAGCGGGCCAGGCAGCATCAGGGGAGCAGGAAAGTTGACATTTCGGGTCAGGACCCTCGCTCCGTGTAGTAATCGACTGTTGCAGTTCTGATCACACTCCTACAGTATGTGGGAAAGTGAACAACTAAACAAGAGTAACAGCTAGAGTCTGCATGTTCTGTTCTGCTCCAGCTGCGTTTGTTTTAGGAATCCAGTGTTGATTAAAATCAGGATTACAGGTTCATAGATCACATTGATTCTGCAGGTAAATAATCGAGTGGCTGTTGGATTTGTATGCCAGAACTCAACTCAAGCAGGAAATCCCCTGGTTTAGTTCCAGACCATCTCAGTTAGCAAGGAAATTCAAATGCTACAATTTGCCATGCATCCTTGGGGAATTGGTGAAAGCCAGATGGCAGTGTCCAATTACCACCTGCCAACATCACTATGCCTTTGATTCCAGCCTCATTGTGCATCCTTTTCCTCCCTTTGTCCCACGATTGAGAGGCTATGCCTTTTGCTGCTTGGTCCTCACTTTCTGAAATTCCACTTCCTTCTTAACATTGTCCTGGGGCCTCCAAGAATTAAAGATTATTTTCCAAGACGTGACTACATGTTGTGAGGTGCCTGTAGCACATTGTCCCAGGGACTAGTGGTGTCTTGGCAGGTTCATCCAAATCTAGCGGCAAGGTCAGTTCCACCACAGTGTCGTTTCCCAAACTAACTTGGTCAGCATGGAGGCCCTAATCTGTTACACAGGGTAGGGATATGTGATTGCCCTACTGACACCTGACTCCCGAGGCTACCGCTCCATGTGGTGGGAGACTCTCAGGAGGCAATGGAAATGTTTTAGGGATATCCTCAAAGCTAAAGAAGTCAAACATGCCCTGATAACTCATGGGAGTGCTGTGGCCTGTGACCAACCGAAATTGGAGAAGTTTCACTCCAGAAGGTACCAAATCCATCAAGACAGTTTGTTGGCAACAAACAGAAGTGAAATTGATGAGTTACAGGGCATGGTGAAACCTACATGTAATCCAGCTAGCTAGCCCTATGACATGTAGTGCAGTCTGCAGATCATGATTGAACTTATCAGGCATCCCAGAACACACCGAGATGTTGTGGAATCAAATATTCCTCGATCCCAAAGGGACAGGCTGAGAATAAACATGAGATTTGGAAGAAAAATAAAATGGAGGCGTTTGAGCAAAATTACATGTTTCATTTATTTCCTTCGAACACCAGATAATTAGTTGTCATCATTTTGGAGATAGAGACAGAAGGCAAATAATTGGAGATCGAACATCATGTGATGAAATCAACAAGAATGCATCTCAACCAAAGTTGGCAGTTCTGTCTCTCTCTCTCCCTCATCGCCTTTTAAAGCCCTCTTTAAAACCCATCTCTTTGACAAGGTGTTTTCGATACCTTCTCATTATCTTGCTCACTCTCCATTGTGTCCTTACTCTGTTTAGGAAGCTTTATCCATCTTCAAAGTGCTATGAAAATGCATGGTGTTTTTGCTAAAACAGGAACCTGGTGTATGAGTAAACAAGGAGTGTGTGTACCATTTCTTACTTTCTGCAGAGAAGGATGTTTTGTAACTCAGAGAAATTCATTTCCATTGGTAATTGGGCAAGTGACCAGATAATTAATATAATTGGCAAAACAACCAGGGGAGAGACAAGGAAAATGTTCTAATTTTATGCCTGAAAGGGTAAGTGACAGCACAGCTGTCAGTAACTTTCAAAGGGGAATTGATTAATGACTTAAAGGCTAAAAAAAACTGCATGGGTATGGGTAAAGGGCAGAAGAGTGGGATTAATTGTATTCAAATTATCTCTCTTAGAGCTGATGCAGACATGATGGGTTGAATGGTCTCCTCTGTATGATTTCATGATTCTCCCTTCCTCCGTCTAAGGGAACATGCATGCAACACAAGGAGACAGCTTACAGTGCACTGCCCAAGTAGCCATACAAAGAACAAAGAAGAAAGAACAAAGAAAATTACAGCACAGGAACAGGCCCTTCGGCCCTCCAAGCCTGCACCAACATGCTGCCCGTCACAACTAAAATCCCGTACCCTTCCGGGAACCGTATCCCTCTATCTCCATCCTATTCATTTATTTGTCAAGACGCCCTTTAAAAGTCACTATCGTATCTGCTTCCACTACCTCCCCCAGCAGCGGGTTCCAGGCACCCAACACCCTCTGTGTAAAAAACCTGCCTCATACATCACCTTTAAACCTTGCCCCTTCCACTTTAAACCTATGTCCCCTAGTAACTGACTCTTCCACCCTGGGAAAAAACTTCTGACTATCCACGCCCTTCATAATCTTGTAGACGTCTATCAGGTAAGCCCTCAACCTCTGTCATTCCAGTAAGAACAACCCAAGTTTCTCCAACCTCTCCTCATAGCTAATGCCCTCCAAAACAGGCAACATCCTGGTAAAACTTTTCTGTACCCCCTCCAAAGCCACCACATCCTTCTGGTAGTGTGGGGACCAGAATTGAACACAATATTCCAAATGCGGCCTAACTAAGGTTCTATAAAGCTGCAACATTACCTGCCAAGTTTTAAACTCAATGCCCCGGCTAATGAAGGCAAACATGCTGTATGCCTTGTTGACTACCTTCTCCACCTGCATTGCCACTTTCAGTGACCTGTGTATCTGTACACCCAGATCCCTCTGCCTATCAGTATCTTAAGGGTTCTGCCATTTACTGTATATTATCCATCTGGATTAGACCTTCTGAAATGCATTACCTCACATTTTTCACATACTTTGTGTGTGAATGAGTTTAAGCAAATTATTCAAACATGGGCACACTGCAGCCGAGGTTTATCTTGTCCTCAACAGATGCTCAAGTATTGTCTTTTGAAAGGGGTCAGTAACCAAATAGTTTGCCTGAGCAGTATTTTCAGATGTTTCGGCAGTATTGTGGCTCAGCTGCAATACCCAGACTGATGAGTCAAAGGTCAAGGGTTAAAAGGTCTGCTGTAAACTTTATTCTAGGTTCAGAGGTCAGTGGTGCACTGTTGGAGGTGCACCCTTTCAGACATGTTTAAATCAAAGCTTTGCTACTGTTGGCTCTCTCAGGAACACCTAAAATTTTACACATTTAAGGAACAAAGGAGTTCGCCTGGTGTCCCGGCTAACACTTATCCCTTGACCACCAATTCCAATGATACAATGTCTGATGATTTATCTCCCTGCTGTGGACATCATGGCCACTTACATTTCAGAAGTATCACTTTTTAGTGACTGTAAAGTTCTATGGGACATCTTTTTAACTCTGAGCTGAGTCGCTGCTGAAAATGGGTGCAATTTTAAGCCACCATTTAAAACAAATAGGTTGAACCCTACGTGAAGGCAGTTCATAGAAATTTGTAGGGAAAGATTTTCAGTATTGCTGTGAATTTTGCCAAGTGACTTTTTCTGTACAAATTCAGCTTCCTTGTACCTATCTGCATTATCTCAGGATGATGTATTTATACATCCTCGTGATCTAATTTAGAATTTATTTATTAACTAGGAAAGGTAAAAGCTGCTATGCAAATGCAGACACTTTCTCCCCCTGTTTTGGGGTAACAGCAGTGACCCAGGAGTGTTCAATATTAGATTATTAACTGATGTCTTAATGAAAAAAAACTGCCAACGACAGACAATGAGTTCATAGTTTCTGCAACAAGTGTTAGTCACATTGTAAAACTGCCAGAATAATATTTCCACCTTACCACTTTCCAGGTTGATATAGGACTATAGATAAGGATTCAAACCCTGTCCTCTAAGCCTAGTCCTATTTGTATTTACTAGAAAAAATACTGATGATGCTGGAACTCTGAAATAAAAATAGAAGATGCTAGAAATACTCAGCATCTATGGATAAAGTTAATAAATGCTTCAGGTCTGTGACCTATTGAGTAATTTCAGTATTTGCTGTTCCTACTTATATTTAAATTATATTTAATTATTTCTTTTATTAAAAGCAAGCTTGGAAACTCCCTAGGCCAGTTTTTAGCATAAATGCCTTATCCTCAATAAATTCCAAATGAGAATGTGTCAATCCATTAAATTCCAGCAAACTGAGTCACACAAACTGATGGGAAAGTGCAGCTTAAGTTGAGAAACTGAAGTGGTAAAGTTCACAACTGAAAACTTCATGAGCTTCTTCCACATAGTTTGATGCAGTGTTTTAAACAAGAGGCCTAACATGTCAAATTTAAACAGTTAACTAATATTCCACTTACTGTCATCTGAGGATACAGGTAGCACAATCACTTCAAAGTCAGAAAATGATGGGACCGAGTACTGCTCCAGAGGTTTGAATGCAATATCTAGGCTAAGACTCCAGTGACAGTACTGAGGAGGTGTTGCATTGTCAGAGGTGTCTTCTTTCACACAAGATGTTTAGATAGCACCTTACAAATCCTTGGATCTCCCAGTGCCCTTCATTCCCAATAAAGGATTTTTCAATAGCGTCATCGCTAGGTCAAAATTCTGGAATTCCCTTCCTAAGAGCATATGGGTCAACATACAGCACGTGGACCGTAGTGGTTCAAGAAGGCAGCTTGCCACCACCTTCTCAAGAGAAACCAGAGACAGGCAATACATACATACAATCCCTACAGTGTAGAAACAGGCCCTTCGGCCCAACAAGTCCACACCGACCCTCATAAAAACGCTGGTCAGTCAGTGACACCCATACCCCATGAGTGAATAAAAACAAAATGCATGGTTGTGCTATTTGAGGCAGCTTGCTGTGCAATAACATCATGGAACTCAAATTTTTTGAAGTGATTTTGTTTGAGGGACAAATATTGGTTCAGGACATTAGAGGGGAAGGGTGGGGGGGCATTCTCCTCTTCTTTGGTTGGTGTCATGGGATCTTTAACATCCATCTGAGAGCAACTTTGGTTTAACATCCCAGTCTATAGCCTGCATGCTTCACATTATATTACTCACCCATGGCAGCAATGAGAAGATTAGTCCTGATTACTACTGTCCCTGCTCAATGCTCTGCACCATGATTTGAAGTATGATGATACTACGGCTATAAAGAGATGTATTTTGTCCTAGTTTTGTTTTGTGAAGCGAGGTTGAGACAAAGGTGATGAGCAGTCTGTTCCAAGCCAATAAAGTGAACAGCTTATGACGCCTTGGGATTTTTTTTTCTATTGGAACAATAGAAGCAGCATAAATGGATGGAGTCAGGCTCCTATGGAACCAGGGTTTTGGTTTAGCTTTCAGCAGTTGTTGGGGTTTTGAAGCCACCATATATTTCTTGCTGCTTTAGCAAAACACTTCAGTTCTCTCTCTCCGCTAGAATTTTCTCTTAATGTACTTTCCTCCTGTACTGGAGAAACACTGCATTTGAGACAATCTAGTTTACAGAATATACCTTTACCAAGAGGGTGCTTATGGGATGTTACTATATTGGAATAGTTGCTGTTTAGTAGAGTTAGAATAAAGTGTGCTTTGCTTAAAGTCGAATAGTGCAACCAATTGAATTACATCTGAAACACAGCACCGTACACATGCCTTTCAATAAGAAAAAGTTAGGGTCTGCGCTATTCTCTTGATGTATTTGAAGGAGGTTTGGTCTGGCTCATAACAGAAGCCAGGTCCTTTCACATAATTAGAGTGCAAAGAGAGTGACTTGTCTGGGGTATCAAACTGATTTATAAAACCTGGGCCATGTCCTCTGTTTCTGTGCTGTAGACTGGCTGTAACTGGTTTAGTTTCAAATATCAATGTTAGTTTATCAATGTTGCCCTGCTAAATTTCCGCTGATGGGAGATTAGGGCTGCCAATTCCAATGGCACATACTTGCTTGGGTATCATCGTATGACTTCCTCTCACTAGTTCAGTCAAAAAACCCTTCTTCCCTCCATGACTATATTCTTATGCCCACCAAGTCGTCTTTTCTCAACTCTCACTCTGGAAAAGGCAAACAGAATGCTACAAGGACACTGACCATTGTCTTGTTATCCATTATTCAAAATGGTGACAACTTTTTCATCAAGATGCATCAAGCTTTCAGTCCAAACGCCTTCACGATGAGGCAGAGAAAATCCTGCAGTCTGGGTCCCACTGCATGGGACATCCTGCTCCATCTGTTCAATTTAAGACCCACGAGTGAGCCAGAGACAACATTATTCACCAATTGAGGGACCGTTGAGTATAAATTAATAAAAACGTTGGAAGACATTGTGTTGGTAATGCCCTTGTGCGCTCTCTTCTCGGCTGCTGCAGCAGCTTTGCCTCGGAAATGTATCTATAGTTCCAGGAAATTCCAGGCCAATTCTTGAAGGTCAAGGCAGCTCACTCTTTGTAAATTTCCAGGAATCAGTGAAGTTGCCCAACCTGACTCGGGTGGGGGGAGGGACAGCCTGAATAAGACCTTCTCAATTCTCCCATACTCCCCACCCCAAAAGTTGATTTTCCTTTAAAATGATTCACTGTAGCCTCGCATATGTCATTGTCTGCACTTGCATTTGCAAACATAGCAACAACATTTAATGCAGTTAAATATGCTGTGTACTTCAAACAGGCGCCATACACAATGTTGTTAAACTCTTTCTCTCTCGATTGTTTCCAGCGATTAATAAAGCCCTCATTTAGGTTAATGATTACATACATACATACATGCTGGACACAAGTCCCGGTTTCAAATTACTCCTTCTGGCTTCTCGGACGTGCACGCCTTCATCAACGTGCGCGCTTACATACAACCCTTCTCCTCCTCCTAGTCTCTCTCAACCCAACCCCTTGTTGGACGTGTGATTTTCTCCGAGCGGGCTCTCAGGGGCCCCTCCTGTTTATTCCCTGGTCAGATCAGACAGAGAGAGAAACGAGAAGAGCTTCTAAAAGAAGGACGGAACATATTCTAAGGAGATTGTAGAGAGCGAATTGCGTGCAGCTGGAAATCGAGAGACAACAGGGGAAACAAAATCAGCTTCCAAAATGAATCCATCTTGCGCCAGATGTAACAAGATTGTCTACCCGACTGAAAAAGTCAACTGCCTGGACAAGGTGAGTCAGAATCGACACGATGCTTGAAGGTTCTCGGGGCTCTTCCCTATCAGTTACATTGTAACTCATCAATTACATTGTTGGCAATTGTAACTCGTTCGCTACAGTGTTGCAAACCCTAGTTTCAATTTCCGCTTCTTTCTTTTTCTCCTATTTGCTACATTTTGTAACAATCACCG
Organism: Rhincodon typus; assembly: GCF_021869965.1. Taxonomy (NCBI): domain Eukaryota; kingdom Metazoa; phylum Chordata; class Chondrichthyes; order Orectolobiformes; family Rhincodontidae; genus Rhincodon; species Rhincodon typus. The sequence goes on along the minus strand of NC_063361.1, from coordinate 31,829,319 downwards.
TTGAAGGCGCCAAGGAGGCGGAAGAATATCACTCTCCTCTCTCCCGAACCACCGAACCTACATGCTTCTCTTCAGTTGGACCCAGGGAAACGACTTATTCAGATTTTAAAAATTAGTTTATGTTTCTTGAGTCTTTTTTTTAAAGTCAAAACTCCTGCTCTCTGCTTGGATGGCTGAGTTTTTTTTTCCAAATTTTGTCGTCGTCGCTTTGTTTCTCTAAAGGCTTCAAAATCTTAGTTAACAGTTTTAGAAATAAATCGTTCAGTGACTGATTGATTTTGTTTCCTGGAAGTTTAAACCTATGTAGGTCAGTGGTAAGGTTTGAAAAATTTGAGTGTATTTTGTTGGAGATAAGATTGTTTTAAAGGGTGTGGATCGATTGATCATATTCCACTTTCAAAACTAGAGCTGGAGCTGTTTTATTAGAAGGCATGGACTGATTTTTTCCTCTATTTTCTTCTCTATTCTTTCTATTTGTCTCTATACTTGTCCACTCATGACCTCCCCCGCAAATTTTCTTTCAGCAATTTTCAGAACGGCCATTCTTGAACAACTGAGTTTTCAACTTTCTTTCAATTCATTCTCCCTCTAACCCCCAGAAGTTTTCACTTGGCTAGATTAGGAATCAAGAGATATTTAATGGTCCCTTGTGACACCTGTTGTGACATTGTTATTGGACAGAATATTCATAAATAGCATGCCCTTATTAAAAAAAAATAATGTTTTCAAAAAAAAGGATGAAGGAGAAGTAATGTAGATTGAGAAACATAAATTGTTGCTGACTTGGATTACAAAGGACTCTCCTGTAAACTCCAATGAATGGTTGTCTTGGAAGGAAATAACTTATTTTACTAAGTCCCCTCATCCTATCAGATCAATGTTGCTGCTGCCTGGGGACAGGTTGGTAGAGTACTCCTCTGCTCCTCTGATGCTGCTTGGCCTGCTGTGTTCATTCAACTCTACACCTTGTTATCTCAGATTCTCCAGTATCAGCAGTTCCTACTATCTCTGGAGTACAGGAATATTGGACTGAGCTGTGTGCTGCACAGTGTGTATCAATGTGCTGACCAGCCGTGGAAATGATTGCAAAAGCAAAATACTGTGGTTGCTGGAAACCTGAAATAAAATGCTGGTCATACTTTGACCATTTTTGATGCACGATTATCATCTTGATCTGTTCATGCTGTTGCCATGCCCACTCTGCTGCTGACCTGCTGGGCATTTCTAGCTGTTTTACATGTAGATGATTACAATTGAACATGAACCAGCAGAGATCAGCGAAGGCACCTGGGGACTCAATCCCTTAATTGAATTTCCCCATTTTTCTACACAAATGCTTGAGATCATGTGGCCTGTTGTACCACAGTCATCTTCACTAAGCTCAACTAATTCAGACATGAAGTAAACCTGATGTCTTGCTGCTGACATGGCTTATTAGCCACATTTTATATTTACTCTCAGTGCCATTGTGGGAAATGTTGCCACTTCTCTTTACAATAGAGTGAGGTACACAACTATGCAACTTTAGAATATTAGCTTTCTTTGATTAGTAGGCTTCTCAAACTGATGGCTGTGGTGATTCTGACCTTGGACTACCAGATTTGATTGGGCTAGATTTTACAGTCAGTGGTGAAGCTATAGTTGCAACTGCTGATCCTGAGGTGAACCGCTCAAAACTAATGTGGACTTTCTTTTTCCCATCATCCATTTCAATCTCTGGCTGATAGAGGTGATATCAGCAAGCCTGGTTGGAGTGATAACAAGCCAGGAAGTTAAAAATTGTTTATCTTTCACTTTTAAATTTTCAGATAGGGAAACTTGCATTTATATAGCACCTTTCGTGGCTGCCATATGTCTCAACATGCTTCACTGCCAACTTTTGACTAAACTTTTGTGGTCACTGTCATGTCAGAAAAGAGCGAGCCAATTTTCACTCACTCCAAAATCCCACAAACGGCAAAGAAATAATGACGACATACTCTGTTTCTGGTTGAGGGATAAATAATGGTTAGGATCCCAGATGTAACACCTGTACAAACCTTTGATACTTAGAGGAATTTTCTTATATTTGCAATTGAAGGCTTTCGTTTGCTATCTGTCCCAAAGATCTTTGGTTGTACAGCACTTCCTTAGTACTGCACTGGACTGTCAACTGTGGCTTTTCTACTACTGTCTTTGAGAAATGAACTCAATATTGTGACTTGGATGTGCATTTGTTACAAACTGAGCCACAGCTGATAGTAAAATAAATTAATTGTGCTTAGAAGCTAAGATATCAACATAAACTTCCAAACATGTTATAAATATGTGGATGTTTAATTTAACAGAGAAACTGATATTCTATAAGTGCAAAATTAGCTTTACAGGGTCAGTGAAGGATCTTTTGCAGCGATTATGAAGTTAATACACCATGAAACACTCAGGTACACTTCATTCAACAAGGCGTAAAATTTTCCAGGGTTTTAACAATGAGACTAACAGTGTAACACTCAAAGTTCACACGAGTTGAGAGATTTTGAAGGAAGAAATGCTGGAAAGAGCACTTAGGTGTTGCGTGACAATGAGTCTGGACTTAGTTTGCGATATTTCACCTCCCAGTCTGAATAGCCCACTCTGAAAAAAAATCATCTGTCCTTGTATGTTAGGATGATGTCTTGGATGTGGTCATAGAGTGTGGTGTGTGTCTCTGGAATCATATCCTGGTGTGAGATTACTCTCCTCAAGATACAAGTAAGAACTTTTGCTGGAATTTGACGGCCAAAGAATTTGTATGTATTTGGCACCTTGAGGGTGATGATTATTTGCCTTTTGGAAAAGTTGTTGCTGTTCTGTGTGAGAGAAACAGGAGCCAATGGGTACACAGTAAGATCCCATAAACAGGAATGCTATTAAATGTTGTTTTAAGGATAAATATTGGGCAGGAAGTCAAGCCTACATTTCGCTCCCCCCTCCCCTTTCAAAATGGTGTTGTGGGATATTTTGCAATCACCTGTGAAAACTGGGAGGACTTTGGTTTGACTCTCATCTGAATGAGGTCTCTTCCAACAGTGCTGTGTTCCTTCAGGACTGCATCGATATGTCAGTCTAGCTCACGTACTTGAGATCTTGAATGATGTTTGACAGCATGAACATCTGACATTGTGCTACCACTGATCCATTGCTGGCATGTTGCTGTACAACAGGCAGAAACATGTTGTGAACATGTAGGCGCTGGTGGATGTCAGATTGCAGCAGAGAATAAAGCCATGGTTTTGACTCTGTGCCCAGAAACTTGGTTAGAAGGTTTGTATGCTTCAGTTATTCGTATCATCAAAAGATGAAGTCTGCTATGGGCTTCAGAGAGAGCATTTTACATTGGAACATAGGACTTGGGGGCAAGAGTAGACATTGACTCTTCAAGCCAGCACTGGCCTTCAATAAGGTCATCCTTGTTCCTCAACTCCATTCTCCCTTGTTACCTTAACTCTGAAGAAAAGGAATATTTTAGTCGGATGTTGCCCAGTACGTTGCTGATATCAACTTTTTATAGATTTTTTTTTTAATTGACCTGTTCAGACATATTAAGACACATCTGAAATGTGAAGCCAGGTCTTCTGGCCTAGAGGTTCGGACACTAGCACTGCAGCTACAAGCGCCCTTCTCACCTTTGTATTCTTGAGATTACTTCACACACTTTCTCTCAAAGTTTCATGACTTGTTTTGGATTATAGCTACTGTTAGACCTCAGGAACATCACCAAGTTGGTTGGTTTTCAGTGTGTTATCAGCTATTTGCCTCCAAGAGTAACTACTTCAGCCAATTTTCAAGGAAACACACTTTTTTTTGCAATAGAATTATCGAGAGATTTGTGATTGTTTTTTGACAGCCTCAGGATGCTGCTAAGCACCTTACAGGAGGTCACCGATTCATGAATGAGGGTGGCATGGTGGCTCAGTGGTTAGCACTGCTGTCTCACAGCATCAGGAGCCTGGGTTCGATACCACCCTTGGGCAACTGTCTATGGGGAGTTTGCACATTCTCCCCGTGTCTGCGTAGGTTTCCTCTGGGTGCTCTAGTTTCCTCCCACAGTCCAAAGATGCGCAGGGTAGGTGGATTGGCCATGCTAAATTGTACACAGTGTTCAGGGATGTGTTGATTTACGTGGGTTATAGGGGGATGGGTCTAGGTGGGATACTCTGAGGGTCGGTGTGGACTTGTTGGGCCTAAAGGCCTGTTTCCACGCTGTAGGGATTCTATGATTCTGTGAAACACAATTTCATTCAGAGGTGTAATTTTGAAGATCCTGTACTAATGAACAGCTCCTTTTGTGTTCCAACTTGCGTACAAAATAACTTGCAAAGGAACTCGAGAACAGAATCCATTCGCAACTCAGGGATTGCCTGCACCAATAACGATACACTTTTATGAGGTGCAGTCACTGTTGTGATGTAGGAAAGGCAGCTACAGATTAGTGTGCAGCAGGCTCCTGTAGAAAGCAATGTGATAATGACCACATCGTTTGTTAAACAGCATGCTGGGTAGACAATGACCTAGTGGTATTACTGTTAGACTATTAATCCAGAAATGCAGCTAATGTTCTCAGGACCTGGGTTCGAATCCCACCATGACAAATGATGGAATTTGAATTCAAATAAATGAATAATTCTGGATTTAAGAATCTACTGATCACCATGAAATCATTTCCACTTGTCAGAAAAACCCATCCAGTTCACTGATTCCCTTCAGGGATGGAAATCTGCCATCCTCACCTGGTCTGACCTACATGTGACTCCAGACCCACAGCAAGATGGTTGACTCTTAGTTACCCTCTGTAATAGCCCATCAAGCCATTTATTGTACCAATCATAATAAAGTCTCAAAGAAATAAAACCAAATTGATCACTTGGCACCAACCGAGATAACGGAAAAGACAACAAGAGACAGCCCTGTCGACCCTGCAAAATCCTCCTCCGTAACATGCAGGGTCTAGTGCCAAAATTGGGAGGGCTGTCTCGCAGATTAGTCAAGCAACAGCGTGACGTAGTCGTACTCAGGGAATCATACCTTACAATGTCCCAGACATCGCCATCACCATCCCTGGATATGGCCTGAACCACTGGCAGGACAGACACAGCAGAGTTGATGGTGGCACAGTGGTATACAGTCGGGAGGGTGTTGCTCTGGGAGTCCCCAACATTGACTCTGGACCCCAAGAAGCCTCATGACTTCAGGTTAAACATGGGCAAGGAAACCTCCTGTTGATTACCACATACTGTCCTCCCTTTGCTGATGAATCGGTTATCCTCTATGTTGAACAACACTGAAATCCCCCTGAGTACATTTTGTGCCCTTGCTATCCTCAATGTTGATCACCAGGGGTGGTGTGGCAGCAGTACTACAGATCGAGCTGATCAGGACCCAAAGGACATAGCTGCTAGACTGGGAATCAACAAGAGGGAAAACATAGCTGACCTCAACCTTACCAATCTGCCAGCTGCAGTTGCATCTGTCCATGACAGTATTGGTAAGAGTGACCACTGCACAGTCCTTGTGAGATCAAGTCCCGTGTTCACATTGAGAATAACCTCCATCATGTTGTGTGGCACTATCACTGTGCTAAATGGGACAGACTTCACACAGATCTAGCAACTCAAGACTGGGTATCCATGAGGCACTGTGAGTAGTCAACAGCAACAGAATTGTAGTCCAGCACAATCTGTAACCTCATGGCCTGGCATATTGCCCACTCAACCATTACCATCAAGCCAGGGGATCAATCCTGGTTCAATGGAGAGTGCAGGAGGGCATGCCAGGAGCAGCACCAGGCATACCTGAAAATGAGGTGTCAACCTGGTGAAGCCACCAAACAGGTCTACTTGCATGTCGAACAGCATACAGAGCTAAGTGATCCCACAACCAACTGATCAGATCTAAGCTCTGCAGTCCTGCCACATCCGGTTATGAATGGTGGTGGGCAATTAAACAACTCATTGTAGGAGAAGGCTCCACAAACATCCACAGCTTCCATGATTGAAGGGCCCAGCCCATCCGTGCAAAAGATAAGGCTGAAGCTTTTGCAGTGATCTTCAGCCAAAATCATTGCACCCAGACAGTGTGCAAACAGGCTATTCGGCCCAACAAGTCTACACTGCCCTTCCGAAGAGCATCCCACCTCGACTCATTCCCCTATCCCTGCATTTCTCCAAGTCTAACCCAACTAACCAAAACATCCCTGGACACTACGGGCAATTTAGCATGGCCAATCCACCTAACCTGCACATCTTTGGACTGTGGGAGGAAACTGGAGCACCTGGAGGAAACCCACGCAGAGGCGGGGAGAATGTGTAAACTCCACACAGACAGTCGCCCGAGGCCGGAATCCAACCCAGGTCCCTGGCGTTGTGAGGCAGCAGTGCTAACCACTGAGCCAACATACCGGTGCCAAGTGGGTGATCAGTCTCAGCCTCTGCCGGTGATCCCCAGCATTACAGATACCAGTCTTCAACCAGTTCAATTCACTCCACGTGATATCAAGAAACAGTTGGAGACACTGGATACTGCAAATGCAATGGGCCCTAACAACATTTCGGCGACAGTATGGTGCTGCAGAACTTTCCGCTCCCCTAGCCAAGCTGTTCCAGTACAGTTACAACACTGGTATCTACCCGACAATGTGGAAAATTGCCCAAGTATGTCTTGTACACGAAAAGCAGGACAAACCCAACCTGACCCATCAGTCTACTCTTGATGACCTGAAAGGTGTCATCAACAGTGCTATTGAGCAGCACCTGCTCAGCAATAACCTGCTCAGTGATGCCCAGTTTGGGTTCTGCCAGGGCCACTCAGCTCCTGACCTCATTACAGCCTTGGTTCAAACATGGACAAAAGAGCTGAATTCCAGAGGTGAGGTGAGAGTAACAGCCCTTGACATCAACCAAGTGTGGCATCAAGGGACCCTATCAAAACTCGAATCAATGGCTGTTGGGGCAAACTCTCCAGTGATTAGAGACATGCCTGACACATAGGAAGTAACTGTGGTTGTTGGAGGTCAGTCATCTCAGCTCCAAGACACCTCTGCAGGAGTTCCTCAGGGTAGTGTCCTAGGCACAAACATGTTCAGCTGCTTCATCAATGACCTTCCCTCCATCATAAGGTCAGAAGTGGGGATGTTCGCCGATGATTGCACAATGTTCAGCACCATTAATGACTCCTCAGATACTGAAGCAGTCCGTGTTCAAATGCAAAAAGATCTTGGGCTGACAAGTGGCAAGTAACATTCGTTCCACACAAATGCCAGGCTATGACCATCACGAATAAGAGACCATCTAACCACCACCCCTTGACTTTCAACGGTGTTACCATTACTAAACCCCCACTATCAACATCCTAGGGGTTACTATTGACCAGAAACTCAGCTGGACTCACCACATAAACACAGTGGCTACTGGAGCAGATCAGAAGCTCGGAATATTGCAGTGAGTAACTCACCACCTGACTCCCCAAAGCCTGTCCATCATCTACACAGCACAAGTCAGGAGTGTAATGGAATACTCCCCACTTTCCTGGATGAATGCAGCCCCAACAAGACCCAAGAAGCTTGACACCATCCAGGACAAAGCAGCCCGCTTGATTGGCACTACATCCACAAGCATCCATGCCCTCCACCACTGATGCTCAAGGGCAGCAGTATGTTCTATCTACAAGATGCAGAGATTCAAAGATGCTCAGACAGCACCTTCCAAACCCATGACCACTTCTATCTCAAAGGACGAGGGCAGCAGATATATGGGAACACCACCACCTTCAAGGTTCCCTCCAAGCCACTCACCATCCTGACTTAGAAGAATGATGCTGTTCCTTCACTGTCACTGGGTCAAAATCTTGGAATTCCCTCCCTAATGGCATTGTGGGTCAACCCACAGCAGGTAGTGGCAGCTCACTACCAGCGTCTCGAGGGCAACTAGGGACAGTCAATAAATGCTGGTCCAGCCAGTGATGCTCACATAACAAAAACGAATATAAAAAAAAACACTGGAGAACTCCCTGGTCTTATTTGCTGATTCAGTGTATAACGTGAAAAGTAGCATCTCTGTTAGTGTAATCCCTCTATATAGCATTAAAGTGCCACCTGGCTTTACAAGTTGAAGTCTCTAGAATGAAACTTGAACCTATGACTTACCGACTCAGCAGAAAGAAATACAAGTAATAAGGCTAGCTAATTTTTCTTACCCATTCTTGAATCTCAGCTATCACTGTGTGTGACACTCCTGCCTCTAGGTCTAGACCCGAAACGTCGGCCTCTCTGCTCCTATGATGCTGCTTGGCCTGCTGTGTTCATCCAGCTCTGCACCTTGTTGTCTCTGTGTTGAACAATGTGGGTTCCATACTCCTCTAATTGCTTGATTGTATTGAGTTGTCTGTAATCTAGGCTGGTACGCTAGCATGCTTCTGAAGGTACTGTTGCATTGCTAATAAGATGTAAAGATGCCAGTGGCCTTTCCTAAAAGTAGTGATTAATTCTGAAGAAGTTTCAACCTTCAACCATTGTCACAAAGGTCAAATGAACTGGTCATCTGTGTTGATGTCTGAAATGGTTGCCTAATTTGTGCACTTAACATTTTCAAATAATTAATTACATCTGTGTCTGATGCTAAATGCTGGAGTAGACTCGATAGGCTGAAGGAGCAGAATTAGCCATATGTCTTGTTGTCTGAGTGAAACCATTGAAGGAGAAGTAATGATATAATGGTACAGGCACTGCAATCCAGAACCCCAGTCTAATGCTCTGGAGTTCAAATCCCTCATCTCTGGTGGAATTTGAATTAAGAAAAGAAAACCTGGATTAAAAATGGTGACAATGCACAGTGGTTACACGATCATAAAAACCCAACTTCAGGTAAGGAAATCTCCCATCATTACTTGAGCCTACTTTACATGTGAGTGAGAGTCCAGACCCCAGTAATGTGACTCTTAACTGCTCTCTGGGCAATTAGGGATGGGTAGTAAATGCTGTTCTAGCTGGCGATGCCCACACCCCGTGAATGTTATTAGGGTGAGTGAATAATGAAAAAAACTGAAATATGAAGATGTCACAAAACAGTTGAAGGTACAATGTGTATGTGGTATCGTAGCACTTAGGCATGGTAAAATGTAATAATGCAGGTGCAGCAAGTAGAAGGCAAATAGAATTCTTCTAGGGGATTGGAATTTAAAAATTGAAATGGTGTTGTGAGACCACATGTTGGAGTACTGTGTGCGATTTTGATCTCTATTTTTAAAAAGGATGTAGTGGCTTTGGAGGCGGTTCAGGAGATTCACTAGACTGATTCCAGATAAAGTGGTCAACATTTAGAATAGCTAAACAGGTTGTTCTGTATTCATTAGCATTTAGAAGAAAGAGTTATCGATCTTATTGAAACATACAGGATTGTGAGGCTGACAGAGGTAGATGTTGAGATGTTTCAACTAGGGGATGTGGTTGCAGAATAAGGGGACGTTTATTCTCCAGTTGAGATGTAGCAGAATTTCTGCTTCCAGAAGTCCGTGAATGTCTGGAATTCTCTACCCCAGAGGGTTTGAAGGAGGTTGTTAGATTTTTGAAATATCAGAATTGAGGAACTGGTATTTCCTTTTAATGAAAAGGGAGTTGAGGCCTGGGACTGACCAACCATGATTTTATAGAAAGGCTGCACAGACTCGAGAGGATTAGGCCATTCAGCCTCCTCTTTTTCTTTTTACTTAACCTATTTTGATAATCAACCTATGCTATTACATACCGCTGGAGCAGGTGTAACTTGAACCTCGGCCTCTCAGTCCAGGTGCAGGGATACTAACACTGTGCCACAAGGGGGTCCCTCTTTGTTCTTATCTCAAACAGCTACTCAAACCTGTGCACATTTGCTCAACACGATGACTTGGTGTAATGAATATCGAAATCTTGACTAGTATTGTTAACAGACTGATCTGGTTGTCATTGCAATGTTATTGGTGAAATTATTCCCTGCCCAAATGAGCTGCCAATTTCCTACATGTAGCAGTGGATGGATTTCAAAATACTTCACTGACTGGAAAGCACTTTGGGGCACTCTCTCATCATGAAAGCTGATTTGGAAATGTAAGATTTTTTTTGCTTTCAATCTTGTTCGAGGGGGAAGAAAAAATTGCCGCAGATTTATTTCTAGTGCAAGATGCTGCCTCTGTTCTCGAGCAGTTAAAGCATTAGAGTGAGGGCCTACCACATGCTGCTATAATTGCAATTCAGAATTTGTGTGGACAGTAATTAACAAAAAGTCATGTACAAATTGGAGGGTTGCGTAGTGGGGCTGATTAGCTCAGTGGCAATTACTCCAGCTGAATGAAGTTAAATCAGACAGGGAAAAATCTTGGTTATCTTGGGGCCCTTCCAACTCAGTTAGTTAGATCAAGGTGTTTCATGAGTTGTGTTTGGGTAATGATTGGCTGATGTGGTGAGCTCCCTGCAAAATCCCCTTTCCCTCTAGAACAGTCTGTAGCATAGCCTAACGCATTAGGAGCTGGAAATAAATAATGGGTGGTGTGGGTAAATTACCACAAGTTATTAAGAAATCTGACAGACAAACAAATACTGAAACAATTATTTAAATTTTATTGCATGTAGCAACCAAAATGAGACTTCTCAAGTAAACTGGTTTACCTTCACAACTGAAGTTGGCTAATACCTGATTTAATGGCTGAATTTAGCTATGATTCCAACCTACAGCATCTGTCTTTTGGATGTGTCCAGGAATCGATCCTTGCGCAGTGTTGTTCTCTGAAGTTCTGCTCCGGAGGCATCCTGGAGTTGAATTCTTAAATGAATTTCTATCTTTCAAGTTTGAGGTGTGACATTATTGATGATCTTTTTAGATTCTTTCATCCAAAATGTTGCAAGCTTGCAGCTTGCTGACTTATCAGAAGTAGCTTCCCTGTTCCTTTTTACATTTTTGGCATTGACTGTCTTTTTGAGGACACAGGTTTCCTGTGATTAACTCCTTTATTCTTCTGCAGGGCAATCAGTTGTCTTTGTGGCATAAGGCAGCCATTTATGAAACAATTGTTAAAACAGATTTGTTTGTGTAGCTTCAACTTCTTCTTTTCCCAGGCATGGCTAGTTGCTTTGGTTTCCTGTATAAATTTTTTCCCTGTCCCTCAATAGTTGATTCCAGACAGAGTCATTGCTGCTTCTTTCAATCTATGAACAGTTATTAAAATTCTGAAGTTGACACTGTCACACAGGCCAATCAATATTTCTGAACACTTTGGGCCTGGATCTATTGTCAGACCTACTTTGCATGAATGGCGTTGATTATTTAACACCGATAAAGGACAGAGAATTGGGCTGTAATGTGAATTACAATAAGAATTTGATTTACCTTATTGGGGGAGAAAACAACAAAACTGGAAGGAGAAAATAAATAAATAACTTTCGGTACATCTATGACATAGAAACATTAAAAAAAAGGAACATGAGTAGGCCATTCAGCCTTTTGAGCCTGCTCCACTATTCAACATGTTCACAGCAAATCATCCAACTCGGCCCCCTGTTCCTGCTTTCTTCCTATAACCTTTGATTCCTTTAGCCCTAAGAACTATATCAAATTTCTCCTTGAAAATATTCAAGGTTTTGCCCTCAACCATTTTCTGCGGCTGGGAATTCCACAGACTCAACACTCTCTGGGTGAAGAAATTTCTCCTCATCTCAGTCCTAAACGGCTGAGACTGCATCCTTAAACCATGACCCTGATCCTATATTCTCTAATCATCAGGAATATCCTTCGTGCCATTCCCAGGATGTCCCAAGTGCTTCATAGCTATTGAGTGAATTTTAAAAGTGTAGTTATTGTTCTAATTCTTTTATTCACCCATGGGCATTGCTGGCTGGGCCAGTATTTATTGCCAATCCCTAGGTGCCCTTGAGAAGGTGGTGGCAAGCTGCTTCTTGAACCGCTGAAGTCCGTGCTCTGTAGGTTGACCCACAATACATTCCCTGAGTTTATTTTAAACCAAGATAGGTTCTTGATTAGTGAGAGGATCAAGGGTTACATGGAAAAGACAGGAGAATAGTGTTGAGAAACATATAAGCTATGATCTATTGGTGGACCAGATTCGATTTGGCCAATCCAGGCAAGTGGGGAGCATTCTGTCCTGATTTATGCATTGTAGATAGTCGACAGTCTTTGGGCAGTCAGGAGGTGAGTTACTCGTTGCAGGATTCCTAGTCTCTGATCTACCCTGTAGCCACTGTATTTATATGGTAAGTCCACTTAAATTTCTGGTCATTGGTAATCCCCAGGATGTTGTAATGAAGAGAAATGAGACATCCAAGATCCTATTAGCAATAATGTAAATGACCTGTAGCTAATGCCAAAGTCAGGTCATGTGATTGATATCAATGAGGATTATGATGGATGAATGCTATGATAATTGGATTTTTAGACATTTAGTAGATTAGGTGAAGAGTTGCTCAGTTTTGGGCATGAATTCGGAGACAGTGGTTATTATGCAAAGAGAAGGGAGAGATTTGGGTGGGTCAAAACATTGTATCTCTAAATTTAAAAATCCCAGAGTTGTGCATCGAATGAACCTCAGCGAGTAGTGATGAGGCTGTTGGAATTTTGCCAGCAATATGAGGTGAAAACTTGGGAAATAATAACAGCAAAAGAGACAAGCTAGTCTGATCAACAGGGCACAGCTAAGCAACAGCTAATTGCTTCTATGTGGAAAGACAATTTTTAACAACAGGTTGCACCCTATTTCTGGTAAATAACCTGATATTATGTTAGCAACAGCAGCCCTGAAGTAGCCTATTTTTGGGTAAGAGCTGGTGTTGAAGGGAGACAATTGTTTCTTTTCATGCTAGTTTCCTTGCCTTCCAACTTCAAGTACTAACTCCAAGCCTTTCCATTATCTCAAACGACCACTGGACTGTGCAGGTCGCAAACATTCTGACCCAGAGAGGAGTGATCAACAGGCACTTCTAGGAATTATTCCCGGATAATGATTAGGGTCCATACCACCAGAACCAGCCTTGCTAAACTTGGAATTTCCTGCTCTATACTACTCTTGTCGATTTAATTTCCAGGCACTGCTGTGAGAAACCTAGGAGCATTACGGGGAGGGGGGGAGCAATGTTCCTTCTTGCATTTGAATACTTGTGTTGATTGGTGCTCAAAATTGTAGAATGAGTTAGGAGGTTGGCTGGTTGTCAAGTCAAAAGTCAATAGTCAGGTCTGTTTGCTTTTTAGTTGGCATGGGGAGCAGGTTCCCTGTAAGGACGTATTTGTCCACCAACCAAAGGCAAGAGCATAGTGGTGATTGGAAGTCATGCAGTGAGATTCCTGGAATACTGTATGCAACCCTACCTCACCTGAGCACTTGGAATGGCCTTGTATTTAGGGCTTTCCTGCTCTGTGTGAGTGAGAGTGTATGTGTGTGTGTGTGTCTCAGCTATTCTTTTGAATCAATGGTTGATTCAGCTGTGGATTCTTTCTAAAGAACTGCTGGGAGGAGGAGGAATATGTAGAAATTGAGAGATTAAATCTCACTAGCCCTGAGTCATAACAGAAACACAAATCCTAAGGCTACACCTATTACAACATTTTCATTGTGTGTAGGTGGTGTGAATGCTACAAAGATTGTCACATTGTTTCTCTCCTATATGGACTTTCTGCCACCATTTACGTTTAGTAGAAAGTGACACATTCTAGATAAATCTTTATTTATCTTTGAAATCCTTGAGGGACTTTTGAACACCGTAAGATACAACTAAATTTCTTTTATTTGTTGTCCAATTATTGACGAGGAAGAAAATGGTCATGTTTAAGGCTACAATTCAATGTAATATGCAAAATTGTAATTGACCATTTTAATTTGCTAACCAGTCGCACTGCAGAAAAAGTAATTGTGAGGCAGTGGTAGTGAGGGGTGTGTCAGCAACAAAACCATAAAATCTTTTCTTGGGAAATAAAGATGGTTTGTTGTCTAATTGACTTATACTTTTGCCTCTGAATCAGAAAGTTTTAGGTTCAAGTTCCTGAGACCTGAGCATCTCGTGGAAGCTGGCACTTTGTTGCAATACTGAGGGAGGGCTGCATTGTCTGAGGTGGTGTCTTTCACCTCTGAAGATGGTATGACATCCAGGTTCCATCTGTCCTTGGGTGAACATAAATACTTTCATGGACCTGGGTTCGAATCCAGTCTTTGCTGACTGCGTGGAGTTTGCTTGTTTTCCTCTGGGTGTAGATATACAAGTTAGGTGGTTTGGCTATGCTAAATTGCCCTTTAGTGTGCAAGCTAGGTGGATTAACTATGATAAATGTGTGGTTATGGGGATAGGATGGGATGCTGTTTAGAGGGCTGGTTCAGACTCGATGGGCTGAATGGCCTCCATCTGCACTGTGGGTTTCTATGATTCTACATCAAGGCCAGGAGGGTTCTCCTTGTTCCTGGCAAATGTTAATCTCCCAACTGACATTTGTGTTAGCTGTTTTATAGCAATGGTATTTGTGGTAACTTGCTGTGTACAAATTCCTGCCCCTTCTCGTGTGCATGCATACACATACACTTTACAACAGTGATAGTTGCTTCTAAAATGAAAGGATTTGAGTATGGGAATAAGGATGCCTTGCTGCAATTTGTAGGGTCTTGGTGAGACCACATCTGGAGTATTGTGTGCAATTTTGTTCTCCCTTGTTTAACGAATGATATTCTGGCTATGGAGAGAGTGCAACAAAGGTTTACTAGACTGATTCTTGGGATAGCAAGACCAGTGAGTGAGGAGAGATTGGATTGATTAGGATTATGTGCCACTAACTTTTTAGAAGAATTGGAATATGTCATGATATCATTAAAATTCTAACAGGACTAGACAAGGTAAATGCAGAAATGATGTTCCCAATGACTAAGGAGTCCAGAATAGGAGTCACAGGCTAAGCATGTTGGGTTTTAAAAATATATTTATTCACTTTTATGAGACATGGGCATCAATAGCTGTCCCTAGTTGCCCTTGAGAAGGTGGTAGTGAGCTGCCTTCTTGAACCGCTGCAGTCTACATGCACCTTCCTGGGGAGGCAATTCCAGAACTTTGACCCAGTAACAGTGAAGGAATGATGGTATATTACCAAACCTGAGTGGTGAGTGGCTTGGAGAGGAACTTGTAGGGGGAGGTTTTCCCATATATCTGCTGCCCTTGTCCTTCCAGATGGAAGTGGTCATGCGTTTGGCAGGTGCTCTCTGAGCATCTTTGGTGAATTTCTGCAGTGCATCTTGTAGACAGTAGCAGCAGTGTGTACTAAGCATTGGTGGGGGAGGGAGTGGATGCTTGTGGATGTGGTGCCAATCAAATAAGCCACTTTGTCCTAGATAGTGTCAAGCTGCTTCTTTGTTGTTGGGGCTGCACTCATCCAGGCAAGTGAGGAGTATTCCATCACACTCTTGACCTCTGCCTTGTAGATGGTGAACATGCTTTGAGGAGTCAGGTAGTGAGTTACTCACTGCACTGTTCCTTTGACCTACCCTGCAGCTACTGTTTATATGGTGAGTTCAGTTGAGTTTCTGGTCAATGGTAATCCCCAGGATGTTGATAGTGGGGATTCAGTGATGGTAACACCATTAAATATCAAGGACTGGTGGTTAAATCATTGCTTATTGGAGATGGTCAATGTGTGGAAAGGTCATTAGGACAGAGATGACAGGACACAAGACTATAGGCCAAATGCTAGAAAATGGGAATAGAATAGTTAAGTGCATGTTTTTTCTGTTTTTGTGTTTTCATTTGCTGTAAATCACTTTTGGGATGTCCCGAAGGTGAGCAAGGCATGAGTGGAAGTCTCTGATTTTATGAATGGAAGTTTCTCTTTTTATTCTTTCACAGGATATGACTGTCGTTGATCAGGCTAGCCTTTGCCCATCCCTAATTGCCCTCTAAGATGGTGATGAGCTATCAACTGCTGCTGCCCATACAGTGTAGGGAAACCCACAAAGTTGTAAGGGAAAAATGTTCCAGGAATTTGACGCAGTGACAGTGAAGGAATGGTGGCATAGTTCCAAGTCAGGAATGTGTGGGGTTTGGAGGAGAGTTTGCAGGCAGTGGTCCTCCCGTACATCTGTTGCCCTCGTCCTCTCTCCGTCTCGAACTTGCTCTTAATCTTGCCACCAGCAACTTTTGCTCCCTTCCACTAACAGCACAACTCCATTTTGGAGAACCGCTCTGATCCATGCACCTCCCAACAGAGCCAATCGCCTTCATACATCTTTAATTGTGCAGATATATTACAGTAATTATGCAGTGCAGTAGCTTTATTAAAGGATATAATTATTGCAATTCACGCAGGGCTTCCTTACTTCGTGATTTTTAATTTGAAGCTGGAGTTTTAACATGTCGTGTTGCATTTCTGTTGTGAGTGAAATTAACATTTTACCCTGTGAGGCAAGTTTTTAATATTCACAGTGCTTAATCTGGCTCCCTTTCCCCAGTAATAGGATGGAGACCCAGTTTTGTTTTATTTACAAGGAATTATAAGCCTGGCACTGGAACAAGGGAGGTTGATTAAGTAGTGTAAATGATGGGAGCTGGCTGACCAACTTCAAACTGATCTGGTGCCAGAAGAATTCTGGAACAAAGCAATGTGGGAGGCCAGCTGGGTGAATTTTCTCTCTATTACTTGGCAGAGTCTATCCAGTGTATGAATATTGGCTTGTGACTTTGAGCATGAAAACAATGAGAAGAAAGGCTGAAACAGTGTACAATGTATAATCCCACAGTATAGGTTCCTTCACGGTAGTTTGAAGGTTAGCTGGATGGATTGTTGTATAATAAACTGTTAGAATTCATGTTGCTTTATCTTTAACGTATGACATCGTGTGGTACTTACTGAAACAGATCATTTTGGTCCGATAGGGCTCTGCCAGATTTTAAACTTCATGCGAGCCTCCTTCCAGCTGTGTCTTCTCACATGTTCCACATATCCTATTCGAATTGCTCATCCCTGTCGCTAACCTCTTCCAATCTGACAACTGTCCCTAGATTTCTGTGATCGTTCAATTCTGAGCTCATCCTAATTCAAATTTTCTTTGTGCTGACATTGGCTGCTGTGACATCAGCTCGAGTTCTCTCCCATAACCTCTTTCTTACCCCCCCCCCACCACACCATGTGTCGGTTGGTTCGTTGGTCACCTCAAGATGATTGTCAAACCTTACCTCTTAACTGAACATTTTCATGACTGTTGTATTATCACCTTGTGTGGCTGTATGTGACACTGAGTTGCTGTGAAGTGACTTTGCACTTACTGCTTTCTTCTATATAAGAACATGAGAAACAGGAGTATGCTTAGGTCCGATGTGATAAAATCATGGCTGATCCGATTGAGGCTGTAAATCCCACTTCTTGCTTCCTCCTTCATAGTCCTTGACTCCCTGTAGATCAAAAATCAGTCTAACCCAGCCTTGAATAGATTCAATGACTTTCCTCAACTACTGTTTGGCAAAGAGGCCTCCAAACAGTAACAGCCCTCTAAGAATAAGTTTCTCCTAACCTCCTCAAATGGAGAACTTTTTATTTTAAACTGTATCCCAGGTCCATAATTCATTAACAAGGGAAACATCCTCTTAGCATCTACACTGTTAGCCCCTCAGAATTTTTCATGTATGTTTTTATAAGATCATGGGTTTTAGCATAGATGGAAAATTAGATATTTCCCTCAACTATTCTTCGTTGCATAAATTTAACAATTTTCCTGAGCTCCTGTGAGATTAATAACTACTGTACAATATAGTTTTCATTCTAGTTTTGAAAGTAAGAATTTATATAACCTCTTACAATCTGTGTTCTTCTGATAACGGAATTTTATTCTCATTGCTCTGTAACAAGACTAATCAAGCACTGAGCCAACTAAAGACATAATTAACTGCTGGGGAACAATTAGTCTCTGTGTTATCTGTATAAGAGACTCTGTTACTTATTTTAAGGGCCTTTTTGCTTTGCCTGTTTCTATCCTGTCTACAAAGAGCTATCTCCACAAACCGAGTTGTCTTAGTGTTTGCCTGGGGGCTCATCTTGCTGTGTGCTGTGGAGAACCAATTGCTTATTTTTGTATTCATTAAAACCAGAACTTTTAACTAGACTGTTCCTTCAATGGTAATAGGATGACACTGTCAGCTGTGACTCAGTTGCGAGTGCCATTCCCTGTGAATGCCAAGGCTGTGGGAGCAAGTCACCACCAGAGACTTGAGCAGGTAATCTAGACTCTCACTCGAGTGCAATACATAGCGCTGTCAGAGGTGATATTCATGGACAAGGTGCTGTCTGTATGCATAAGGTCCTACAGCCACTATTTTCAAAAAGATACTTTCACAATTTTCTAGCTGCTATTTATCCTTACCTTTTCACAATCCCTGCATGTAGTAGAGCGCCTTAATAGCTGATACCTTAAAAAGTATATCATTGTGGTCATATGGAAAACTTGGTAGCCAATTTGTGAGCAACAATCTCCCACAAACAGCAGTGATGTAATGGCTGGACAATCTTTTTTTTATGTTAATTATTTTAATATAATCTTTGACATGAGAGAATGCTCTTGTTGTTTGAAATAGTAACATTTGGATCTTCTGCATCCGCCTAAGAAGGCAGAAGTGGTTTGGGCTCAGGGTCGCACCTCCTGACAATGCAGCAGTCCCTCAGTTCTGGCAATTGTGTGTCAGCCTGCCATCATGAAGCCATGTTGACTCTTCTTGAATATGTTAAATATTTCTAAATGCTCTATCACATCCTTTTAGAATGGATTCAAATATTTTCCCAGTGACAGAAGTTAAGCTAAATGATATACAGTTACTTGTTTTAGTGTCCTTCCCTTTTATTGAATTTGGGCAGTTTTCCAATCCTCTGGATCTTCTCCATAATCTAAACACTTCAGAATTATAACTAGTGCATCCACTATTCCTGTAGCAACGACCTTTAAAATCCTAGGATGAAACCCATCAGGTCCAAGGGACTTATCAGCCTTAACCCCATTAATTTCCTTTAGTATCCTGTCTCTAAAAATAGTTATTGTTTGTATTATTTAACATATTTGGTGCCCTTTTACAGTGAAGATTGATGCAAAGCATCTATTTGACTCCTGCCAATCCTGGTTCCCCATTATTATTTCTGCAGCCTTATTCTCTAAAGGACCTATGTTCACTTTGACTTTTGCCCTCCTTTTCATATATTTAAAGAAGCTCTTGCCTGTTTTGATCCTAAAACTACTTTGCCCTCCGTTTATTTTCTCCCTCTTTTACTATTCTTTTCATCTTCTGGCTTTTAAAAGTTTCTCAATCCTCTGGGTTACCATTGATCTTTGCCACAGTTTGCCACAAACTGAAACAAAAAAAAACTATGCTATCGTTGACTTCTTTGTTTTAACTGTGGCCAATTTTATTCCCTTCTGCAAATCTTTCTTCTCACTGGGATAAATATTTGCTGAGTCATCAACTATTTTCTTAAACGTAAATCATTGTTTCTAAACTGTCAAAATTCTTTTCCCAGTCTACTCTAGCTGATACCTTCGCCCTGGTGTAATTGCACTCCTTGAAGTTCAGTGCAGTTATTTCTGATCCCAAGTTTCTCCTTCTTAAACTGAATGTTCAATTCTACCATGTTATGGTTACTGTTTCCTAGGGGATCTTTTACACCACGATCACTTATTAAACCTGCCTCAATTACATATTACCAGATCCAGAGTAGCCCGATCCCTGGGTGTATGTACAATATATTGTTGTAGAATAAGAGCAAAATACTGCAGATGCTGGAAATCTGAAACAAGCACAGAATGCTGGAAAAGCTCAGCAGGCCTGGCAGCAACTGTGAGAAGAAAGAGAGAGACAAAGAACAAAAAAGTTAATGATTTGCACCCAGTATGATTCTTCTTCAGAACAGCTAACTTGAGTTCTCTCTCCACAAATACTGTAAAGACTTGCTGAGTTTCTCCAGCATCCTCTGATTTTGTTCAAGGAGAACATTTTGTGACTTCTTGCCTGTGGCTACTTTTATCAATTTGATTTTCCAAATCTTCATGAAGATTTAAAATCACCTATGTTTATTGTACTATCTTTTTCACATGCTCTTGTTAACTTATTTATTCTCTGTTTTCCACAGATCAGCTACTGTTGGGTGACCATGGTCTTCTCCCAACGGTTTCATTTTCATCTTGTTATTTCACTACACCAATCAATGCTAAATAATTTCTTGCTATCATATTTATTCCAGCTACTAATAAAGCCACCTCACTGCCTTTCTGTTCCTGCCTTTCCTTTCAAAAAGTCACAAACCCCTCAATATTTAGTTCTCAAACTTGATCTCCTTGAAATCAAAACGGCAAGAAGATGATAGCTATTTACCTTTATTTGTGCTGTTAATTAATTTGTATTTGTTCCGAATATTTCACACATTTAAGCGAAGAGGCATTAACTTTGTTTTTTCACTTTTATTTCCCCTTTAACTCTGTTTTTATGCTTGTACTCTTCATCCTTTCTTGTCCCACTTGGGTATCATAATTAAAATAGTTGCCCTATAATGCTGCTATATCTTTTTGCTTTGTAAGCCTATGAATCCCCCACTCCCTCATTAATTTCAAGCCACTCTTGAATCTCAACTCAGAGGTGAGACTAATACCAGCTGAGCTGTGCCTTTTGCACAGTTGTAATGATTTGTCTTGCTCAATGTCACGTTAGATGGTGTACTTACCAATGAGCCACACAATGGTCTTTCCAGGTCTCCATACAATGCCTCATTTGGCTGGGTGTCATTGGAGAAGTAGCACATAGGGTCCACCAATAGTGTCAATGCCTTTTAGGGAGAGGTGGGCACTGCAGGGGAGAGAGTGCTTTATTTCCCCCTCCAACTCCATTTTGATTTAGTCCCCCCACTTCTCTCCTTACCCCTCCCCACCTCACTTTTATTGACATAAGCATTCCCCTTATCAGGCTTTGCTTGTTAATGTTTCACTAGTCACATGGGTGTTTTCCTGGTGGTGGATATCATAGAATAAAGTCTTTGCACAATGGTGTCTTGAAAAAAGATACCTCATTCATTCCCCTTGGGAAAGAACTGCTGCTCTGCAGGCCTGTCCACACTGCCAGAGTGTTTATCTCATGGACTTACAAAATTCTCACAGAAATCTGCCTTCCCTCTTTAGTTACAGGAAGTTTAAATTGGCTGAGCATAAGTGTTTATTTCAGTGTCTGGATTACTGAATCAATTAAAGCACTCGGAACAGCAGAGCACTGTCATCCATTCGTAGTTTTGTCACCCAACTCACCAGCCAACAGCTTTTTGCCAAACATTAAATATTCCTTTAATTATGTTACACATTTTTTTTTGTTTTATTTTTAATGCCATTGTGATTTTTCTCCTAACTGCCTGTAGCAGTGTCCAGGAGAGTAATCCTAATTCCTGGAATCTTTGACGAAGTTGACAGCCTTTAATTCTTTCGTGTTCTTGTGCTGCTCAGTCAGGAGAAGAGCAATTTGGCTGTTGCAATATTATTAGTAATTATTTTCAAGAGTTGAGTTTTTTTTCGTAACCTTTTGAAGTGTCTAACTCTAGAGAAAATCCAGTGTTAACGTGAGGGATCTCTGGAAATTGTAATTCTTATGACAAAGTTCAGAGAACAAGCAACTCTTCAGATTTTGTTGTACTTTGATCTTTATAGTGAGCACTGACATTAGTTGAGTGCCACTGACTGTTAATCCAGGTAGTATTAGGTCTACAAAGCTAATTCAGTGTCCTGTTTGCTGAAGCTAATTGTTTCTTGACTAGAAGCCAATTAACCCAGAGACTGGTAAGGTAGAGATACATGTTGATCAATGCATATTGGCAGTCAGACCATTTGCAGTGAGGGGGAGCTAGAGGTTTTAAGCTCCATACCTCAAATATTGACTCTTTGAAATGTGTGTCAGCAGTAGGGCCACTTGGGGTGGCAAGTGGGAACGGGAAGCTAGTGGTTTTAAACTGCATACCTCAATGCTGACTTATTAATTTATTGATCAACCTGCAAGTGATGATTTTAAAGTAATGTCTAACACTCGTTTTCTTCTCTAACAAGCTTTGTGATGATTGAAATATTATAATGTTTCATCTTGAAGGGATGTCATCTCAGCATAATAGGTTTACAGCTTTGATCCATCATACCTTCACCAGCTCGCCAAGATCTATCCTATTCATCCCACTTGCCTTTCTTCCCAGATAGTCCTGCAATAATTTTGTTTCTCCGCATATATCAGATATGCTTTTTGAAAGCTACTACTGAATTGGCTTCTGAGATAATAGGAACTGCCGATGCTGGAGAATCTGAAACAAAAAGGTGTAGAGCTGGATGAACACAGCAGGCCAAGCAGCATCAGAGGAGCAGGAAAGCTGATGTTTCGGGTCTAGACCCT